>NC_030850.1:6792820-6847665 GCF_000208745.1 Theobroma cacao
TATATATATATATATATATATATATATATATGTTTTTCTTGACTCTGAATCTTAATTGATTAACAAAAGAAAATTATAAAATATGGATATATTGAAATTTCATTTGATTTTAGAAATAAACGCCGTATATGTAAGTAAGTTTTACAGGAAATTAGCGCTCATTTACACTAATTAATAACCGGTTCTCAATATTTGCTAATTGAGCATAAATTTGTAATGCACTTTTGTGAGAGCTAAAAGCGGCTTGATTATGAAGAGTTGATTGATTGCTTTGACTACTTTTAAGGCAGAATTAGGATCGAGTTTCCCAAGTGCGAGTTCTAAATAAGAAAATTTCTTGCATTGACTTTTATTCATTTCCCACAGAATCGCTGGTAAATGATTCGTCTCTATAGACTTTTCTACGCAGGTATATTGAATGGTACGTGAGGAAAGGTTAAGTTTTATTCAGTTTTTATATACTATTTGAGTCTCTCCATTCAGAGAAATTTGGTAAAAATTAAGGAGAGATGTCCTTGTTAACCCTGAACTACATGTCAAACTGATATCTTTCCAAATAAAGAGAGGAAGGAACACGCAAAAAACCAGAAAGACTTGCTTCCTGGACACATGGCTGTCATCTTTTTCTTTTTGGTACTCTTACTCTCCGTAACTTTTACACCAGCTGAACAACAAAAGGTTACCAACATAAGCCTAGGCTCCTCTTTAACACCCACCTCCACCTCCAACAGCTCATGGATGTCCCCATCTGGTCTATTTGCGTTTGGGTTCTACCCGAAAGCTAATGGCTACCTTGTTGGGATATTTATTGCAGCAATCCCCGTTAAAACGGTTGTATGGACAGCCAACCGAGACACACCTCCAGTTCCAAACAGTGCTACTTTGAATTTCACTAATGACGGAAGACTCATCCTTGAGTGGCGACAAGGTCAAGTGGCAGTGACTGGGAATTCATCTGAACCTGCAGCTGCAGCAGCTATGCTTGATTCAGGCAATTTCGTCTTGTACAATTCTGATCAGAAGATAATATGGCAGAGTTTTGAACATCCGACTAATGCACTTTTGCCAGGTCAACGTCTCTATCCAGGTTACCAGCTGTTTTCAAGCGTTTCAGAAACTAATGATTCAACGGGACGATTCCGTCTCATTATGCAACATGATGGAAACCTTGTGCAGTATCCGGCCAATACTCCAGATTCAGGCGCGTATGCATACTGGCAAGCAGGAACTGGTGGTCAGGGAGATAATGTAACACTAAATTTTAACCCTGATGGCCATCTCTACTTGCTTAAAGCTGGCTCCAACATAAAGAATATTACAATCGGAGGATATCCCACAGAAGAAACACTATACTTAATGAGAATCGACGTCGATGGGAACTTTCGACTGTATGCATATAAACTGAATCAGAATGGAGCTGAATCGGTGGTATGGAATTCTTCCAATGATGGGTGTGCCCCTAAGGGCATTTGTGGCCTCAATGCATATTGTGTGCAAATGGATCGACAACCCGATTGCTCGTGTCTTCCAATGTTTGCAATTGAAAATGGGGCTAATTCTAATTTTCGCTGTGTAAGAAATTTCGTACCAGAAAGTTGCACAAATAATGACAGCAGTATCACATACTCCATTCAAACAATTGCTAGCCTTTTATGGGAAGATACTGCATATGATGTTCTAACATTAAACACCCAAGAAAGTTGTTCAAGAGCATGCTTGGAAGACTGTATGTGCGAGGCTGCAACTTACAAGGATGGTATGTGCAATAAGCAAAAGCTTCCTCTAAGATTTGGGAGATTACAATTGACAGACTCAAGCATAGCTCTCATCAAGGTTGCCAATTCGACCGAGAATGAAAGAAGGGTGAGTTCATCCAAAGGGAGAAGGAAAGAACTTCAAACAACTTTCCTAATCATTGGCGTTTCATTGACTGCTTTTGCTTTTATTATGTTAGTATTGTCTGGAGTCCTCATTTATAGGAATCGAGTTAGGGCATACAAAAGGGTTGTTATTGATAATCGCAATGTCGAATTGATTGAAGATGTTTCTCCAAGATCATTCACGTACAAAGAGCTAGAAAAGGTAACTAACAATTTCAAGGAGGAGGTTGGTAGGGGGGCTTTTGGGACAGTTTTTAAAGGTGAATTATCCAATGGCCAGAAGATTGTAGCTGTTAAGAGACTGGACATAATGTCAAATGAAGGGGACAGAGAATTTCAGACAGAAATGAGAGCTATTGCAAGGGCATATCATCGGAATTTAGTCCGATTACTTGGTTACTGCCATGATGGGTCTAACAGACTTCTGATGTATGAATATATGAGAAACGGTTCATTAGCAGATGTACTCTTTACAACTGAAAAGCAACCTTGTTGGAGTCAAAGAATGGATATTGCTCGTAACATATGTGAGACTCGAATTATCCATTGCGACATTAAACCCCAAAATATACTCATGGACGAGAATATGTGTGCAAAAATATCCGACTTTGGATTGGCAAAGCTATTGATGCAAGATCAGACTAGAACCTTTACTGGGATCAGAGGGACACGGGGGTATGTTGCACCAGAATGGCATAAGAAAGTGCCTATTACAGTCAAGGCAGATGTTTACAGCTTTGGAATCGTATTGTTGGAGATCATATGCTGTCGTCGGAGTGTGGATTGTAAGCTTTCTGAGAATGAAGCCATTCTTGAAGAATGGGTTTACCGATGCTTTGAAACTGAAGATCTGGGTAAATTAGTGGGTGATCGTGAAGAAGTTGACTGCAAACAATTAAAGAGGGTGCTCAGCATTGGACTTTGGTGCATCCAACATGAGCCATCACTTCGTCCTTCAATGAAAATGGTGCAATTGATGTTGGAAGAAACTGTTGATGTCCCATTACCTCCGCCTGCGTCTTTCCTTGATATATAAAGAGTGCTTGCGCTTTCATTATCATTTAGTCGCCATATTTACAAGCTCTAACTCCAGTAGTCCTGTGTTTATTTACCTATTGTTTAGTTGTAATGGGTCATTGTAAGTTGTGGAATATTAATCTATTTTCTTCTAAATTATAGTTTTATATATATATATATATATTAGGTGCTGCTGTTACTCGAAGTACATAAAGTTTTCAGGTTTTTATAGCTGTTAGTTTTATTACGAATTTTGCCTGTGTTTCATATATATATTCAGAGTACCTGCCCTATGCTCAAACCTTTCTTCTTGCAGCAATGTATTGAATACTGTTACATGAACAGTTTTTGACCTTGTTACAGGTGTAAACTACTTGTGTATGAGAGTGAATAGCAATACCTCACTATTTATAACCTTATATAAAAGGAAGTCTTGTTGGAGTTTTCAAATAGAGTCACATGGGTACATGTGCAAAGAAGTGCTGCAGGACAAAAGAAGTAGTCAAGTTTTTTACACGAATTTAACATAAATCTTGAACTGTAAAAAAGAGAGTCTTGATGGAGTTTCCAAATAGAGTCACATGGGTACATATGCAAAGGAGTGCTGCAAGTTAAAAGAAGTGGCCAAATTTTCAACATGAATTTAATATAAATCTTGAATTGTAAAAATTAAAAAATAAATGACAAAACATATAAATTTTGACATACCCTTTTGGAACCAGTGACCGTTCATAAAATTTACCTTGTATATATGCAGTCAAGTGCAATCTATTTAGAAATTCTACTCCATTAATTAAATTAATATGGAAGAAATGGTGTTTCATTATCTAGGTTTTAACATGAACAAATTGAGTGAGATTCAATCTATTTCACCGTGAATAGTGATTTCGAACACGTACCTGTATCTGTATGAGTTCTCAATCACTGTTTGTAGTAAAGAAAAAATAAAGTAATCATGGTAATAAATAATATCTATTAAAGTTATTTAATTTATTATCATAAAGAGACATTTTACATAGTGATGCGCTTTGGTATTTGATTTTTGACCCATATAATCTTTTGCATATTGATGGGTATACGGGTTAAAGACCACACCGAAAGCAAGACCATAGGCCACGATTTAAGTCGATCTGTAAAGACCACCATTGACTTCTGTTAATGACCATTTCACCCTTTCTTGTCTATGCCTATGACCAACTCTATTGACTTCAACCTTTGGGTTCACAAAATAAGTAGTATATGAGATGTCAAATGCAGAAGGAAAAAATAAGAAATGCTCAAAGAGGCAGTTTGACGAGGCTTTTAGAATGAATATTAGTAGAAACAAACAACTAATGTATACCTTCGGAGCTTAATGCATTTACCCTTTAACATTATAAAGTGTTAGATCATACTTCTTCCCTTTGACTCTAATACAATATTTCTCGTATTTCTGGATTTTGGTTTCTATCAAATAAACCCTAATGCTGATGCCATAGCCCATATATAACAAGATAGAGAAGGGCAAATTGGTCTCAATGTTCTAGTTATTTGGAGACAGCCGTTATGCTGGACTTTGGGTGCTACCGCTAGAAAAGACGGCACTGGTGTGATCTTTTTGAATTTTGTGATAGAAAACGAAAGCAAGCTTGCGTAACAACTGGGGGAAGAAAAACAAAATGCTTATGCTTCGGTGAGGCCTGGTGGGTTACGTACGTTCTCTGCAATTTCTTTCTCTTAAAAGAAACAGTTAAAAGTAGCAGAAGCAATAACAGGTCTCTGGTGGCAACAACACTCTCCTTCCATTTGTTCACCATTTTTCTATTTTCCATAGCAAATGCTCAATCTCCGCAATCCAACAAAATCAAAGGCCCCACTATTTTGACACAACGAGTTAGCATAAAAACAAAAACTAGTACTTGACAAAACTTTTAAAATTGATAATAAAGTTTTAAACGTAAAAGCTTACACTCTTAATTTAAGAAAAATATAATATCATTCAATAATTCAAAAAAAATAAATTATTTAAAAATTAAGTTTAAGTGTGCTATTTATAATAGTTTAATCTTACTTAACCTAAATTTAAAGTGCAAACAAAGTAAGTTAAAATAAGAAAATATTCTACCCTATACTTTCTTGGAGTACAAAAAAAGTAAATTTTTAAACTTATATTTACTTGTTATCCAAGTAAAATAAAATAAAAACCCTAAATACTAAATACTAAATAAGAAAAATATTAAATATTAAAATTACTTGTTAAACTATTAGACTATCTACATCATTCCCCTTAACTTGAGAAAAACTCGATCTCGAGTTTACCAATACATCTGAATATAAGGGTTCATCTGATGAATGAAATGGGTAAATATCCACCATATTAAATGTCTTGAAAATTCCCATTATGTCTGACAGATCCATAACATATGTATTGTCATTAATCATCTGCCACATTAAATGTCTTGAAAATTCTCATTGTGTTTGATAGATCCACAACATATGTATTGTCATTAATCTTCTTCAAAATTTGGCATGGTTCGTACTTCTTACGCTTTAACTTACTATAAGTTTCCACTGGAAACCTTTCTTTTCGTAAAAACACCATCACCTAATCTCTTATTTCAAACATCTGCTTTTTACGATGTTGGTTTGCGACTCTCTTGTACTTGGCATTAGCTTGTTTTAATTTTTGTTTCACCTCTACTTGAACATCTTGCCACTAACTAGCCATATTTTCAGTAGCTACACTAAATCCAGGAACTTTAGGCAATTTGATCAAGTCAAGAGCATGTTGTGGCAACTTTGTATACACAATAGAAATTGGTGATTTTCTTGTGGCACTATGAACAACATTATTATAACCAAACTCTACTTCTGCTAATGCAAACTCTGACTGCTTTGGTCTATCTCTACCAATACTACGAATCAAATTACTAAGGGTTCTATTTATTAATTCAGTTTGGCCATCAATTTGTGGATGAGCTGTGCTACTGTAATTTAAGAATGAATCAAACATCTTCCACAAAGTCCTCCAAAAATGGTCGAGAAATTTGCTGTCTTAATCTAAAGTGATGGTTTTAGGCACACCATGCAGACGAACAACCTCCTTGAAAAACAATTTGGTTATTTCGCTTGCATCTGAAGTCTTCTTATTAGGGATAAAGTGCATCATTTTAGAAAACCTATCAAGCATGTCATCTAGCCGAGGAATTGGAAACTTATATCCAACAGTAGTCTTGTTGATGGCTCAGCTATCCACACACATCTTCCAACTCCCATCCTTCTTTGGGTTTAGTAAGGCGAGAATTGCACATGGACTCATGCTCTCTTGGATATGTCTTTTACGCAATAGTTCATCCATTTTTTCCTTGAAAATCTAGTTCTCATTTAGGTTCATTCTATAATGAGGCAAGTTTGGCAAACTAGCACCAAGGATCAGATCAATATGGTGTTGAATATCCCACATAGGTGGTAAACCGTCAGATAAATCTTCTGGCATCACCTCACTAAATTCTTCTAGTAACAGTTTAACTACTTTCGGATACTCTACTATTTTCTGATCTTCTTCAATTGAAAACACTTGCTTCACAATCAAAGCATGCACCTCTTTTGACTCCTTGAAAGCAACCTCTATCTCATTCCCTGAATGAGTAAGGTTAATGAAAGTTCGCCCCTCCACTTTAGAAGCTTTAGTTTTGGCACTTCTTTTCATTGGCAATAAAGTAAACTTTATGCCATCTTTCTTCAATTTGTAAGTGTTTTCTTTCCCATCATGTTGTACTGCAACATCAAATTGTCAAGGTCTACTAAATAACAAGTGACAAGCATCCATATCCACAACATCACAATATATCTCATCTTTATATTTACCAATGGAAATAGGTACCTTACACTGTTCTATTACTTGAATCTTTTCTGTTACCTTAATCCAACCAATAGTGTATGGATTGGGGTGCTTTTCAGCTTTAAAACCCAAACTCTCCATAACATTTTTACCAATAATATTCTCATAACTACCACTATCAATAATCACATCAAATAAACGGTTAGTGATAATGCACCTGGTTTGAAATAACTGATTCCATTGAGTGTTATCCTTCTGTTTTGGAGACAACATCATTTTTCTCACCACATAGTTCTAGCTATCATCATAATCCTCATACTTGTCGTCATCCCCATTTGGATCACAGCAAATCCCATCATCCTCTTCACCTTGTTCCACCATGTGAACTACTTTTTTGATAAGATAGTCATTAAATCTGTGACCAGGTTAATTGTATTTGAAACACTTTCCTGGGTTTGGTTTGACATAGGGATTTGCAGCTTTCTACCCCTTCTTCGCATCTATCACTTTTTGTTTTCCAATTTCCTTCTCTCTATACTGGTCATTGCTTGCAGAACTATCATGAACTGATTTATTCATATCATTGGATGTTTTATAATTATCCCCATTGTAACTTTTACGAGAATAATCAGATTTGTTCTTTTCCTACAACATCAGTTCAGGCTTTAAAGTAATATTCCATACTTTAGATAAATTTCGTAATACTTGTATCCTTGTCTTTTCTCTGATAACTGGCTTTAACCCTTCAAAATACCTAGCAACCTATTGCCCTTCAGTCTCCCTCAGGTCATTCTTTTTGACCCATATCATAAATTCTGCAATATACTCATGTACAGTTTATTGACCTTGATGGCATCTCTGGTACTTCTAGAATAAAATCTGCTCATAATTAGGATGAAGGAAATCTTTCTGTAACAATTGTTTCATCCTGTACCAAGTTCTAACTGGTGTTTTTCCTTCACGATTCCTTTTAGACTGTAACTTTTTCCTTCATGCAGAAACTCTACCTTTTAATCTGCAAACGACAAGTTTCATCCTTTTTCCTTCTGAATTTTCATATATTCAAAATCTATATATTTCATAATCATTATATCCAGCATATCTCACAAGATTTGCAAAATAATCATCTTTTTCCTCTGAATCTTCCATGTAGACCTGTTGTCTACTCTCATTTGCAGGAAGAGGTTTGTCGACAGGTTATTCGTGAGCTACATCATTTCTAGTACTTGGCCTTTCGTCATCCCGATTTCTGTTGGCATCTATGCCTAGAGTATCAAATCAATCTGCAATTTTCTTCAAAACGTCATTCCAAACGCTAGAATCTGATATCTATTCGTTGCTCAAAAGCTCTCAACGCTGCCCCTTGATCTTGCACTGCAGATCGTAAGGTCTCAGTTCCATGATCTTCGCCATAAAAGCCATTGCCTACCATAATTGGGTCGCCTACCATAATTGGGTCACCTGCCATTAGATTGGGTGAGTTTTTCCTAATCTGATACCAACTAACATAACGAGTTAACATGAAAACAAAAGCTAGCACTCGACAGAGCCTTTAAAATTGATAATCAAGTTTCAACCGCAGAAACTTACACTCAAAATTTGAGAAAAAATATAATATCATTCAATAATTCAAAAAAAATAAGTTGTCTAAAAATTAAGCCTAAGGGTGTTATTTATAATAGTTTAATCCTACTTAACCTAAACTTGGAGTAGTTTAATCCTACTTAACCTAAACTTGGAGTGTAAGTAGAGTAAATTAAAATAAAGAAGTATTATACCTTAGACTTCCTTGGTATACAAAAAAAGCAAATTCCTAAACTAATATTCACTTGTCGTCCAAGTAAAATAAAATAAAATAACCCTAAATACTAAATACTAAATAAGAAAAATATTAAATAATAAAATTACTTGTTAAACTATTAAACTATTTACGTCATGTTTACATAAACTCCACCCAAAATATCTGGCCTCCTCCTCCTAAATACTTCGCCTTTAGGTTTTACCATAGTGGTAATGCTTTCAAGTTTGGCATTGGGCTCGCTGGGAGCCCCAAAAATAGAATATGGACTGCAAGACGAACAAATCCCGATGCAAGTCTTGATTTTGCCAAGGATGGTAGAGTTATAATTCGTGGCTCCAAGGGACAAGTCCTCCGAGTCATTGTTGAACCCACTCAGATGCCATCGGTTGCTTCAATGCTTGATTCAGGCAACTTTGTTTTAAATACTTCCAATTCAGAAATTGTTTGGTCTAAGTTTAATTATCCCACCAACACCCTTTTGGTGGGACAGAAACTAGAACGAGATAGGTACCTGATGATTCCATTAGAAACTTCAAGCTCTAGATGCAATGCAAGCTGATGGCAATCTCAATGCCTTTCCACTGAGGAGCTATCATATGTATTTTCAATGAGCATAATTTTTTTTAATTTTTTTTCTTCTATTTATATTATTATTATTTATTTTAATTTTATTCTATTTAATTATATGTTTTAAGTTTCTAAATTTTTCTCTTTTAAGTTTCTTCATACCTGTTTCCATTTCTTTCTTTTTTTCTTTCTCTTCTCTTTAATCATTTCATTGCGAAATTACAAAGAGGTAAATTTCTTTTTTTTATTTCTTTTTTTATTTATATTATTATTACTTTTATTTATTTATTTTTCAATTATATTCTATTTGATCGTATGTTTTAAATTTTTATGATTTTTTTTTTCAAATTTTTACAAATCATCAATCATATTTTTCTTTTTTCTTTTTTGTTATGTAGTTCTAACTTCTACTTGTTACATTCTTCTTCTTTTTTTATTATGTGTTCGTAAAGATTTTAGTTTTTAAAAATTACAAAATTATTATGTAATTTTAAATATGCGTTGTAACATTGCATTATTGATTGTTGCTTAAAATTTTATTAATATATCATTTTTTTATTAATCTTGATTATATAAGATATTTTTTATATATTTTATGTTTTATATTTAATTTAAAAGAAATTGTCTTTGAGTATTTAATCTTTAAACAATACTAATTATATAAAAGAAAATTATTAATCTTATATATCGTACTTAATTATTAATATTTTATATATTATTTCTCTTCATTTTTAACTCTTAATAAAAGTTGTCTAGTTTCGTCTTGATAAAAAAAATTGACAAGAAATTTCTTGTCGTGAGTACAGTTTTGTTTGCCTTTTCTTTGGTAATTGGTAGTCTTCACGTCATCTGATTATCTTATTTACACTCATCAAACAAATTTTGTTCTCGATCGAAAAAGAGTACATTTTGAGACACGCCTTATCGTTTTTGCGTTTTTAATGGGTTCCTTTCATTAGTATTTTCGGGGTAAAGGTTCAAACTTCTAGCATTACTTGCGTCAAAATTTTGCCCAAATCCCACATCATCTAGGAAACCCGAGTCTGGGCAATATATATGAGTGCTTCCAAAACATAGGAACCGTGTTCGTAGAAAGGAGAGATGGTTGGCATCTCCCCTGACAGGGACGGGAACAGCCTTCGGGCTTACCTGTTACCAACACATCCGGTTAAGGCTTCCCACCTCTAAGGTGGATCTCTAAACCAATTTTTTCTTTTGTTCCTTTTAATAAAGAGAAACTCGCCGCTACTTTCAAATGGCCAGCTGACATCATCTTGGATTTACAAGAGCTATCTTTCAACATACTTACCAAGATGTATCCCTTACAAGCATCTAAGACAAGTTTTTCATGCAATCCACGACAGCATCAAGCCCTCTTCGCTCTCCAAAGATATTCTTTTTTCATGCAGTGCTGCATGTCACACCGTCCCTACTCACCTTAAATGAATGACCTAATGAATGAATGCATTAGTGCATGGAGCTTTTACCATCTGATTTGCATATAGGTTAGGCCAAAGGAAAAGAAATTAGTGATTTGATAGCAAAACCCTGGCAGTCAAAAATCCACAAATATATTACGAGTTTGACATGGAGAAGGTCAGGTACCATATCTTTTAGAACAACATAAATCCACATTTTATGATAGAATTATAGTCTAAAACAATCGACTAAGATGTTAAGAGGTTCCTGCACTAGAAATAAACAATCAAATACAAATAAGCCTATTAACTAGAGCTAGTAGAGTGGCTGCCTCCCCATATCCATCCAAACATCACTGCTTAGGATAAATTCCTTATTTGATACCAGCATAGGAATAGAGCCAACGTTTGTGATGGAGGAATAAAAAGTAATTGCAACCCAAAGTTTGCGTTTGGACTATTGTAGTAGGAAAAATTCACCACCCCTCATCCAAGCTCACTCTAGTTAATACCTACAAACAAACTCAATGAAACACAAATCTAAAAATGTTACCAAGTCGACCACAAGCCTTTTGGATCATGATTAACACAATGTAGCAAATGCAAGAGAAAAATGATACTCTCTGTAGGGGGCCTCAAAATTTTGAAATAGTGAAAGAGGAATGTTTTCCAGTCAATTGGTCCTCAATTTGCTCACATAGAATAGTAAAATGTAAAACCTTAACCGATGCTGATATAGATTTAAAGTGAGTACACCTGGCAAGTAGTAATCCCTGTGTTACTGCAGAGAATTACCTCAAATATGAACAGGCACAAATCTCCAAGCAGCTTTGTCCTTCAAGGCCATCTATAATCACTTCATCTTTCTAAGAGTATTAACATAAGTATAACTGGAAAAAGAAACAAAAAGCTTGCGGAACCTGCAAAACCAACATTCAAAAAATTAAGAAAAAATGTTTCGAAATATATACCGTACATGCTACACTATTCCAGAAAGAAAGAAATGTTGAATCAAGGAGATGATCCACAGACCTATAACAGGGAATTGATTATGATTAATCTAGGAGTTATGTTCATAAAGAAAAACATGAAAGTCAATTTCAGAAATAAAATGAGAAGAAATGGAGGTGATTAATTTTCAAGACAAAATGATTGGCCATCTGGCCCATGTCCTATCCTTTCATTTAGAATTTATTGGGAACATACATACCAAACCCATTGGCTTGAGTGTTGTGCCATTGCAAGGAAGCTCTTCCGCAGATGCTCATTAAGCAAGCAATGCATTACACCCCTTGGATGTCGCATGGAATCTAAATTTGACAACCAAATATCAAGTGGTCCACTATACTTGCGCAATATGTTGATGCTCACCTAAAAATCAAAAGGGCAGAAGGAAAGAACTGTCATCATTCAGAGGAAAAAAAACCTCACAAAGTATATAATATGTCAAATCATGTTACGCAGAAATATATATTAAGGCCACTGCAAATTTGTTCAAGGGTTCTTCCCTTTGGCCTGGCTAGATGCAACAACTTTGCTGACAACCTGTAACTTCTACAGCAACTCGACAAGAAAATCATTGGATTAGAATCCGGAGAACAAAGAAAGAAGGTAGTTTCGACTTGAATGTAGATCATATGAAGGAGGAGAAGAGACGAGAAAGAGAGTTCAAGAGTGGCAAAATTAATGCTAGTAAATCTTCAATGATACAAAAATTAGTTAGGTAAAATTGTATAAGAATTGAAAGCAATGTTGTTTTTCAGGAAGGCAAAGCTTGTATACAGCCATGTCAATGTGGACAGAAGCAGAAGCAAGATCTAAACCAGAAACTATTCGTGTTCACCTCTTCTTGCCATATGGCTATTTAACCTTTATGATCAGCCATGGATTAGATTAAATAAAATTTTCAGGGGGTTACCAAAAAAAGGAATGAGGACATATCAAAACCCTGAAATGCTTTGAACCAAATTAGCACCCAAAAAAAATAAATATAATGAAAATGGAAAAAAGTACTTGGCTGAGCTGATACCACCTTTAACAGGATATGTAAAACAAATGGTAGAAAGGTAACTTACAAGTTCCCAGGCTTCGATATTTCTTGGTGAAGAATCATGCAAGAACTTGCTGTGCATACAAGACAAAGAAAATTAAAAAAGAATTCAGAAGACATTTTATTGTGATAAACATTATCAAAATGATAGCTTAGAAATGGCCAAGAAAAGATTATGCATGCCCGAGAATAATTAGAGGTGATAGATAATTTCCTCCAAAGCATGCAAAGAACTTTCTCAAGTTCATGCAGTCACACTGATTATCAGACTGAATGGCTCAAAGATGTGTACTTTCACCAGCCATACTTCAAATAAAAATTTTCACTAACTGAAAGTATGGAATTTGATATCCACTAGGGTTTTAGGGTTTGTCCTCCATTAAACAGAGGTTATTTTCCTTCGTTTCCCTACATGAAAGTGAGGCCTCAATAGAACATTGGAAATTATTGCTGTCCTATTGCATAATAGGTAGATTACATGGTAGGTTGCCCTTAAAATCTAGACTTTTCCATTGGCCATACTCTAAAAATGGCTTGGGGACCAGACACAATGATCAGAGCAAAGCTAAATGCAGATGATTGAAGATCCTAAGTGAGATGTTTCCTATGAAGCTTAAGAAGCTGACAAGTATCCAGACATCTCCCTTACTTGGTCTTCCTAGGAGAGACATTAATGATAATCACTTTCTGAAACAACTAATATTGCCCATGATTCCACACATCTCAGACACATTACTAAGCATACAGTTTCTTCTTGGCCATTCCATATTCTAAGCTCTCCTCTTGGTTGAGACGTTAACCCAAGTGCTACAGATAGCCCGTTATGCTTCATTTTAAGAGGCAGCTTTAGGAACTCTTAGGATTGTTGTATCTTTCACATGTTTAGAATCACTCTCTAGATACGCCATTCTTTAGTTCTACACTAATTTCTCTCTTGCAATCCAGACTGTTTTACTTTTCCATCTCATTAATTTCACGCAAGACACCAACAAAGATAGTCCAAAGAGTTCTTTTGCAGTTATGCCAGCCTAGCAAATTTTGGAAAACTATCTTGGAATTTCGGCTACTTAGCTTAAAAATGAAACTTCATCATAAGTAGAAAGAGAAATAGGCCACATTCCCCCATCCTGCTCCCTTTTTCAACATAAATTTGACAAAGAGGCCAGGTTCTAAAGCATGATATAACACATGGACTATATCTATAGAAACATTCTATTTATGGTAAAATTGCTAGAGTCTAGAGGACCAGATATGGGAAGAATAAATCTAAGCCCTTGTAAATTAAGACCTCACAGCATTAAATAGTCACATGATGACGGTAGTACATTTTATTTTATGTTAATGCCACACATACTATGAGGCAACTTTGTATGTTTATGCCACACATGCTATGAGGCAACAATTTAAAAAGTTCACTTCTGCACAATTGAATCAAACAATATAAAATGTTTTAACTTACCGTACCCCATAATGCACATCACCATGGTTGCAATGACCAGAAACACCATAGCTATCAAATGTAATAAGCTGAAAAATAAATAAAACCAGGGTAAGAGAAATAGGAAATGAAAGACCTATATTGTACATAGATGTGAACTCGCAAGTAGTAACAGAAACCTATCCCTTCAAATGATGCTTATCACTCTCCAATACAAGCATATCTTAACCTAAAATTGGAAATTTTATACAGAACTCTCAGCTAAAAAATCAATTTAAATGAACAAAAGGAGCCAAGAATATACCACGTCAATGCCATGACTGTAGGCCTCCTCTTCAATGATCTTTGCCAATAAATCATGGTTCCAGACATGGCCAAAACCATCCTGATATAAAAAATCAGATTACAAAATCAATTCCTCTTAAGTCATCTTATCAATTAACAACTGATTCATCTTTAGGTGATAATGGTGTTATAACTGGTCAAACAAGCTTTTATTTTGTTAGTTACAGCTGAAAAAGTCTCAATTTAATTTCCCAGCTTCAAACATGCCAAATTTAGAACAGAAAGTCCAAACAATAATGTGCTCAAAATAAAGAGCCTTAAGAGTAGAACCTGCAAATCAGGGTGGTCAAAAACCTTCACTTGTTGAAGTTGAACCTGCATTTACAAATTTAAAATGGTTAAAAGCTACGTAAACTTGGATACATAAAGTTGAAAACTGTAAAGATAACACAATATGCAAGGTTAACTTGTAGCTAGATAAACCCAGGATCAGGTTGTTGCAGGAACAATCCATTGATTACTTAAACAGTTAAACCCAACTAAGCTTGCATGAAATTAGAACACCTTGTGGACTGCACAAGCACGATAGAGCTCGTCTTTTCTAATGCTTCCAATGCCATCTGCATTACCTGCATAACGAAAATTAAGTAAGAATAATAGCAAATTTTCACACAATCACATGGGTGCGGTGCAGGAAGAGGAATACTTACTTTGTAGAACACATGACAAGGTTTCTCCTGACCCCTACCATATTCCTTTCCTTTTGAAAGGACATGGATAGTGGCTGGACATATAATCCGTTGGTAATACACAAAAATTCCCACTTGGCAAAGGAAAATGGATTAACCAACCATAAACTAAAAGCAAAGTGAGGTGAGAATAGCACTGAAAGGAGAAGCTATCTCTCTCCTGAGGTATTTACTTAGCTAGATTACACTATTATTGCCAAATTAATATTCCCTGAAATAGCAATATGAACAAAACAACCAGTGAAAGAGGTTGATTTCGAATTAACCTTCTGTTAATAGCTTACAGTTTTAGATCTACCCTTAAAGTTCTTTAGAAGCTTAAGGTCCTTGAATGATAAGATAAACATTCCCTAGGGATACTATCCTTGGCCTTCAAGCCTTACATCTAGGATCCAAACTGCATTAGTAGCAAAATTTGAGAATAAGAGGCATCTTTTGATTATCAACAGACTCTATAATATATTGCACTTCAGCAACTATGATCCTATAGTTTCTCCTTTCATAAAATAACTTTTAGCAACAAAAAATGCAGATATTAAGGAAAAACTCAAAATCACCTAAATGATGTTACTTTGTTTCTCAGCATAACACAGCAAGAAATCATTATCTAGTCAGATTTTACAGAAGTACACTACAGAGAAGCCTCCTCAACATAACCTTGATTCTTGATGAAAATGAACATTTACTTGTATGGAGAGTAAGGCTGGCATCATTTGAAGCGAAAAAAGATTCAGAAGCAAAGATTTCTAGACCCAAGGAATACTAAAAAGAAAAAAGATCAGGCCACATAAGGCTGGAAATGCATTACCAACAGACAAGCATAGTAGGTATAGATTGTGCCCTCTTGAAGTCAGGTAGCTTATGGTTGGTGAAAAGAACCTGCAACAGAATACAAAAACACACACCATCAGAACGAATTGTTCCAAGTAACATTAAATGCATCATAAATGAAACCATAACATTAAAAACTAATGTTGTTTCAACAAAAGTCAAGCTGTCACTTGGATCACAAACTATGTAAGTGGGAATAAATTAAATCAAATAAAAAATGTAGAAATGGAACTGTATAAATTCACTGGAAAATCCATTTTTGCCTTTACAGAATAAAGGACTTGCAAACTATACATGAAACCTATATCAGATGAAACAAGTATTTATTATCCTTTACAGCAGAAGTAGAAGACATTCAAGTACTAAGAAAGAAACTATCATTTCATTCTGGAAGAAAAGAGAAAAGCAAAAAGCGCGTATTGATAAAGAAGCAACAAAGTGAAGAGCCAGTTCATTCTAAATTTCTAACAAGTGGGAAAATGAAAGAGGGTTGAAAAGCTTACATGGACTCATCATCAGGGTGAGCAACAACGAGCAAGACATTTCTCTTGCGAAAAGCTGGACCTGGTTTCAATGGGCAAATACATATTAACTGATATATAAACATACTCTTCTATTCAAAATTTATATATATATATATATATAAAAAAAAAACAGCTATAAATTGGACCGACCATCATCCAAAAATGTGGGTTTAGAGTGGGAAGAGGGAGCAAGGAAAATCTTGCAAAGAGAAGCTACCCAGACCACCAAAATTGAAACGATGATCAAAATCCATCCCATCTAGAATCCACCTCGAGAGAAAGAAGAAAAGATGGAGGAAAAGAAAAAATAAAAATAGAAAGGAATCCGGCCGTTGACAAGCCTTGCCGGGGAGGGAAAGAACGAGAAAGTTTGGAAGGCATTGTGGGAGAAAAATGCTCTTCAAATAGAAACGACGTCGCTACATGTTATAGAAGAGTGAAACGAGGACAAGACGGTGGGCTGTCCAGCCCAAAATTGCAAGCAGTCCAGTCCAGTAAAGGCCGAACTAGATAATTTATTTTTGTACCAAGGCCCAACCAGAAAATGAGAGGAAAAAAAAGGTAAAATGCTAAATATTTGTCAAGGTTATGTTCAGAATTATATTTGATAATTAAACTTGATTTTCTGTAATAATTTAAAATTGAAAATAAAATCTGCTTTATATTCATTGAATAAAAGAATAATTTAACTTGCTTTTCCGTTTTAATTAATTGTTGAAAATAAGCATTGCTGAAATAGCATTATATAGATTTTTTGAAATGAGAGAATTTCTTCTATTCTTTATCAAAGGTATTAATGAGAATATAAACAGAAAATTAGATAAAAAATTTTTAAATATAGATTTACCCAAAAATAATAGAAATAAAAATTGAAGGGCAATGTTTTCATTGTGAGCAGAGTAAATTGGAATAAAGAATAAGGAAATTCAAATCCCCCTATAAACTTCGCAATTTTTAATTAGAAAATGTCCTTAAAAATGAATTTATAAATTTCAACTTGAAATATAAAAATTTATTTTGCTTCCTTTAAGACATAATTTTTTTAAAATAAATAATAATAATTGAATCACAAATAAAATCATAAAAATAAAATAAAGATATGTCCTAAGCAAATAAGATCTCTCCTCTATTGATAAATTTACCTATATGTTGTAGAATATGCTTTTAATTATTATTTATAGGTATAATACTTTAAAAAGTGTTTAAACTTTTTAAGAAAATTTAAACAAATTTTTAATTTCTATTATGTTTAATTAAGTTTTTATACTTTTAGTTTTTAATCAAATAAATTTTTATAATATTACTATAATTATATTTGTTAGCTTTTATACCACGTGACATTAATATAATATATTGATTTGTCATAATTGAAGATGAAATCATCACTTCATTATATTATCTCAACATATTACATCATCGTTGTCATGACAATGCAACATATTACGCGATAAAAAAAATGTCATTTTAACTTAACAGCTAATCAATCATTAATTATAAAAGTATATTTGATTTAAAATAAAATTTTAAGTGTTTAATTAAAAAATAATAAAAATAAAATTTATTTAAACTTTTTAAATAATTAAGTATTATGTCATATTTATATGTATAAATTTTACAATTCATATTTGAGTTTTAAATAATAAACTTCACAATTTTTAATTAGAAAATGTCCTTAAAAATGAATTGATAAATTTCAACTTGAAATATAAAAAATTATGTTGCTTCCTTTAAGCACGTAAATTTTTTTAAACAAAGACACAAGTAATAATAATAACAATAATAATAATAATAATAATAATAATAATTGAATCACAAATAAAATCATAAAAATAAAATNTTATAGGTATAATATTTTAAAATTTAATTTTAAAATATTTAAAATTTTTTATTTTTATTACGTTTGATTAAGTTTTTATATTTTTATTTTGAATTAAATAAACTTTTATCATACTACTATAATTATATTTATTATTTTTTATACCACATTACGCTTATATAATATATTGATTTGTTATAATTGAAGATGAAATTATTACATTATAATGTAATCATGTTACTTCAACATATTATATTAATTATGACAATTTAACTTATCACGTGACATAAAAAAGATTAAAAATAAAAATTTAAGTGTTTAATTAAAAATAATGAAAATAAAAATTATTTGAATTTTTTAAATAATTAAGTATTATGTCATATTTATATGTATAAATTTTACAATTC
This sequence comes from Theobroma cacao, assembly GCF_000208745.1. Taxonomy (NCBI): domain Eukaryota; kingdom Viridiplantae; phylum Streptophyta; class Magnoliopsida; order Malvales; family Malvaceae; genus Theobroma; species Theobroma cacao. The sequence continues at coordinate 6,811,424 of NC_030850.1, forward strand.
ATAATTGAGTTTTATTGTACATATGAAGGATAATAAACAATGCAGTTAAAAATAATGAGAATTTTTGAAAAATAAAAGAATTAAGATTACTCTAATTTTTTGGCACCAAGCAGGCTTCAAAATATTTTGTTTAAAATAAAAAACACTGGACCCGCTTTGCTCAAAATTGGCCGAAAGCTACGACCCTACGACCCCAAACTTCTCCACAAGAGTGAAAAGCAAACGGGGCAACTATTGGGACTTAGGAGTGGCCCTTTCTCCCCTTGTGAGCAACACCGCAACAGCAAACCATCCTTCAGGCTTGAGTTTTGTCCCTGCAATTTTTGAGGTAAGCCAGTCCCTTTGCAGCTCTTCTTTACAAATATCAGTCTTTTTTCACCAATAAATCAATCCCTTCATTTTTCAGTTCAAAAATTTGATCTTTGAAATGAACTCATCAGCACTTCTCAAAAGGCAGAAGCTCTTAAAAATCCTCCAAGTCCCATATATTTTCCGTCAAAGGTGCCCGAAACTCAAAGCCCTCCAAAACCCATGTGCTCAAATACAGAATCCTTTAAGGGTTTTAGGGGTTTCGCAATATTCAACTCAATCCACCAAGTTCCCCGAGTACCAAATGCCCTCTGTCACTTGGGGTGTTGTTCAAGGCAAAAAAGAAAAGCTAGTTAACCGTGTCAAAATCTGTGATTATCTGAAAACCTTAGGCATAATCCCTCATGAATTAGAGAATCTAGAATTACCTTCTACCGTTGAGGTTATGAGTGGGCGTGTTGAGTTTTTACAGAAACTCGGATTGACTATTGATGATATTAATGAATACCCTTTCATGCTCGGTTGTAGCCTGCGTAAAAACATGATACCTGTGTTAGGTTACTTGGAAAAAATTGGAATTCCTAAGTCGAAACTAGGGGAGTTTGTTAAGAACTATCCACAAGTGTTGCATGCGAGTGTCGTTGTTGAGCTTGCTCCTGTTATTAAGTTTCTTAGGGGGCTTGATGTGGAGAAGCAGGATATTGGATATGTTTTACAGAAGTATCCGGAACTGTTGGGATTTAAGCTTGAAGGGACAATGAGTACTTCGGTTGCTTACTTAGTGAGCATTGGGGTTAGTCCTAGAGATATTGGTCCTATGGTGACACAATATCCGTATTTTTTAGGGATGAGAGTTGGGACTATGATTAAGCCACTCGTGGATTACTTGGTTTCTTTGGGATTGCCGAAGAAGATTTTAGCTAGAATGTTGGAGAAACGGGCATATCTACTTGGATATGATCTTGAAGAAACTGTTAAGCCAAATGTTGATTGTTTGATTAGCTTTGGAATGCGGAGGGAAGCGATTGCTTCTGTTATAGCACAGTATCCACAGATTCTTGGGTTGCCTTTGAAAGCTAAGTTGTCTTCACAACAGTATTTCTTTAATCTGAAGCTCAAGATTGATCCAGATGGGTTTGCTCGTGTTATTGAGAAGATGCCGCAGATTGCTAGCCTTAATCAACATGTGCTTATGAAGCCCATAGAGTTTCTTTTGGGGCGGGGACTGCCATTAGAGGATGTAGCCAAGATGGTTATGAAATGTCCCCAGTTGGTTGCACTGCGAGTTGAGCTCATGAAGAGAAGCTATTATTATTTCAAGAGTGAGATGGGGAGGCCAGTGAAAGAGCTTGTGGAGTTTCCAGAATACTTTACTTACAGCTTGGAATCCAGGATCAAACCCAGGTACCTTAAGTTACAAAACAAGGGAATCAGGTGCTCATTGAATTGGTTCCTAAACTGTAGTGACCAGAGATTTGAAGAGAGATTGGAGGGTGATTATATCGAATCAGAAAGTTTAGGTCCTTCATTTTGTATGGGTGGGAAATTGGAGCTACCAGGTAATGATATTGTGTCAGATGAGGAAGATGAGAGTGATGATGAAATACTTTACAGACGCACTGTTTCTTTATAGGAAATATTTGTTCATTACACTAATGAATCAAGTGTAATTTAAACTGCTATGCTCTCCTCCATTTTCCTTGTCTTGTATGCCTCTAGCTCAGTTCTTTAGTTTCATATTGAATTTTCTCCCTAAATTCATTGTTACAATTACAGTGTGTGCACAGGCACATCCATGCTTCATGTACTTGCATAGACTAACAGAGTCATATAGGCTTATCTATTTATAAAGATTTTGTGAACTTGGTTTCCTGTTAACCATGTCTTGTGCTATTAATTGTCCGGGTTTGCCTTCACAGTTGGGTTTTGTAAGTTTCTGCTTCTGCAGAATTTGTGTTGTTGATTGTTTCAATGAGAAATCAGCAATGATATCTTATAGACACACAGGTTAGTGTCCTTTATGAGCTTGAGGACTTATCTATAGCACTCTTGTAAAGCTTATGAAAACTACTAGTAAGATCTTTTCATGCTTTCATTTTGCTGAATGTTGTGACTCCAGTGGTGAAATATTTAAGTGGGTTTAAGCCTATTTATCACTTTACAGTTTACACGAGGTTTGTCCTAATCATTGTGGTTTCATTGTTAAATTCTTTGACTTATTATCTTTTAGTCATTCCTTTATTTACAATTTTCCATACATAAAGATGCATGTGGAGACACACTGCTTGAAACTTTAAGTTGCTTATGCTTGCTGTCAGTATTATCCAAATTGATATGAGGGTGAGGGCGATTAAAATAATGTTTAGTAGTTTGACATTGCCTCTTTTTTATTGTGGCATTGAATTTAATTACCTCAATTCATATAACTGTTTGTCTGCAGCTTTAATGTGCTAAGTGAATACAATTTTGTGTACAAAGTCTTTAAGACTTAAATGTTTTCAGAAGAAAATATTCTTAATTTGCCTTGAAGGATCCCTTTCTGGTCTTATGATTGTAGTCGTTTACTTTTGGCAATGTGCTTGATTTTTTGTCGAAATTAAGGACTTGGGTTTTGCCTTATAATGACCGTACATGAATCTGACAGTTTTTTTCTATGTTTCTTTTAGATCCTTTCCACACTTCGACACATGAGAAGTAAGATACCTTGATACTAACTTGCATGACAGATTTTTTTAGGTTTTAGTACTCTTTATGCTATTATTGGATGTGTTATGGACCACTTATATACTAGCGAAACAGACTTCCTCATTGAATAACATCCACTGCATTGTTCTGATTTTTGCCTTGACACTTCAAATGTGAGCATTTCTTATAAAGGGAAGCAAGAGGTTGTCTTCTTAGGCAGGCTAGTTTAAACATGTTATCTAATGGAACTGACAGGATATTTTACTTAGTGTGCTACAACATGAACATGTTTTTGTATTATGATACTTATGGTCTCCCAAGTTCTCCCATTATCCACTTCATTCACCGTTGTTCTTTCAATACAAGCTATACAATTTGATTCTTGCAATGCTAATTATTCCAACGTGTTAGCAACAAATAAGCTCCTTTAAGAGTTGCTTTGTAGGGAGTTCTGCAGATGTATATGCCACTCATGATTGATAGATAAACAATAGTATCTTTTGAATTTTGAACAAGACTAGCACAACAGTAACCATGCTCGATATGTTGGTTGGATAAAGTTTCCAAACAGGCAGAAGAATGCTAAGGGAATGTGAACAAAGTTATTTCTTAAAGCTACCAAATTGATTCTGTTGGCCCCCAAGGCTTGAGACTAAATCATCTCCACCGGTTGCATGTGCAACTATAAACCCACTTTTTCCAAGACCAACACTCACCCCTATCCCCTAATGGCAAACAGAATCAGTTGATAAGATTACGATTTACGTGCAAGTGATCTCGAACTCAAGCTTTATCAATGATTTATCTTAAAATTATTATGATTCTCAATGTCTAACATCGTGGTATAATTAATGGAATCACTTATCCATACTAATTTTTTTTATTTAAAGGAAAAAAAAAGGATATTTCAAAGGCATGGTAAACAAAATAAAGATTTTAACAGGATGAGGAATGCATGTAATTAAAATCTTAATCCAAACTACCTTCAAAAACGAAAATCCTTATCCAAATAGGATATTTTAAGTTCTTAATTTCACCAAGAAAATCCATCCAAGGTCCCACCGTGTCCACCGACCCAGTCTACTACTTTCCCTGTCACCGCAACTAGCTATCCAAAGACGCCCACAACATCAAACAACCTCAGAAGCCACACCCACGTAAGCTAACTTTTATCACAGGCGAGTGACGTTAGGAAAAACATTTAAAATAAATAAAAAGGCGATAATGGATAAGTATAAATACATGATTTTCTCTATGTTCATCTGGCAAGCTTTCGCTGGTTTTAAGAGAGAGAAAAAAAAAAAAAACGAGATTGTTTCAAGTTGAACTATCAGAACGACACTTGTTCCGTTGCTCTCTCTCTCGTTCCTCCCAATTTCCTTCATTAGGGTTAGGGTTCTTTTCCCTCTCGCCTTTCTTTTTCTTATTTCTTTGGTTTTGCATTGCGGAGAAAAGCTGAAAATCGAGCTCTTCGTGTTTTTTTTAGGTATTTAGAAAATTAAATTATTATTTACATGAATGTTGCTTTTTGGGGGGGATTTGGTTACCTGATGAAGCTGTAATTAGTTTCCTGATTTATGTAATTCTGATTAGGTTTTATGGTTATTGCTTATAGTTTGGTTCCGTTAACGAAAACTGAAGGTGCAATTTTTTAAGAATGAAGAATAAAGAATAAAATACATAATTTTACTTAATATAAAACAGTTACGTGACAACAGGTATTGTGTTTATGTTTATTGGTTTAGGGTTAATTGATTAGGAGTTTGGTTTCAGTCGTTTGCTTTTACTTTTTTGCGTTTTTTGGGAAGCAAAGCAAATAGAAAAAAAAAATCAAATAGCAAAATTAGCAAGCCAAAGAGGCCTTAGTTAATTCTTTTTTGTAGATTTTCTTGATTTTTTTACGGTTACTGTTTAATGATGGCAATTTATATCTGGTGTGTGTTGTGTTTAGCGTTTTAGCAGCATTAATGGTAGCTAAATAAGGAATGGGTTTACTGTTATTTCAATTATGGTATTGTTGAAGTGGTCGTAGTTAATGACTTTTAATTTGATTTTTTTGGGCCATTTTTTAAATTTATGATTTGCAATTTTAGGCTTAGAAAATGTTAGGTACAGAAAGTTCAGAAGATGGTGGTGCGCATGCCGAGCCGCCTGATCCTGATGTTCTCGAGATTGATCCAACTTCTCGATACATAAGGGTAATATTATTTTTTTATCTGTTTATTTTGAACTTTTTATTAACTTTTATGTGGTTGTTGTCGAAGCATGTGAAAAGGAGAGATACGATAGTTTTCAATAATGCTTCGTAGCTTCTTTGATTTTTTTTTATTTAAAAGTGGAGGTGAATATCTATTTTTACTTAGTGAACTATTAGGTGTATCAGGTTATAGGTTGTTCATTCATTTGGTGTACCTTTTGTTTGCGAGATTTGAATTTTCAGTCTATTTTGATTATCCTGCATTTTCTCTAAAACCAAACTATATCTTCTGCTGGTGGCTACTTCTGTTTCATCTTGTTGATTGATACAAATTCTAACAGTATAATGAAGTGCTTGGGAGAGGCGCCTTCAAGACGGTGTATCCTTTACCTGTATCATATCTGAGGGATTGGAGTTATTTTTTATTTTGTTTTTCCAAGCATGCCTGTTGGTACTGTATAACAATAGAGCAATGCTATGAGTAGAAACAAGCGAATCATTTTTATAGCTAGAGTTTATCTTGTCTTAGTTGGTAGGCTTCCTTAATTTTATAACCAACCAGTTACAAGGCATTTGATGAAGCTAATGGAATTGAAGTGGCATGGAACCAAGTTCGGATTGATGAGGTACTACAGAAGCCAGAAGACTTGGAGAGACTGTATTCTGAAGTGCGTCTTTTGAAATCCTTGAAACATAGTAATATTGTAAGGTTTTACAATTCATGGATTGATGATAAAAAGAAGACTGTCAATATTATAACGGAGTTGTTCACCTCAGGAAGCCTCAGACAGTACGTTTACACTTCTTATCATATCTTTGCTAGAATTCCACCTTTTGTTTTATAGTGAAATTAGCCTCGTGGTTAGTGTGTGTGATATTTGATTTAGGTACCGTAAGAAACACAAGAAGGTTGACATGAAGGCTGTGAAGAGTTGGGCAAGACAGATTTTAACAGGTTTAAATTACCTGCATAGTCATGACCCACCAATTATACATAGGGATTTGAAGTGTGATAACATATTTATCAATGGCAACCAAGGTGAAGTTAAAATTGGTGATCTTGGGTTGGCAACTGTTTTGGAGCAGTCTAATGCCAAAAGTGTGATTGGTATATTTTCTATTTCCCTTTCTTCATGGTTCCTTTTAGTCTGTATGTTCATTTTATGGTGGTACACCTATTTTCATGGATATTCTGATAGGAATCCCTGAATTTTCTTTTTTAATGGGATAGGAACCCCTGAATTTATGGCACCAGAGCTGTATGATGAGAATTACAATGAGTTGGTTGATATATATTCCTTTGGAATGTGCATGCTGGAGATGGTGACTTTTGAATATCCTTACAGCGAGTGTAGAAACTCAGCTCAGATATATAAGAAAGTTTCATGTGTAAGTTTGTTATTTAATTGAGCTTGTAAATACTGCTTCACCCTATATTGTCAAGTACCTTACTCCTTCAAACTTTCGTAGGGAATAAAGCCCGCTGCCCTTTCTAGGGTTAATGATCAAGAGATGAAACTATTTATTGAGAAGTGTTTAGTCCCAGCACCTCAAAGATTATCAGCAAAGGAGCTTTTAATGGACCCCTTTCTTCAAGCAAATGGATCAGCAAAGAATCGTCCTTTTCCACTCCCTGATATTGTTATGCCCAAATTGGGAGCCTTTGGAGACCGCTGCCTGATGTCAGAAGCACCTGCTTCTGCAAGGAATAGACCATCCTTTGTGGATCTTGATAGTGATAGCGAGCTGCCTGTTATCCATTCTCTTGATAATTCCTTGGGCATGGAGGTTCGAAGGACAAAAAAAGGCAACCTTTTCTTGTTAAAAGGCGAGGGAAATGATGAAAACTCAGTATCATTAATACTTCGAATAGCTGATCAGAATGGTAAAAAATAGTCCAACTGGAAAAATATCCACTCTCGTTTACTCTCTTTACACTCTTAACTTGATAGTTTGATTACTTTTTACGTTGTTGCAGGTCGTGTGAGAAACATTCATTTCCTCTTCTTCCTTGATAGTGATACTGCCCTCTCAGTTTCAAGTGAAATGGTTGAGCAACTGGAACTAGCAGATCAGAATGATGTGTTCATAGCAGAATTGATTGATTTGTTGTTACTGAATTTAATACCCAGTTGGAAACCTTGTGTTCCCATTAGTCATCTGGTTCCTCCAAATAAAACACAAACTTCTTCAAGAGATTATCAGAACTCTAAGCCACAAGAATATCGGGAGACTTCATTGGGGTCTTTCCAACGTACCTGTAAAGCTGATGATGGTTCACAGTCCAAACTTTGTTGTGACGTTAGCACTTTAAGAGGATCTGATGAATCAACAAGGCAAGCATTCAGTTCAGTGAGACTTAATGGAAAAATGTCTCATGCTGATTTTGGTAACCAGAATACAATCATGGCAGAAGATTCTGGTTCTGAGATGTCATTTGCTTCTGCAAACTCTAATGAGTTGAATGACAAACTTAGCTCCATTCATTCATCCACGTCCGTCGAATCAGGGTCTATGGGAAGTAGTGGATGCAGGTTTAAAGGAGGTGTGAGCAAATTGTTGTCTGGAGCAGAATTGTCCTTTGATGTGAAGAGTAAGAATGCGAATCCAACTGCTGTGTCTTCTCCCACTCGTCCTGACGGAGATGAGGAATTAAGATTGGAGCTGGAAATGATTGAGTTGCAGTATCAGGAGGCAATGAAAGAAATATCCAAGAAAAGACATGAAGCTATCATGGACACCAGAAGAAGATTGTCCCAGAAAAAGGTGCAGTCAGTTTGCTAGTCCATCTTCTCCCTTTTTCTCCCCAAAATTTGTTTTGTAAATGGTCCTCAAAAGTGTACATATTTTGTTATGGACAGAGAAGCCTCTTGTTTTTTTCCCCCGTTTTTGTGGCTGAGTGGTAGGAAGAGAGAGTCAATTGTTAATATAATAACTTCTCTTTCACTCTTTTCAGAAATTGAGCTTGAAGTTGTGTTCTTCATTTTGCTTTATCCTAAAGAGTATAGTGGATGACATGACAATAAAACTGCTTAGAAGGTTCCATGATGGATATGTGACCTGGTCTACATGTATTTTATCTCCTGGACTCCTGCCTAACTAGCCCTTGGGGAGTGGGGAGAGGATCTACCTAGCTTTGGGCAGATTGTGCCTTCACACCTTGCCCTTCCCTCTCCCTTTCTCTCTCTTCATTTCCATCTCTCTATCTCCTGATTTCCCCCTTTCCCTCTCCCTAACTGATCTTCCTTTTTTTTTTTTGGTAATTTTTTTGGCTTATTTATTTGTATATTTTTTAATTTTAATATACTAGATTTTGTTTTGTTGATTCCAAAAAAAAAAAAATTTGAAAAATAATGTAGATTTTTAATTTTATATTTTATTGAAATATAAAATCTTAAATTCTTTCGAGTTTTAAAATAAACATTAGTTCAAACAAAAAAGTGTTGAATATATGCTTGAAATTGATATATATATATATTGAAATATAAAATCTCAAATTCTTAGTTGTATTAGTAATATTTAATTTTAAAAAATTAAAAATAAAAAAATGGAAATAAAATTAAGTCCGGCCCAAATCTGAATTGGGCCTCAATTAAGCCCGGACAGAGGTCAAAATTTGGCGGGAGATCTCATTTTGGCACCAAAAATATTCAAAAAAGCAACCCATTTCCAAACTCCCCCAAACAAACCCTTAATTTCTCTCTTTTCCGTCAAAAAAAATTTTCCAGACAAATACCCTAGACAAAGATCCCCTATCACCATCCAACATGGCTCGCGAAGAGGAATTGCAGATAAACATGGCGAAGCGTGCGTACAGGAAAGCCAAAGAGGAAGGGAATAGGCAAGAAGAGGCAAGGTGGGCAAATGTAATTGGAGATATTCTGAAGAACAGAGGAGAGTACGTGGAGGCACTCAAGTGGTTTCGAATCGATTACGATATTTCGAACAAGTATTTGCCTGAGAAACAGTTGCTTCCCACTTGTCAGGCTCTAGGTGAGGTCTATCTTAGGTTGGAAGACTACCAGGATGCGTTGATTTATCAGGTAATCTGTTTTTCCTTTTTTTTTTTGGTTGATTGTGTTTGGTTTTTTAGGGTTTGTTGATTGACCTGGTGAGAGAGATGTTTTGCGGTTTTGATTTGTTAATCCTATTGCGATACATTGGTTATTCTTGGCCCATTGTTAGAGAGGATATGAAGCATGGGAATGTGAAAGAAAATCGAGGGTTGGGAAAAAGGGCAGTTCGGAAAAAAATTTCCAAGGAAATTTAAATTGTGGAATATGGATTAAAGAATTCGATTGTAGTTTGTTTGGGTGGAGAGGAAATGCATAAAACATATAGGAAAATGTGGAAATGTGGGGTTGAGTTGGTGGTATCCAATCTTTTTTTTTTTTNGGGTTTGGGGATGTGGTGGGGTGGGGATAAGTAATGATATCAGATTTTCATTGTTTTGAGGCAAATGATCAGTGGGCTAATTGCAATACAAACGTAGAATTTCCATCACTCTAGTCAGGATATATTTGTAGATCGAAAATCTAAGACCACAAGGAGGCTAGTATTTAGTTTGATGTTTTCAAGAGGATGCTCCAATACTTAGAACTTGAGACTTCAACTTGGAGGTCCTAGTTTCAAGTCTTCAGAATGGGATGGGGATGGCAGAGTTTTACCTCTTGCTGTATAGCCCAAAACCCAGTGCGTCTCGTATGCACCAAAAAATAAAATTTAGTTTGGTACATTTCTGATTGATAAATAATTACAGTATTTTTTTATTTTATTGCAGAAAAAACATTTGGATCTTGCTAAGGATGCCAATGATCTTGTTGAGCAGCAAAGAGCCAGCACACAACTTGGGCGTACCTACCATGAAATGTTTTTAAAATCTGATGGTGACCATTACTCAGTTCGGAAAGCCAAAAAATATTTTAAGTGTGCCATGGAGCTTGCTCAGACTCTCAAGGAGAACCCCCCTAATAATAAGTCTTCTTTTCGCAAAGAGTATATTGATGCACACAATAATATTGGTATGCTAGAAATGGACCTTGATAACTTGGATGAAGCACTAAAATTCCTCACTAAAGGTTTGGAGATATGTGATGAAGAGGAAGTCGCTGAGGATGATGATGGGCGTAGTAGGCTTCATCACAATCTGGGAAATGTTTATATTGAGTTGAGGAGGTGGGACAAAGCACGTGAACACATTGAGAAAGACATAATAATTTGTAAGAGAATTGGGCACTGCCAAGGAGAGGCAAAAGGGTACATTAATCTTGGTGAGTTGCATTACAGGGTTCAAAAGTATGATGAGGCAATACTTTGCTACCAGAAGGCACTTGATTTGGCAAAATCCATGGAAGATGAGGATGCTTTAGCAGCACAAATCAATCAAAATATCAATACTGTAAAGGAAGCTATTAATGTAATGAATGAACTGAAAAAGGAAGAGCAGAATCTCAAGAAGCTTAGAAGAAAGATGGTTACTGCAAAAGGAACACCGGAGGAGCGTAAGTTTCTGCTACAGCAGAATTCATGTCTAGATCGTCTCATTGAGAAATCAGCTATGATCTTTGCATGGCTGAAGGTTAGTTCCTGTTGCACATGAATTTTTCTTTCTTTTGTTTCTTTTCAAGCATAATTGCATTTTAACATGGAATACAGACTTAGATGTCATCCAATTATTGTCATTATTTTTCTAAAGCCCCATGCTGAAAGTGCATTGGACATAATAGCACAGAATTCTTTGGCGTTTGCTATGCTATTGATATGGTTTCAAATCAATGCTCTGCCACATACTTTTTTTTTTTTTGCTCAAAAGCTTTTTGTCCCTGAAGCTTGCTTTGTCTTATATACTGCATGTGAATATGGTTGCGGGGACTGAGGTGTTTGATTCATCATTTTTTTTGTTCCTTTTTATAGTTGAATGGAATAAATAGCATGGATGGGATGCTTTTTTGCCATCTCTTGTTAGTTCTTTTTCCTTTTGGGTTATCAATATGCTATAAAGGGTACAGAGCATGTTAATGCATATATAACTAAAGAACATTGACAGTAATATCGAGTAGATGTTCTGGACGCTTAATGATATTAGATGGCATTGCAGCTTATTTATTTTGTGCTTTTAGTTTTAGGCAAATTACTCTTTTGTTATGTTAAGAGATTATTGTCTTGGATTTGAGAATGATTATTGTCTACTTTTAGAAAGATTTGGTGCATTTGTAAAATGTCAACAAAGTAGAAGAAAAGAAAAGACAATTCAGGGATGTTTAAGAATGAGCATGATCCAGTACCATCAGATTCTCACTGTATGTTGTGGACTATCCGTTATGGTTTGTTTGCTTACTAGTTTAAGGGGTCATAAGGGCTCAGAAAAAGAGATTTAATTGCTGAAAAAACTTAGGTGGTTATAGCTTGGTTTTAGAGGGTTTGGGGGATGGATTGTGTTTCTTGTAGTTTTGCTCTGATTTTTTCAGCTCCTCTCTACTTTAGGCTGCAATTAGACATGAAGGGTTAGAAATAAAAAAATAGAAAAGTAGGAGAAAGAGAAAATACTAGGCTGTCCAAAGTCAGTCTTTGCACCATCAAATGGAAGTTTCAATGTTTAAAATACTCCTGGGCAAAGGAAAACTGGAAAAAGTTATTCTCTTATACATTTACTAAAACATGTATTTGCAAAGGCTACTGGTGCTCTTTTCATAGATTTGTTGTCCAGTGATTCAGGGAAGATGGGTGGGTTGACTCTTAAAAGTTGAAAGAAGTCCAGAAAAACCTAGACTAGAAGAGGACCTTAAACCAAAAGATGGATAAGTTTCTTAAATTTATGTAGGTGTATATAAGGCTTCTTAAATGGCTTCCATAGTGGAAGTAAGCCATCTTAATTTCTTAATATGCATCAAAGCTTATTGTTGGAGTGTAGTCAGATATTGGTGTTTTCATGTTTGCTTTTAGCATTGCTGTTTATATTGATAATATTTTAGCAGGATGTAGAATTGTGCAAGTAATATCTGTATAATGTCATGGGCTCTTGTAGTAGGAGAGTATTTTAGATATGTTCTTGCATATTCAATATTGTCCCGCTTATGTTTTGAATATTTATGTTTAGCATCGTGAATTTGCCAAAAGGAAGAAGAGCATAGCAAGTGAACTTTGTGATAAGGAAAAGCTGAGTGATGCATTTTTAGTTGTTGGAGAATCATACCAGAAGCTCAGGAACTTCAGCAAAGCCATTAAATGGTACACAAAGAGTTGGGAAGGATACAAGTTAATTGGAAATCTGGAGGTGAGCTTGGTATTAGTTTTATGATCTGTTTAATATACGATTCTCAAGTTTGTTGTTTTACTGAAGTATAATTAATTGAAACTAACAATTGTTTTATGTTTTTTATTTGTAAATGATCTTGATAATCAAAGTACAAAACTTAATTTGTGTTGCTTGGGATTCAGAGATGTTGTTGGTCCTGCTTTAGGGAAGGGTTTTGTAGCCAATGCATTGTTCTTGAATGTGTTTTATGCTTGGAGGTAGATAAATTATTAACTGTTGTTAACTTCAGGGTCAAGCATTGGCAAAAATCAATATTGGTGATGTTTTGGACTGCAGTGGTGATTGGACTGGAGCACTTGAGGCATTTGAAGAGGGCTGCAGGTCACTTTTTCTATCTTTACTTTTTTAGGTGCCATTTGTTTTTTTTTTTTGCTTTCTGTTTACTATTCCATTTTCAAAATTTTGGAGTTGGGTCATGTTGAAAATCATTTGGTGAAAAATTTTTAAAAATGGCAAATAAGTTTCTGAAAAGTAGTAAACAAGAATTTGTCATTTCCTACTATTTGGAACCAATGGAAATAGATCCTTTAATGAGGTCTTCCCTTTGAGCTCTCATAAACACACATAGAAGTGTCAATTTCAGAGGCTTCAGGACAGACCTTGCATTTCTGAGCCCCGTCTTTCATGTTGTTAAGTTATTTAAATCTAAATTTAAGTAGTTGGATCAAAGGATTTACCTTTGTTTCTTTTGCAGTCATTGGATGCTTTAATTTTTCCTTTTGGTTGTTGATTGTTGAAGTTATGACAATAAGGTATTCCAAAACAATGTCTTGTGCCATTTTAGCAAATTGCAAGTGTTTGCAACCAAAGTATTTGCTTAAATTTCTGATTATTTGTTTTGCATGTGTAAATCATTGTCATCCTAGCACACCAGGTCATTATTTTTTGAGTTTTCAAAACCAACCAATGAATTTAACTTGTGCTTGCTTTATTAGTTTAAAAGTTTAATTTGTGCTCTGTTTTACCATACTGCAGGATTGCTGCTAAAGCTAAGCTTCCTTCTGTTCAGATTTCTGCATTGGAGAATATGCATTATAGCCACATGATAAGATTTGACCATGTTGAAGAGGCCAGGTAAATTTGCTTACATGAGCCCTGATTATTTAGCTGCAAGCTTGTAACTTTTGCAATTGGAGTTTCCACAATTCAAAAAGGTAATTTGTTTAGATTTTAAAGATTTTGAGGGCCAAATATAGATTCATGATATTGTCTTTTTGGACTTAAGAGACATTGGTCTTTATTATTTGCTTAAGAACATTGCTATTCTGTAGGAGGTTGCAGCTTGAAATTGACAAATTGAAACAGTCAAAAACTAAGGAGCTTGAAGCAAAACATGTCACAATGGATTGCTGCTCTGAAACTGACACAGAAGGGGATGATCATTGCTCAGATAACATGTCTAATGCATACTCAGGGGTGATGAGTAAATCCAATTCTAACAAATCAGCATCTTTAGCTGCTAGTGGAGAGCTGAATGATGATTTACCTCTAATTTCACTTATCCGACCCAGCAAAAGATCATCCAAAACTGAAACAGCCCCCTCAGGAAAATACAATATTTCTACTGAGCCAGATGAAGCTTTTCCAAGTAGTTTGTCCAAATCAACAAGAAATCAGCAAACAGTTGTTGGTCGTAAACGTGTTCGTGTAGTCCTCTCGGATGATGAAGGTGACATGCATGATGAAGTAGAAGGCTCTGCAGGAAGGCTGCATGAATGTCCAGTTAATGTTGCTGCTTCAAACGAATGTGAGTTGTTAGTGTATTTGACATATGTTCTTTTGTTCCTGTTAAAGGTTTAAGGTAATGACGTAAATGTAAATGTATCATTTCCCCTGACTGCAGTTAAGAGTAAAAGTGGTCCTGTCCGTTCTGATTATAAATCTCAGGTATATAAGCAACTGGAGTAGTCCTGAAGAATATTGTTAACCTTGTGAAATTGGTGCGTAATTGCATACTCCTTTTGTTTGGCAGGATTTCTCCCCAGTTCCCTCCAAAAGTCCCATCCAGCACTGCAATCTTGTCAATATTGAAGAAAGCATTTGTTCATACAAATCTGTGAGCCCCAATATAACTGTTTCGAATGGAAAAATTAACAGATCTTTAAGTGATGCCGAAGTTGTTATTGTTTCTGGTTTTGCTGCTAGCACTTTGAAATGTGACATCAATGCCTCTGAGAACTTACTGCACGAACATAATGCTCCTCATCTCAAGTTGCATACTACTGATAATGAGGATGATGTTAGTGTTTCTCATGCTTTTTATGTACTGCTTAATTTGGTCAGTGATTGTTGTCATACTTTTTATGGAAAATGTAAAATGTGCAAATGAGTAGGTAGTGCTGCCTATGCATTTTTCTTTTGACAAGTTTGTCAATAAATAAAATGTGTTTGGTCCATTCCCTCCTCTGAAATCTGTGGCTAATCCTTTAACTTCTCCTTATACTAGAACTTCAACAATGTGTCTGCAAAATTGAATGCAATGTTCTAATGAAAAAGTGATTGTTAAAAATCTCTGTTGTTCATATGCATTTTTTTGGAGCACAGGCGGCCTTAATGGTTTCTTAGATGCCTTTTTATGTAATGTTGCTATAATTATGAATTCTTTTGTTTGCTTATTCTGCTGGTTATGCTGTAGGGCTGCATAACATTCAAAGTTGATACCAGCATGATAAATGTGGAATTGAGCTCATTTATGATTGGCGATAAGATAAGCATGGAGTCTTTGGAGGTTGAACTAGCTTGCTTATATTATTTGCAGCTTCCTGTAGAGAAGAGATCAAAGGGTAAGGACTTATTGTCAAAATTTACCAGTTTCTTTATTAAAAAAATTCTGGGTGGGTGAGAACAGTGGAAAGCGTAACTGGTCTAGAATGACAGAGTTACAATTGAATTGTGTGCATTGTCAAGAATGTAGCGATCTTTAAGCTTCTGCAGTGATTGAAATAAGAAAGGATGTTAAAGTAATTCAAGATATTGACCAATCAACACCTTAAAATCTGGTCAAATATTGCATGTCTCAAACAATTCTTTATTTGAAGTAAAGTGGCAGTACTTTTACAGATATTGTGGTTAGTATAATACTATTGAAGTTGCTTGGCAGTGGAATGTCATAGAAATGGCTTTAATATGAAGAATTGAAGTCACAAATGGTGGCAATAAAGAATTATACAACTCTTCTTAATATTGAATTGGGGACAGAAATGGTTAAATCTTGAACATGTGCCTAAGGACACTACCAACAGGGCATGCACTTTTGCATACCATTAAGACTTGCTTTTGGCAACAAATTTTTTAATAAATATATATAATGCCACTAATGAAACTCTTGTGAAAGGAAATGAAGAGTTCTTGTGGTTGCTATCATCACTTCTTTCTTCCTTTTTCTTTACTCATCATTTGCTGTAATTGCTGCATTGTTACTCCTCTCTCTTGTTCAATTATCTTTAGTTCTCTCCAGATTTCTTACAGTTTTGTGAATGGTGTCTTATTAGGTCTGTTGCCCATCATTCAGAACATGGAATGTGGTGGGAGACCTCTGGAATCCTTTGAAAACTTTGATGCTCTTAGGAATCATATGAGGAAGGTTTTGGTTGATGTTGTTATTGATGGTATGTGTAACAATTGACTTCCATCATCCAAAGTAATGATATTTATAGATTCCAATAGTTCCTGCAGGCCTAATTACCATGGCATTTATTTTGGTGCTGCTGTGTCTAAGCTAAATTATTCCTGTTTCGAAGTGCATTTCTTTCTTGTTCATGTCAAATTGCCAACACTACCTCCTGTGTGAAGGATTAGTGTCAATCAAGTTATATGAACAGGATTTCAGTTTTTAACATGGCAAAGTACCATTTTAGCTGTTTAATCCTGATTTATGTGCACTGTCAACTGGTTGTCTTGTGCATGCTTCTTTGAGATGTTTAGAGTACGGATCATCCAAAGATGTTTCCCCAAACTGAATTATGAATCTTAATATTCTACAGTCAAGAAACAATGTTTGACCATGTATGATGCTGTAGACTTCTAGAACATTTTCAAGCCAGAAATAGCTAGCCAGATTACTCTGTGCATTATAGTTGTCGTATTGTTTTAACTTTTCCTTATATGAATTTCATTGCTAGGAGATGATTTACATCTCATGAGTTATCTTCACAGGATGGGTCCAGAAGCGCTTGATGAAATTGTATATTGACAGCTGCAATGAATTATCTGAGGCACCAAATATGAAGTTGCTTAAAAAATTGTATGTTTCAGAGGTAAGAATGTAGATTTAATAGTAGTTTGTTGGTGATGCAACTTTATATTGTTATGCATTGTACAAATTGCTGCAGGGTAGCCCATTACATCATACTTGGAAGCCTAAATAGTTTTATTCAATTTTCTATTTACTTTTTGTGTACCAGATAGAGGATGACGTTGATGTGTCTGAATGTGAACTGCAAGATATATCAGTAACTCCATTGTTGAATGCCTTGTATACACATAAAGGGGTTGCCATGCTAGACCTTTCTCACAACTTGTTAGGTATAAAATCCCATTTCTGTTCCATCTTCATTGAAGTTTGCATGTATTGTCAGTCTACAAATTGTTATTCACCATTTGTTTTGATATATTTCATGAACAAAATCAGTCAATTATTTCAGGTTGTAGTTTCTCTTGAAAATGAATAATCCTGAATTCCTTTAATTATTAGTGGTCCAATGGTTGCTGTTTGCCAGGAAATGCAACAATGGAGAAACTCCAACAATTTTTTTCATCATCAGGCCAAAAATATGCTGACTTGACTTTGGATTTGCATTGCAATCGATTTGGTCCTACTGCTTTATTCCAGGTTGGTAGCTAACATTAAGACCATTTTCATTCTGCAAGTTCAGAGCTTCAAAGTGTATTATTTGTTTCATTCTCTTTTTAAATGAAACAACATCCTTTGTTTGGCGATGGGCTTTTCATCTATAACTTTGTATTTCAAGGTTCAATTCTTTCTCCCAACACTGAAGCATGGTAGTTATATTTGAATGTTATACTTAAATATTGCGAGAATGCTGATATTCTTCACAGAAAATAATCTTCTAATTCATTATTAGTGCAGTTCGAGTAATTAACACCTTTTTTTGGTGTCCTAATATGTTCAAATTTCCCTGATTATCAGATTTGTGAGTGCCCTGTGCTGTTCACTCGACTTGAAGTACTTAATATCTCTGGTAATCGTCTCACTGATGCATGTGGATCATATTTATCAACCATCCTTGAAAAGTGCAAAGGTAAATTGCAATCCTTACTGTTCAGTCAATTTTAATATAGGTTTCATTACATTTACTAAATGGCTTATTGATTAGTTTTTGCCTTTGGAATAATGGTGTTGTCAGATGAAAATCTCTGTTTTGTATTAAATGAATATAGATTCTTTTGCTTGAATATATCAGCTGATGTCCTCTTTGATCTTTAGCCCTGTTCAGCTTGAATGTAGAGCGCTGTTCCATTACTTCCAGAACAATTCAAAAGGTTGCTGATGCACTTGGTACTGGATCTGCCCTATCACAACTTCTCATAGGTATGCTTATCAAATCAGTGAATAATCCTCCATAATTCCCTTCTTTTTTTTTCTTCAGAAAAGCTCTCTAAGCATCACTCTTTTGGCAGGATATAACAACCCTATATCTGGGAATGCCATCACTAATTTATTGGGCAAACTTGCTAAAATGAAAAGGTTTAAGACACAGAGAACTTTTGTTTTGTTTTTCTTGATGTAGTTTATAATTTATAAATGCAGAAGCACCTAAGCTTCAGTCTTGCTAATGTATTATTTTTTTCAGATTTTCAGATCTTAGTTTAAATGGCTTAAAACTAAGCAAGCCTGTGGTTGATGGCCTTTGCTACCTTGCTAAAACCTCATGTCTGTCACGATTGATGCTTGAGGGCACTGGTATAGGAACTGTAAGCAAAATTTCATGTTCCCATTTCTTTTACTTCAATATTAGTTTGCTTCGAGTGCATGGCTTAACTTTCTTTTTCTGCTTGTGATTGGGTTCTGATGTCATTTGTAGGATGGAGCACTAGGATTGACTCAATCATTGTTCAGCTCAACTCAGGAGCCTTTGAAACTTGATCTGTCTTATTGTGGAGTAACATCTACATACGTTTATCAACTTAACACCGATGTTACTTTCATTAGTGGCATTCTTGAGCTCAACCTTGGAGGAAATCCCATTATGCTAGAGGTTTGTATATATATATATATATATATATATATATAANGTTATATATATATATATATATATATATATATCAGATTATGACATTTTGCTGTATGCAAGTACCTTGCAAAAAACTGTTTAAAATTAGTACGAACTGCAGGTTTTGGATTTTGGATTTGAGACACTGGTGCAGTTTGTCTGTTCTGGGGCTAGTGTAACATCATTTTTGTTTATTTTAGAGAGTATGTTATGGAAATCTATAGCTTTTATTTTGTGCACACTATGTGGATTTACCTTAAATTGTGAAGATAAGATAGAACATGAGAGAACAATTGACGCTATAATTTTTCTTCAGCTTTGAATTTAAGATTACTTTTCTGTGGAATATGATTGGAGCTATGAACACAGGGTGGCAATGCATTAGCATCACTGCTTATCAATCCTCAATGTTGTCTAAAAGCTTTGATCCTGAACAAGTGTCAGCTGGGGATGGCTGGAATTCTTCAAATAATTCAGGCACTAGCAGGTTAAATTACCAATTCCACTATCGTTTTTAATATTTCTATCAAAATTTAATTTTCTAATTTCAAAGTTGGTTTTCCTTGCAGAGAATGACTCTCTAGAAGAGCTCAATCTTGCTGATAATGCTGATACGAATAAGCAGTTAACTATACAATGTGATAAATTGACAAAAGAGAGCTCAGAGTACTTACAGCCAGACCACACCATATCTGAACCGTATCTTAATCAATGTGTTTCCAAGGAATGTGATGTTGAGCAGGGCATGTGTGTTATTAACGCAGACTGCTGTAAGCTTGAAGTTGCTGATAGCGAAGATGATGAGGTAAGGGTAGGAACAGCTGCATGTGAGTTCGATGACAGCTGTGCAAGCTCATGCCAAAGAAATTCGTCTATGGAGTGCCAGTTCATTCAAGATCTTTCCACTGCCATTGGCATGGTAAAGCAGTTGCAGGTGTTAGATCTTAGCAATAATGGGTTCTCAGTTGAAGCTTCCGAAGCTTTATTCAATGCTTGGTCATCAGGTTCAAGGGTTGGTTTAGCTTGGCGGCACATTGATAATCAGACAATCCATTTGTCAGTGGAAGTAAATAAGTGTTGTAGAGTCAAATCCTGCTGCAAAAAGGATTAAATCTATTGCTTCTGGGTGGATATTGACACGTTGTATGATTACCTTCATAGTAACAAACCACTCATCGTAGCAACATATTCCCACTGATTTTGTTCCTGTCAGCCATTTTTAACCATAATTTCGGCAGGATTTGTATTGTATCGGTTCAACTGATTGGGAAGTGTATAGCTACTTGATGGCATATCAAGGATTAGTAGATGTATATATTTTCTCGACCGAGAGTGAAAAAATTGAATTGGATCAAGAACTAAGTTCCAAGTTCCAAAAGCCTATGCTAAGCCCAAGCCCAAGCTCTAGGTTAATTCATGTGATGAATTGGTCCAATGTCATAATATCTGACTATGTCGGATCCAATACTAATACGTAGCAATGCAACTAATTAGGGCACAAAGCTCTGATTCTACAGTATTTTTAAATCGAATGAACTTCTGCCTTTGAGCAGGAGATATGTTGAGCTGTCCAAGTCAAACGGGATTCGAATGTAAAAGCTTAAAACACATCTACTTATGGGATTCTGCTCAGTATTCTTAAAGTTTAACTATTCTTTTCTTTCTGCTGCAATTTCTTATACATATATATATATAAATGCTATTAATTTTATTACATAATCAGTAGGCAAATCTTTTTCTTATGATGAATATGATTCACCTCAGCTCATATATACTTTGATTTTGCTAAAGAAAGGCCCACAAATGTTTCTTATTTGTAATTTTTTTTTTCGACATTGTTAGATAAAGAAATTGAACTAATTCTTTAAACAGAACATTCACGTTTTTAGTTATTCTCGAGTCAAAGTCTTGAGTCTTGTTCTCAACATTATTAGTGTGATTATATTCCATTTTGTATATGGATTAATCTGGATTTATTATATATGCACACGTTTGGGTCTTTAATCACTTTTAGGTATAGGACAATACATGAATGGAATCTCAATAATGGAGCTCCTAACAGAGACTAAATACATAACGCTTCACTAAAAATTAAATCAAGAAAAAAACAAAAGCACTGGTGTCTGTTTTCTCCCTTTCAGAATTTTTCAACTCTCTGTATAGCGTAAATGATGGTACATTTCTTTGCTAATAAAAAATGTAAACAATAGAAATAATTGCCTAATTTCCTATATATATTGGTATAATAATAACATCACGGTGTATATACTGTTAGCATTATGAGGCAAATGATACTGTTTTCCATTTATTTCCCTGGAGTGCTATGAGTAGGATCATCATGTTGAGTAATTCATTGCTTAAATTAGGTGTCATATGCAAATGAGTAGACTAGGTTTTGTACATTATAAATGAAAATAATTATATATGTTAAGATTGATACGTGTTACATTTTAATTATTCATTATTTTTCAAGAAATAGTAACGACCAAACAATGCCTACATGATGATATTTCTACCACTACACAGAATGGCATGGGTAAATGATGCTGATGATGATGATGATGATGATGATGTATTTTATAATGATTCATTCTCATGGGATGGAAATAAGGCGGTGTATGCCAGTTAATGGATTTGTACATTATATACAATCACAAAATGTGAATGTATATTTCATTTAGGTGCTCAGAGTGTAATAATGCCACAACTCGTATCCAATTAATTGAAAATTGAAATGTAAATGATGCTTGATTCAGCAAAAAGGAAAATGGAACAATGATTTAGAATAATTTGAGTGACAAATGAAAGGTGCCACGTTCGAATAAGATTAATGCTCTTATATTATTTGGGACATGAGAAATTAATTGCCTGCAAGAAGAAAAGAAAAAAAAATTCAATATTTTCTAATCACACATGTAATTCATATTGAACATAATTGTTGGAGTCAATTAAGGGTAATTATGAACCCTAAATCCCGTTATTGAAATCACCATTATATTTTTGGGCATCAATCATTTGGGAGTCCATTAAATCATCTAAACATATCATGATGGACTCTCTCTTCAATTTTGGTATGCATTATTCATATCCTCTTGATCCTTTCATTAAGACATAGCCAAAATATACAAGTAAGTTATATCCTTCCCATAAACCATGTGAATGTCAGTAGCAAATAGCAGTATAAATAGTAATTATCCATAATTATGTGTTACATAAGTTATGAGTTTGTAGATATATATATACACACATATAAGGTAGCCATTGAAATAGTACAAAAAGTGGAAAGTGGAGGGGCATGCAACCATTTCTGAGTTATATGACATATCATTTATTGCTAGAGTGTTCTTCCTTTATGAAGTTGTTTGTACAATTATTCATTGCAATTGAGATATCCACTCTACTGGAATCCATTCCAAGAAATTTTTCTTTCTTCTGTTGTCGCCCTCTTGTCCTTGATGATTTCGATTAGGTAAACTTGTTTGTCACACTTCCAATAATTCATATATCAATCCTGTGTAAGAAATTTCCCTGGCTGTCTACCAGCTATATATATGTATATATGCGCCAAGCCATCACAAAGCTTTGATTTCAATGCTTTGTCCTAACTAATGCTTTCTTTGTATACACTTATTTCCACTGATGCAATCTATGTCTTGCCTGAAAAATTATTATATAAAACCTTCTTATCTCCTCAAATTCTATACCAAATCATAATTTAACACAAATGAATCTATGATTCAATTACCGTTAATTTAAAGAGGATTCATTTGATTTAATTACTTCATTTTGAAATAATAATTTTAAATAATGAGTCTATTTAATAATTTTTGACACAATAATATATATATATATACACCACTAAAATATATCATTTTGAATGTGTAAATTCATTCATGATTAACATGATGAATAATTTTTCCAGCTAATTGGTATGTTTTTTCCCCCACTTCTAAAAAGCTAGATTCAGTAATTAATTGCTGTGGGACCTAAAATTCAATTTTTTACCTTTGCTGGCTGCAGTCATTGGTCATTATTAATTTCTTTTACAACAGTTAACTTTGAGTTGTGTCATTTGTGTGAAGGCCTGCCCTTAATTTGGGCAATGAATCATTCCTCCAATAGTGGATTGGGCATTACCATCATAAAACTTGGGGGACTCATTCATGAGGAAATGAAAGCTAAGTTTTATGCATTATCTTAGCATATTAAAAAAGTGTTCATTATTCGCCGTCTTTAAACGACAAAACGTGGCAAAAGTAAGCGTCTTAGGTTCTGAAAATCATCATTAGCTGGATTTCTTCAACGTAATTAATTTCCATAAGCTCTAATTTTTTTAATTCCAATAATTTGGACCCACATTTTCTAGTGCAATTGCCATGATTGTATTTCCCAACTCTTTATTTAATTGCGTTACTATTTGGGTTTCTTTTGGATTCTTTCAGTCCCCTTTTGCCATGAAACAGGGAAAGAAATCGATTACTATTTTAGTCTCAGTCAAAGGAGAGAACCAAATGAAATAACTCTTTTAAGCAGAAGAGAAATATTCAACATTGGGCCCCTATATTACTACGACCAAGAAGAAAAAAAAACCACCCCCAAACGGGCCCTAAGCCATTTTTTTCCTTAAATAAAGATAAAAAAGTCAGCAAGATCACATGGGGTATTAAATAAATACCAACATGTTTGACTATATAATGGAGAGGTTGAAGTAGAAACCAAGAATGAAACCCATTTTTCTACCCACCGACCACCAAACAGGCCCTTTAAATCCACACCAGCCCAAAAATTTTCAAAGGAAGACAGTAACGGAAATGGCATATAGCTTACGTTGTTAATTTGACTAAAAATCACATTGATTTCAACCCCCCCCCCCCCCCCTGTATCCTTTCTTAAAGTTAAGTAAACAAACATTTGATTCTGAATCTACCTAATTATTAATTAAACTCGGTACCTAATCAATAATATTCC
The DNA here is from genome assembly GCF_000208745.1 of Theobroma cacao. Classification (NCBI taxonomy): domain Eukaryota; kingdom Viridiplantae; phylum Streptophyta; class Magnoliopsida; order Malvales; family Malvaceae; genus Theobroma; species Theobroma cacao. The sequence continues at coordinate 6,835,131 of NC_030850.1, forward strand.
TTTTGCTTCCCAAAAAGTAAAGTCTTACTCTTGAGATTAAACTAACCTTTATGTTTAGTATGGATTTATACTTTTAAAAAGAAAATCGGACAATGAAACCTCAGCTGCTCAAATAAGTTCGTTAATTAAAAAAGTTATGTTATGTAGATTAAAAATTTCGATTTAACTAAAAGACGATGACAGAAATTGTGATTACTAGAGAATTCAAGAAAGTTTTTGTTTATTTTCTAAAATCGTTTTAATTTGAAAAATAATAATAGTTAATGAAAATACACAAGAAATGATAGGAAACGCGCCCCATCTTATAGAAGCATCAATGCCCCATTGTTCCAAAAATTCAAAAACAAATTTCAGACGAATCCAATGGAGCCCTGAATCATGACCAAAACTTTGGATCCATCAAGAGCCCCACCTTGGAGGGCAATGAAAGGGCAACTTGGAATTGATAGAGGCTATCAAGTTCTTTGCATTTGTTATGATAATATGATGTGAAATATACAAAAGAAAACCTTGTGCTATAATTGGGCCAATTTGTTGCTTTTTCCTTGTATTATAGCTAGACGAACCTCTTACATAATAATACACTTTTTTCATCATTCAACCTCTGCGAGGCTGATGGCTATTTTTTAACTTTAATCATAGAAAAACTTATTTGTCTTTATAATTTTTCTTTTTAAATTTGACAAATAAAAATAATTTTAATCCGACTCTTTAGACAGAAATACATACATATATATATTCTTTCGTACATATACATATACGATAATATTTTTTCATAAACATTATTGGACCCTAATCTCAATTACACACTAATTTTCCAAATAACTAGTGGCAGAAAGTCTGCATAAGTTCAACCTGTCTTGTAAGCTTAGAAGAAAAAAATCTAAGGATAATCGCGACTGTCTAATCTGAACTATGCATGGCGTGAGCTTCAGGCGGCCTTACCTACGAGTTACGATAAATATGATGCAACCTTTTTCTTTTTCTTTTTTTTTTGTCCTTAAATTTCTTACGTTTTGGAAACAAAGGTACATACATCATTTAATAAGGCAGTTTTGACTATTCCAATATTTGGCACATTAATTAGCTCTCTTTCAATAAATGGAAAAGATTTCAGAGAAATACACAGAACCAACAATTCAAGCCACAAGCTATTCAATGAACACCAATGAACAACACTATAGTCTAAGGTCAAATATACATCCACCTTGAGTATAAGATTAATGCTTGGTATTTGCTAATTTAAGAATACAAATTAGGCTTTCTGATCAAGGATGCAAAGTAAGAAAGAGTGGCTAGCTTTAAAGTTGAGAAGAAGAGGCAAAATATATATAACTGAAATTTTTGCATGTATTGATAATTATATCTTCCTTATACACAAGATTTTCTCCTCATACAAACAAAGAGGAGAAATAAACCAAAAAAATCCAGCAATTAGAACTACTGCCATGCTATTAGTTTTTCTTTTTTTTTTTTCTACATCTGATGCACACTCGAAAAAAAAATTTAGATTAAACCAACTATTCCTCCCTTGAGCATCAAAGGAGAAACTTACAATTTCCTTTTGACAAACAAGGTCACCCAAGCCTCCAAAAATGATTAACCCAACAACTCCATATACAGTAGCCACCAACTCCTCATTCATTTCGATAAGAAAAATGAAAAGGAAATTAAAAGAACCAAAAAAAGAGAGAGAAAAAACAAAAGTCATGATCACCTTTCTTTCTATTATTAGGAATAATTCTCTGCTGTGATCTTCATGGTGATCTCCAGCTTTGTAAGCCAAGGTCATTGTGTTTCCTTGAAGGACCCGAAGCTGGTATGGGAAAATGTCTGGGCAAGAACCCCAGGAAGTGGCCTGTGTACTGAGATTTTGGCTTGATTTTGAAAACGTTGGTGGTTCTTGAACCATGGCAGTGGCAAACAATGATAGTGAACATTACCAAGAGCCAGAGAAGTAGAATCAGTTGCCTTCTACATTGAACCATCGTCCTGCAGGTGAAGAAGAGTGGTGGCAAAGCGAGAAGGATGGAGGAGAGATGAGGGGAAGAGAAAAGAAATGCAAAGGTGTAAGTCGGAAGGCTTGTATAGTTGTGCTTTGGGGGGGTTTTGATGAGCAAAAGGTGGTGGTGAGAGAGCAAGTAATAACATATGGGCAACTCAATGCAAGGTCGTGTGTATTAGATTGAGCCGTTGGATTTGTGTTTGTGTTTTTGAGTATGTGTTGCTTTGTGTGATGTGGTGGAGAGGAAGAGAGAGAAATAGATGGAAGGGGGAGTGTGAGGGAGACACAGAGAGAGAAAGGAAAGGAGGTGACTCTTAAAAGAAAATCAGATGCTTCTACAAGTAGTAGTAGTAGTAGTAGCAGCAGTAGAAGAAGTAGAAGTAAGTTTAGAAGCAAAAAGCTAAAGAGCTTTGAGGGAAAAAAAAAGCTTTATTTTTTTATTTTCCGAAATGGGTCTAATCTCTAATGGGCAAGCAAAGTGATTAAAAAAAAAAAGACTTGAAAGAAGAGAAGTGAAAATATAAAAAGAAATGGTTCTCTTTGACAAATGCCAAGAAAAGAAAAGGGGGAGAGCAGATGGGAGCAGAAGGATTACAAAATAAAGTGAAAGGGGTTTATGTTATGTCATCTTTTTTCCCTTGGTTAGGTGAGTGTTTGGTCCCACTACAAATTAATGGCCGACTACAAGGAATTGCAACTGTTGTTTTAGACCCCCATATCTGGATAACTTGTCTCTTTGCCAATTCCCACTCCTCCTTTGTAGGCCTTGATTTGAAGTTTACGTGCATAAAAAATACTTACAATAATGTCCATGTAATATTTATATATTAATATATATATATCCACTACACTCCATTGCCCTAATTCAAGGGACAGCACAGCTCTGTCAATGTGCAATAACAGTAAATAAACATATATTTCAAGTCCTTTCCTCCTCTTTTTGCAGTTTCAGTGTACGTGTAGTACTGACCTTAATCTATCTCCATCCCTTCAATTTTTTTTTGGTTTCTCCGTTGATAGCTACCGGTCCTCTTTTGAGAAAAATTACGATATGTCACAAGAATTGTGGGGAGTGAGGATCTATCAGGGTTCATGTTCATGGCAGCCACTTGCTCATGATCTACAAATCCAATGACCCTCCTTTGTCATTTTAGAGATGTTTGAAGAAAGAAAAACCAAACGATTCATGCACTAGATTAAAAAGGGTCTGTAATTTATTAGCTTAATGTTCATGGTGGATTGGTGTTACACTGTTAGGGACAGGGGCAGACCTTTTCGTTTGAAGAAATTAATTTCTCAATGGCAGGACAGAAGCAGGGAATGCAAAGAGGAAAATGGCCAGAGCTTTTGACATGCACTTTCTTCACACTCCAACCACGAGAGAGAACTAAATGCAATGTCAGGGGTCTTCAGGTAGACCCATACCCTTCTCCGTATATCTATAACCTAATAAACCTATGAGGTTCATTAATAACCTTTGCCCCCCTTTTCCCCTGTCTCCCTTTTTTTCCGTCTACTAGTTGAAAGAAAATTTTCCCTGGAATGGATTACTTGGTTTTCACTCTTCTGGTCAGTCTTTGGAAAATCATAAATTCATGGATTACTTTTATAACACCAACTTAACTCTGAGATTAGGCATTGAAAATCAGTGCCAACCTGGTCCGGTGGTCCATCACCTCTGTTTCATGGATTTGTCCCTTCATGGTCTTCTATCACTTGCTCGGGACGGGAGCAGTTAGAAAGTTCACACGAACAACTGTTGTCAACAGACGCATACATTAACACTACAACACACCAAATTTTTAAACAAAAAAAACAAGAGAATATTATTATTTATGCTCACTCCTTTCACCTCATTGAGGTTCAATTTTAACTTTTGATTGAAATAAAATAATAAAATAATAATAATAATAATTTGAAAGTGCAAAACAAGAAAAGGGGTAATTTGCCATAAAAAAGAGAAAGATCAGAAGGCATGGAATAAAGAGTGGAGAGACCATTCCTGCTTTACTTTATACAATTTTAAAGCATGTAGGTAAATTCCCAAGCAGAAGATCAAATATTGGTGAGGAAACCCGGTTTACAGTAAGCAAAAGCAAAAAGTAGTGTTTATAAAAAAGAGTTTAAATGAAAAGAAATGGAGCATTGGACTTATTCATGGTACAAAACCATCCAATCCAATGGTCCTACTAGAGAAGATATGATTGAGGAACAAGAAGTTCATTTGGACTATCCCTTTTTCTCTCTAGGTTAGATGCCATAAGCTCATAAAGTTGGAGTTCTGCATAGTCCCTCGAATGGATAGAAATTTTTTGATGTACCACTAAAGTCATGTAATTAGATTGCTCCCACCCATTCGAAAGTATGTTTTGGATTGGACCCCAATTTTTTGAGTGCAAAGGTAAAGTGAAAACATACAAGCTGTTGTATCACATTGATTTTCTTTCCTTTTTAGCTTTCACGATCTGTAAAAATCTGCATCTCTCTTGAGGAGAAGATTCATCCCCCCAAGTCCCATCTACCTTATGAGGTGAAAGATTTCTTCATGCTTTAGGAATTGTCATCAAGTACAATTAAGGGAAACAGCAAGGGGAAATTGCTAAACGCTTGAGGAAATGACATCCTTCCATAGAAGAAAATACTAAATAAGGAATGGCCTTCAAGAAAATAAACATGATCCAGGCTCGATTTCGCCCACAGTAGCAAGAAAGGTACAACGTAATTACTAGCATTCCTGCATTTAATCAATAATAGATGTTCATATTTCTTACTCAAAGAGTTGGATTTAAATTTTTTTTCCCCAAGTAAAAGGAAAGAAGCTAATTAATTTCTGACAAAGATACATGCACAGTTTAACTTGAATTTTCTTTTCTTTTGCTTTAGTTTTTACGCACTAACAAAATTAAGAGGTTAACGAATGCCGGTGATCGTCACTTTTTACTTTTTATTTTTTTATTATAATATGTATAAAACTTGCTATATATAATATGATTATTTTTATAATTATCTTTTAGTCTCTTTTCATGTAAAATCATAGATTCTTTACTGTTTTTATAGAAACAAAAATCAAAATGAAAGGAGTAGATTGGATCCTTCCAAGAGGAACCAAAATTCAAAAATTTTGGGTATTATTTTCCATATACTAGGTTTAAATGGGAATCAGTCTATCAATAAAAATACAATGACATTGATGTAAGACAACTGAAGAATATACAGACGGCAATTTATTTTACCTTACAAGCTCTTCTCTCATTTAGCTTTCACCGTACAAAGTCACGTTACTATTTGCGTGAAGCTCTGAAAATGTTTCAAGCCCATTTGCAGCTTTGATCTATAATTTTTTCACGTTTGCCAGATTTTATATCACGAGCATCCCATGCAATACACAATATAATCAACTCATTTCTCTTTTCCGGAGGTGAAAAATAAATAATTCGACAAAAGGTGTTAAATGTCAGATATTGCCATGAATACTAGTCAGAATAAAAATCTTTTACTTCGCTAGGTGCCTGTTTTTGTACTTGTTCTATAATTTTACACCATATTGTCTAATAAATTTTTAATATTAAAATCTTAATTAACACTGTGTTGATCATGGTTAATTTGCTAAAAATCTAAATAATCCCAAGCTAGAAGAAACACTTGACGTATGTACGCAAAGCTCAATGAAATAATATTATGTTACATTGAGAAAGAAACTTTTTTGTTTTTTTTTTTTTTGGTTTAGAATTATTTGGTTTTTTTTTATTTAAAGTAAGTGAATTCGAATTTTACTCTTTAAGTAAGAAAATCATACATTAATAAATGAATCAAATGCTCGAACATATTATTTGATTTTTTTACAAATAAATAATAGTAGACATAATTTTCATTAAAATTTTAACATAAAAAATTTACTGAACATGTGATGCATAATTAAAAAAAAAAAAAAAAAGCACTATGGGAAGCACTAACTGAAGACAAAAAAATTTTTATTCTAGTAGTCATATTAAAGTGATAGTACTCCCACGATTGCACCTCCTTTTTTATAAATGTAATTTATTAAATCATTTAATAATGCAAGTTATGCAAGCTAGTACAATAATATGCAATTTAAAAAGATCTGTAAAGTGTAAAGATAAGTGCATATCACTGTTTTTTTTTTTTCTGTTTAAAATGAGGTTTCCTAAACAGATATCTTGGACAAGAGTAGTATTCCCATCATCTTAATTTTTACATTCAAGTTGATAGGCATCTTACTCAAAATTAAGTCCTAATATAATCCAATGATTTTATACAAAACATAAAAATGAAAATTAATACGGTATTCAATAAAAATAAGAGTTTTATATATGTATTAATTTAAAAAAAAAACAAATATAGTACTAGTGAACAATCCCAAAAATGAAAACATTAACATTTAATTTGAATGGTAAAAAGTACTAGTTAAAGTACAAATATTGATAGATTCATTTGACAAAATTATTAAGGCCAAAGCCAGCATTTGTGTAAAATATAGTTCATATCCGTCTCATTTGTATATACATTCACCTTTTTTTATTTGAATATTATGTTTTTTTAAAAAAATACAGTACTCTTTCTTTTATATTCTAAATTTATTTTCATGATTTTTTTTAATTTTGACTTTAACCGCAAAACACCGGATTTATAAAGAATTTTCTCAAAGAAAATTATATAAAACACACTAAAGTTACAACTTTATTCTTAAATTTCATAAAAACGTATAAAATAAGACACAAGGAATGCAAAATCTTCTTTTTCTCCCTCTTTTAATTTCAATACAAAGTAAAAATATTTCATTTATAATAACATGTAGTATTTATAGATAGACGTTATTCCATTATATCCTCACATTTAGTATAACAAAGATTAAATTACAAAAATAAAATCATATATTATATTTTATATAAATAAAATTGATATTCACTTAAATATGTTATTTAATAATACGTGCATATATATATATATATATATATATATGTATTATGTTTAAAATATTGAATATTGAATATTGAATTTCTTTTTGCTAACTTTTAAAAAATTGAAGACAAGTGATAGAAACATGAATGCAAGCGTGGTTAAAGAGAAGGTGTGGCCAACTGGACTGTGGCCAAGAAGGATCTAATACAGAAAAGCAAACTGCCATGATCTGATATTTGTCCATTATTTTTTCAGAGATAATAAAAGATATGGTCAGACATCCTTTTTTTCTCTTACTTGTATCCTGTACTCCATTTCCTTCAGACATTTCTAAAAACAAATTTTGTGGCTCCAGCATTGTACCTTGGTCCAAGGTAAAGATATTGCATTGTAAAAAGCTATAATTGCAAGGATAAAAGTAGACTGCAGGGAGGATAATTCATGTGAGACACCTTTTCCCTCTCAGTGATCATCAGTCACGGTACCTTCTATCTAATGATTTTTGGATATGATTTTGCTTTTCTTATTTTATATATATATATATATATATTTATGATTTTGAGTTACCCAATGTAAAATATTTATTCTATTATATCATAAATTTCACCTTTTAATCTCAAAATTGGAATCTAAAATTTTCATATTTCAATTATTGAGTGTCCCATGGATGAAGTTTTTATTCATGTTCTTGATTTTAGTTTGACTGAAATTTTGTAGACTACTAGACAGTGATGGAAATAGGATGATGCAGCTCAACCCCAGAGGCTGGTCCTGTTTCTTCAAGCCCATATCTCTAAAATAGGCTTTAACAGATCAGGCCCACGTTTATAGTGCTTTCAACCTCAAGCAGTTGCTTTTCAATTATTTTTCACTTTTTTTTTTTTTTTTGCTTCTTCTCAATGATGAACTTCTTAATCTTTATAGATAAAGCTGAGGGTGTCTATATGACCCCATAACTCATGAGACACCGAAAGTACCGATTAAATTAGATATAAATCTCCAAAAAGGAATTAAATCCAACTATATAAGTATATCATTATTGTTCCAAGTCCTCCTAAAATTAATAAAAATTGCAAGAAATTTCAAACATAAATATTCATTTGTAGAATTTATATATTTATGAAAGAAATTAATTCTATTCTATTTATACATATTATATTTGTTTCTAAATATAGTGTTTGTTGAAAATTCACAAAATTTCCCTTGATGATGGGAAAAAAAATGATCCCTTCCTTAGATCGTGACATGATCAATTAAATCCAAGATACACGTACTTGATGATTAGTTGAATGACAAGTAGAAACAAAACTTGTTTTGTTAGAAGAAAAAGAAAAGGCCATAAACTTTTGTTCACATTAGTTATTGCCTAAGCCTAAAACTATTAGGTATATAGATGGCCTACATCATAACCCGCATGCTTCAGCTAAAAAGGTTTGACCTTCATCCAACATTTGACAGCTAAATAAATCATTTCCTCTCCTAGCTCCTTTCTTTTCTTTTTAGGCTACGGAAGAGCCCATGGACGGCTGCTGAAATGGGGGGATTCATATCCACGCCCACTACCAAATGTCCCATGTGCTTTTTACAAAGAACCATCCCCTTTTACGACTTTTAATCTTTAATTATTCGAAAGAAATATATTCTGAGTTTATATTTGGTGTATTCTCATTGTACAAATTTTATATATTTTTAATTAATCGCAGACTACATTTTTATATGGACCTCAAAATAATTATATTCCTACTTCATTTAATTTATGAGAATTTTTTAACATTAAAGTTAAATTGAACTCTATACGTTAAGGTGATGGCAACAAATATGATTGTTAGAGGTCGACAATGCACACCAAATATAAATCTTTCCTATAGTGAATTGAAAGATTGTGATATGTTTATCAAGTTATAATAAAAAAAAACTAATTAATTAACATAAATAGTAAAAGAATATGTGATAACCCTTTGAAACTTGGTTGTGATGTGAGGTACAAAAACTCTATCTTTAATGTATAAAATAAATATATATGTAAGAGAAAAACAAGCTTTCGTTAAACTTTAACCATCAATGTTGAAACCATGGAATAGAAAAACAATGTGGTAATGAAAATGGATCCGTGGGCAATGAGTGCTGTGTTCCACGTTGGTGGAGATACGTGCAATATCTCAATTGATAACATCATCATCTAGCACTTCTGCTGATTGTGTCTTGCAAGCTACATTTAAATCATGCTTATAAATAATCCCTTCAAACCAGAGGACGTGTAAGCAAAGATCTCTTTTCCAACCTTTTCAGCACAACATCAATACATTCACCAAAACTGTCTCCTTTGATAAACGTTTTCCGCGCCTTGTTTTGAAATTGGGTTATGGCTAGCCATATTCAAACTCATGTGTCTTACGTTCCTTTCTCCTCCTTCTACTTACCAGGAGTAAAAAGGTACAAATTAAAGAGAAAAGTGTGACCAAGAGAGTTGTTATAATTTTGCTCATATTCTGCAGACAAGTCAAAAAGGTTTATTGCTTACAACACTCTTCAAATTGGATTCAGACACTACTCTCCATCTAGACTAGCTAGCATTAATAGTCAACTGCATTGAGAAAATTTTCCAAATGGTTCAATGGATATCAACATCCTGGCACCTTATTTTAGAATTTAGATTATGTAGGATTACAAGTTTACAACAGCAGTGACACACTAACAAGTTTAAAATGTGCGAATGCATGTACATGACCCTTTCCTTTGAGAATGCCCATTTTCTTTAATTTATTATTATTTTTTCACGGTTGGTAAAAGGTCAGTACAGTATTTTATCAGAATTTGGGGAATCGTTCTCACGTAATGTACACACAAGTGTGAATTAAGTCAAACAAGTTTGTGGTTAATATTAATTTGGTTGACTTACTGTCGACCTTTTTAAGTAGCAATGGAGGTGAGAAATCATATTACAAAATGCCATTCATATGGTATTTTATATCACCGTCCAATATGACTTTTCTTTTAACCTTTTCTTAAGCAAAATTACAATCGAATGCTATTTCTTTTGAAGGAAATTAACCATTAATAAAACTTGAAAGTGTAGTTGAACTTCAGACTCGAATGCAAATTCACTGTACATACTTTAGCAAGTTATTTTTTATGTACATTACACTCAATGACCCCTTAATCTTTTGGCATCTAAATAGTTGAAGTGATGTTTTAGTAATAATAAAAGCATATATATATATATAGGCTGGCTGGGCTCAAGCTGTGGCGTACGTCCTGTATTTAGTCTTTTCTTGTGGTACATGTCCTTAACCTGGACCCTCTTTTACAGTGTCTTCTAGGTTAGCTTTACAGCTAACTACTGCATTCTGTTCAACTTTCAACTTTGGCTTGTGATCTAAGATTTTTACGGCCAACCTATGATTGATCTCTTTGGTACAAATTCGGTAGAAAAAAAAAAAGGACAAAAAACCAAAAAAATTCAGAGCAGAGGGTTGCTACCAAAGTGAAAAGACAAAAGATATACAGTGCTAATGACTTTACTTAATAAAATAATGTTGAGGTGAGCTTGAGTTGAAGTTTTAAACAACTCTTCCTTTGAACTTGACTTGTGATCTAAGATTTTTGTGTCAAGTATAATGGGAGTTTATTTATTATCTATTTATTGAACAGGAAACGATGACTTCAACGTTGTTTGTTCAATCAAAGATATCATAACCCAAAGGTCCAAAAGGTCTGCGTCCCATCTCCATTCAATTTGCTTTTCCCAACCGAAATTTGGTGCCAATAAAAGAAGAAGAAGCAATAGAAAATCTTGCATTCATGAAATTTGGGATGATCCTTAATCTTTTAAACACAAATTGATGTTACTTATTCGAGGGTTTCACATGCCTAGCTACCCACACAGTGACAACAAAAATCAAAGCAAGTTTCTTATGAAACGAAGCATCTGTTAACACAATTGATCCCAAGTCTTCAAGTAAGAGATAGGGTAGTCGTCCTAATTTAAAGTTTGAACACACTTTAACCAAAAAATCTGACTTTAGGAAGTGGTAAACAAGAAAATGCCGTCTGGAAGAGATCCACCCAATTGGATTTTTGAGTGGAATTAGCATCACCCAACAGCCGTAGTTGTTAGGTTTCTGGTCATGATTTCGCTTTTTTGGAGTTATAAGTCTCCATCTTTGAAAAAAAAGAAAAACAAATGTGTAGCAATCACACAACAGATTGCCGCACGCCAAAAACCTCGTGGGTCTTTGTCATTCCAAATCAACGTACTTTGTCAATTATTTTTAGTATGGACCTACATCACTTGCAACTTGTAAATCCTTCATCCAAGGGCATTGGCAGTGTATGATTAGCCCATTTCTTCTTTTTTTATTTTTTGGTTAGAAAAGGCTATTTATATTTTGTATTAACTTTTCATAATTTTTCTCTGTTATTTGATACTAAAAACCATTCAACATCAAACTATTTAAAAAAAAGGGAAATTTTTTTGTTAATTTTCATACCCATTCAAATGTGATAAAGAAAAAAATGAGACCAAGGGAGTATAAGAAAAAATAAACATATAAAAGAGAAGACCTCTATAAAAAAGAAAACAGCCTTATGTGGATCATCTATGTTTTTTTAGAAAGAAATAAAATAATATATTTATATCAAAATAACAGGAGAGAATAAAACTCCATAACATCATTTAAAAAAATTGAAATACTATCTTTAAAAGTTGTTTAAAAAACATCGTGCCAGTAAGATATTGTTAACATTTTAATAATTTATTCAATGAGTGAGTTTAGCTTTTAAAGGTGTCCATCGGTCCAGCACAGCCCATGGACACCTTAGACATTTACTGCACGTTTGGTACAGGGAATAGCTTACCTCCGTTTGGTATGACAATATCACAAAGAATAGCTATTACTTAGTAATAGCTATTCTCTCAAAAGGGGTAAAACTCATGCATAGTTAAACCCGAGGTTTCCCATGGTTTTTGCTATTCCGTGACTATGAGAATAGCTCTGAATTATGATATGACTAAAATGCCCCTTATCATTTAAAAATATTACAACCCTAGACCTATATATATATATTTTTTCTCATTTTCCCTTTTTCTTTCTCTCTCTTCTCATGTTCTTTCTTTTCTTATTCTCTCTCTAAGTGGCATCAATGCCTGAGATGATGTTAGTGGCGGCGACAACGGCAGCGGAAGCGACGGCGGCGGCGACGACAGCGGAAGCGACGACGACGGAAGCGGCTGCGACGACGATTTTATGACCGAATATGGTCAGACAAGATTCAAACGGAGATTCAGCCAGATCTGGCACTCAACGACCAAATCTAGCAGTGGGAAGCACCGGATCTAGTGCTTCCCGACCAGATCCCACGGTTGGATCTGGCACTCCACGGCCAAATCCAGCCGCGGGGAAGCGCCGATCTGGCACCGTAGTGGCCAGATTCGGCCACATGGTGCGCCAGATCGGCGTTTTGTTACACCGATCGCCTTTCCGGCGACCGGCCCATGAAAAAAGAAAAAAAGAAAAAGGAAAAAAATAAATTATTTATAAAATTTAAAATATTAATATTTTATATATAATTTAAACATTATTAATATTAATATGATTAAAATATTAAATA
>NC_030850.1:6847809-6857945 GCF_000208745.1 Theobroma cacao
TAATTAAAATATTAGTAATTAAATTATATTAAAATATTGATATTTAAATTATTAATTATTAATATTTTAATTAATTATAAATTATTAATATTTAAAAAATAAAATAAAAAATAATTAAATATAATAAAAGATATTTTTATCTTTTTATTTTCTATTCCTTTCCTATTCTAAAGCTATTGTTACCAACCAAACACTGTAATAACTCATAATAATTATTCATACTCTATTCCATTCATCATACCAAACTACATAATACTTATTCTATTCTATTCTCACCTTATTTTATTCCCACGTAATAATTATTCTATTCCATTCCTATCTATTCTGCGAACCAAACGTGCCATTACTATCTTGTCAATTTTTTTGAGATTTTATTGATCATTTTAGTTCTTTTCTAATTGTAATTAATGTTCATCGTAAATTTACATGTGCGTTTTTGTTTCACTTTTTTTTTTGTAAATAACTGATGTTTTGCTACAAATAAAAATGGAGAGTTAAATTCAAAGCTAAACTCAACAACAAAGGTGCAATTAATGTTGTTTCTTTTTTGGCATAAACCTTAAAAAAAAAATTCCTTGTACTAGGATCATTTATTTAACTAAACCACTCACTTTTGATTACATTCAAATGAGCCTTTAAACTTTAATCTAACTTCAAACAAACCCTTATTTCTAATAAAAATTTAATCATCTATTAGATCCAATGTCAACTAGCTTTTTATGTTCATGTTGCATATGACCTGATGAGTGGAGTGTCCAAAAATTCAACTTATTTGATTAGATGGTCATGTTAACTTGTCATGTTATATGTCACTAAAGAAAAAAAAAAGTAGATTAGCATTAGATCTAATAGCAATGAAATTTTCATTAGGGTTAAAAACTTGTTTCGATTTAAATCAATATTTAAAAGCTTAGTGAGAAATTTAGTTGAATCAAATATCATAAAATATAAACTTTTTAGGAGTTAAAGTTTTTTTATTTTTCTTGTTTTTTAGGTAAAATACTCTAATCCTCTTAACTTTTATTCATAATTTTACACGACTTATTAATATCCATAAAAGACAATATGCCTAAAAAGAGTATCTTTCGCTGGACATATAAGTCCAGTTGTTAGTCAATTGTTAATACTTTCGTTAGTTTGATGACGTAGTAATATTTTTTGAATAATTTTATCTTTCATTAATTTTAAAAATTATCAAATTATATAAATTATAATTTTTCATTATTAAAGTTTTGTCTCTCTTATTAAAAAAAATCTCTTTATCCTACCTTCACCTCATGGCCAAATTTGGTTGAGAAGTACCAGATCCGACCAGATTGCGTTCCCTTATGGGGTGTGCGGCCAAATGGGGAGTGTGTTAGATCCTGCTCCCTTAGGGAGATCTAACCGAATCTGGCATTCTACAACCAAATTTGGTCACGAATAACTAACTCGTGTAAAGGAGCGTTGTCGACTAAATCTAGTCAGGAAGCATCAGATCTGACCAAATTGTGCTGCCTTTTAGGGTATGTGGCCAAATGGGAAGTGCAGCTAAATCACGCTTCTCTAGGGAGATCCAACTGGATCTGACATTCCACAATTAGATTCCGATCAATGGTCGATTAGTGTAAGGGAGCGTCGAAGACCAATATGAGAGAAAGGAAAATAGAGAAAAAGAGTGAAGAAAGAAAATATTATTTTAAAAAATTATCTATTTTGAATAGTAATAGACTTGGGTGAAATTATGATTAAAAGTTATAAAAATAAAATATTTTATTTTATTTTTAATATGGTGTTATCAAGTTTTTTTATTTAATTTTTTGAAGAAGGTGCTACCAAGGTTTTAAAAGAGTTAATAAAGTAAATACACACGCCTTTCAAAATTTGAGAATGTATTTTGAATGTTATATTCAAAATTTCAATGTCAAGGCTGACTATTTTCATGTCCTTTCAATTCAACGGGAAAATTTACTAGTTTACATTTGTGCTATCAACAAAGAAATGTTTCCCACAGTTTCAAAAGACGAAGATTTATTATATTTTTCTATTAAAGAACTAGAAATGATATCTCTATTTATCTATCTATCTTTTTCTTTTTCTCTTTTATGTTTTTTTTTCAGATGAATAATTGATCTATTTATCAACTTTAATCACCCCATGCGATTTAAATCAAGCAAACATGAAGTATATAAATCTCATTGCTCAAAATCCATCTTCAAGTTTCCTTAAAGTGAAATCTCAATTAGTCTTTAATTTTATATTATAAAAACAAGGACTCCTGAATTTTATCAATTCTTTTGGATTACAAGAAAAAATAAAATTTTAAATTTCATACAACAAAAAATATATATTTAAATTATTACTGATGACTTTAATTTATTCAACTTGGTTATATTTAGAATTATGTTATATATGTGAATTTAAATTGTCCCACTATGGTTTTTTTTTTTTTAAACTACACTAAGATAGTGGTAGTTAGACCCATGATTAGACAATTCTAATAACAACAGTCAGATAGCATTCCAACTATCTTTTGGCAGAGGAAATTAAATTCTGTCTAAAGTAAAAACTATAAAAGGTGAGTGAAACTGAAAAAATAAATGATGAACCTTTGTAGATTATCAAGGCAAATAATGTTGGGTGCCCCTAGACCTCCATTATACCAAGCTTTCGGTGCTATTGCAATCATGTCCTAGATTCAAGTGCACGCATTATACTTTTAGCTATAGCATAAGTGCCCTCATAAATTCCGTTTACTACAGAATAATAGCTGCAATAGTATTATTATTATTATTTCCGGCTCCATGCTCGGTAATAAATGAGTCAATAATTCCTAACTTATTGATCTCAATATGTATTAGTTATTGTATTTGAATATTTGGTTTAAATTATAATTACAATTCGATTTTTTTTACATAAAAGAATTATTTATAAGTGGATTATTATATTATATATTAAAGGAATAATTTTAAATTTTATAAATAGACTTAAAAGATTCTCATATGATCATTAAATAATTATTGTCTTAATATATAAATTTCCTTAATCATAACACAATGGATGTGATAACTAGATTTATAAATTTACTTATAAAGTTTAAAATTTTCGGTATTACGTATAAGAGAATTTTATTTAATTGGTTGTCACAAGAAAATTTCTTTAAGTAACTAGTTAGTTAATTTTATTTAAAGAAAAAATTATTATTTAATTATATTAATCTAATATTCTTTCTTTTTTAAACTATTATTAATGCAATATACTTATAAAATTATATTTTTCTTTTACAAAAACTTTAAGAAAATCAACATTTAATTCTCAAAAACATACCAAACAATTTTTTTTATAATAAATACAGTACTTAAATTTATTTGAACTAAAAATATAGTACTTAATCTTTCAATAATGAGTGTTTTTTTTTCAATTTATCAAACAATACCAAAGTTTGTAACATATGGTTCATGTTAAAAGATCTGCTGCCCAACGGCAAACAGTGCCCACTAAAAATTGCTTAAACATTAAGATATTGATCGTTGAACCAAATCATGTATAATTTCCACAAAATAAAATACAAGAATTCAGTATCTTCAACTTTAACAATTTTCTTAATAAAACATTTTAGTCAAAATAAAAAGAGAGAAAAAGACAAAAATCAAAAGGTAGAGCGAATATAGGTAGAC
This sequence comes from Theobroma cacao, assembly GCF_000208745.1. NCBI lineage: Eukaryota > Viridiplantae > Streptophyta > Magnoliopsida > Malvales > Malvaceae > Theobroma > Theobroma cacao. Next base: position 6,851,466 of record NC_030850.1, read on the forward strand.
CTTTTCGCGAATAAAATTAAAGAGTAAAAAAGAAACAAAATTTCCACAAATGTAAGTTATAAAAATATTAAATAAATAAAGAAAAAAGCATAAAAAATCTCCTTCCACAATATCAGAGGTCCACGGGCCTCCTCAAGGTACAAATGATGCAATCAAGACCGACCAACCGAACCCTCCGGTGGGGCCCCATCCTTTTCCCCCACGTTCCCCTCCTCATTCTACTCATTTATTTCTCGTTCATCTAATCTACACCGTCCATTTCACTGCGTGATCCGTAACATCATTTCTGACATTCATCGGACGGCTAAAGTTCTCTATCTTAAAATCTGAACAACACGGCGCGTAAAGATACCCTTGATTCCAAAACCTCACCCTTCTTTGACCAACGACTCAAAAAAAGCGAAAAAACAAAAAAGAAAGAGAAAAAGAATATTTTTTAAAAAAGAAATTTAAATAACCTTTTTTTTCTTTGAAAAAAAAGGTTAATTGCTGAGGTCACTTATCCTTTGACTATTTCTCTCTCCTCTTTAAACCCGCACCCCACTCTCCCTCTCCCACCTCCCACTTCTCTTTCTTTTTTCCTCTTTCACGTTCTCCGTGAATTTTTCGATTTTCTCTCACTTTCCTGCTGTCCAAACGAGGAAAGAAAAAAAAAAAATGAGAAGAGACGACTTGTACATTACGGTTCCGAGTTTTTTTCGGTGTCCGATATCGCTGGACGTGATGAAATCCCCTGTGAGCTTGTGCACGGGCGTAACATACGACCGAGCCAGCATTCAACGGTGGCTAGACAGCGGTCACAACACGTGTCCGGCCACGATGCAGGTTCTCCAAAGCAAAGAATTCGTTCCGAACCGAAATTTACAACGACTCATTCAGATCTGGTCAGACTCAGTAGCTCGCCGTCAAGTCGAAGCCGACTCAGCGGCTACCTCAGTCGTCGTTCCTTCTCCAGATCAGGTCAAAGTCTTGGTTAAACAGCTCGACAACAATTGCTTTTCATCGTTAGCGAAGATCGTTTGTTTCGCGAAAGAATCGGAGGAGAACTGCGAATTCCTCGCGAGAATGGACGGGTTTTTGAACGCGGTGTTTGATTTCATGAGGAATGCGGATTCGGACATCAAATTAATTGAACAAGTTGTTAAGATTCTGGATTTGATGTCAAGTAAAATTTTGGATAAGAAGCCGTTGTTGGAATCGAATTGCTTGTCGACGATTCTTCTCGTTTTTCAAGGAGGGTGTTTAGATTCGCAAATCCAGTCGGTTCGATTACTGGAGTCCATCGCCGTCGATGGTGAGTCCATGCTCAAAATAGCCGAAAAGGATGGATTAGTATCCGAATTAGTGAAATCAATAAGGAAAGAGAAAGACCCGAGATTGATCGAGGCGAGCTTATCTTGTTTGATCGCAATCACAATGCCAAAACGCATAAAAACCAGACTAATCCAATCCCGAACTATCCCAGAACTTAAGAACCTCGTATCCGAACCGAATACGACCGTTTCGATAATGGAGAAGTCATTAAAACTTCTCGAAACGTTGTCGTCTTGCAAAGAAGGGAGGGCAGAGATATGGCATGATACAATATTATTACAAGCGATTATGCAGAAAGTGTTGAAAGTATCGAGCAAAGCGACAGAGCACGCGGTGACGATACTTTGGAGCGTTTGTTATTTGTTTACAGACGAGAAAGCGCAAGAAGCGGTGGTTAGTAGTAACGGGATGACGAAGTTTTTGTTGCTGATGCAAAGCAATTGTTCTCCTGCGGTTAGGCAAATGTCGGCGGACTTGCTCAAGATTTTTCGGGTTAATTCCAAGTCTTGTTTATCAAGTTATGATACTAAGACTACCCATATTATGCCCTTTTGAGGAATTTTGCTTCTGCATTCTCTTTTCTCTTTCCTTCTTAAACGGATGGGGAAAAGAAATTAAGGAGTCAAAAAGGAAAAAAGTTTGTAAATCAAAGGAAAAATTTTGTTAGTGGAATACAAAAAAGAGAAATTCATTTGGTTTTAATTAGGGAGTTAATAGAATTCCTGTTTTCTTCGATTCTTTTTATTAATGTTTGATCATTGATGGGTATTTGAATGAATCAAAGGATATGCATTAAAGGAGCCAACTTGCTGTAACATGTTGATGTTTTGGGACTGGGAAAATTGTTGCCTGCTTGTTTGTTTGCTGAATTCCAGAAGGTACAGTTTTGATTTGATTTTCAACTGGGAAAGGACAAAGAGGAGGCTCATTCAATAACTCAATAAATAGATGTAATTGTGGCAGAGCAGCTCCAAGTTGTGGTACTGCCTACTCATAGTCAATGAAGGGTCTGAACCTGGCAGCACCAGCCAGTCATGGCCCTTGTTTTCGCTGCAGCACTAATTGTTTGTCTGTTGACAAAAAAGCAAGTCAAGGGAAACACCAGAAAAATTGCATTTGTTATGGATTTCCCCGTAATTTAAAGTCGAGAAATGCTAAATAGAACAATCCTTTGAAACTTTTTTGCCAATGGTAATCCTGTTTTTATCTATAAAAGAATTGTTGACCAGAAGATTTGATGTCTAATTGCTTTAATTATTTGTGGTGCTGATGTTCAATAATATATGAGCGTAATGCATATAACTACATTTGCCTCTAGCCGTCTACATAGAACCTATGGGCGAGAAGTAAAACCCATGTGAGCTGGCATTTGCGATGCAATGACTTGGATATGGGTTTTCGCCTTTATTTTTGGTTCATTGTTTACTTATAAAACTAAGCAAGATTCCTGGCTGGGCAGGCTAGGGGAGATTAGAGGTAAAGGAGTAAAGATACGAGAAGGAACTTTAACAAGAAAAGCCAGTATTGCGGGAGGATTAATTAGAGGAAAAGCAAGAAAACAAGGAGTTTTGGAGTAAAGACAGACACAAACAAAGTGCCGCAATTGCTGAAATGGGGTTGCTTTGCTGACTGTAATATGAGCACTTATCTTTTCAATTAAAAACAAAAATAAACAAATTGTTTTTCGATGGCAGAAAGTAATGAAAGGGATTGGAATCACAACCTGAAAAGAGAAATTTGTTAAAAGTGAGGGAGATAGATTTGACCACTTCCCACTCTCTCTATTTCATAATATGGACACTAGAAAGATTAGCCCTTGAGAATGCGCCCACTTTAGATTAAAAAAAAAGCCTTAATCGAAGATCAAAAGAGAGGTCTTTGAAAAGAGGGGGGACTGCACTGAAACCACGAGCTTACTCTAAAGTTCTTAATTACATCCTCAGAAGCATAAACAATGCTTGTTTGTCTTGTATTGGATTTGGGTTTTTGAAAAGCTTTGGGATTGGCTGCAACATGCGCATCAAAAGTTGGGAAGGGATGGTTCTCCAAGCACTTGAAGGGCCCTTTTACCTTTTTCTTTTTGTGGTTCTCATTCTTCCTTTCTTTTCTTTTTTATTTACATTTGTTGAATCGGAGAAACCATTACATAAACCTTGTTTTTACTCCAATATTTGGATCCATAAATCAAAAAGCATCACGAAATTAAACTATTGTGTAAGTATATACGAATCTATTACTTAATTAATAGAAAATGCAGACCAATACTTGCTTATGGTAACAATCTTTGCTCATCTTATAATTGGCATCTAATAATTTTTGCTTGCATTATTATATTCATAGCTGGGGCAATTTGAGGACCATCGGATCTTGCGTGCTTGATAATCACAAGAATAAAAACAATGAAGTTAAATTAATGTTTGATGGGGTATTGGAGTGCAAATTGTTGGTTGTAATGTAGTGAGAGCTGTCAGATTCGTTGGCTAAAATGTTGGGTCAAAGTTGACACATCTCACGTGACCTTTTATTAGAGTGAGATGAGAGGAGGGGTTTTCTTCTGATGGATTCGAAGCAAAAAAGCTGAATGGTATTTGGGACTTTGTGGGAGTGGGGACAATGCACTGCACTGCACTGCAATGCAAATGCAAATGCACCATTGCTTCAGTGGATAACTTTACAAATCCGAAGAACTATAATATTGAAGTTGATGGGCGATGGGATGGGCTTATTAGAAAATTTGATATGCTAACTGCAGGCTACAGGAGTAAAAAGGAACCTGATGATTGCTACAGGGTTAATGCCTCTGTTTTTGTTTTCTTCTTGTTGTTGTTTCCCTCTCGAAAACTCTTCCAACACAGTGGGAGTAGAGTCAAAGCGAAAATAATCTCATCATATTACGCACCTGCTAAAACTTGCTTGTCACTGTCTTTGGCCATTGGGTTTTGGGTCAAAGTTAACAGTAATACTTTAGCCCGTTACCCCATCGACCTTCAACTATTGGAGGAAAAAGGATATCAGCCTATTGAAGGAGGGGCTCATGGTAATTTACGTTTCTCTGTCAAGCTTCGGCCTTTGGGCTTGTGAAAGAGTCATATTTTCCGGCTCGTAATTTAAAGGTGGGAACGGGCAATAGCGTCTCTCCTTCTCCCTTAAGAGCTAGCAAGAGCAATTGATGGGCGCTGTCGGAAGTTAATATGGGATCTTACACACCCCAAGAGTTCATTCCTAATGGAAAGGAAATGGCAAAGCGATTGTGTCACTTTGTATCCATCAATCTATCCTATCATGAGAGGGAAAATTTTTTTAAATTTTAAAATAAAATTTTGTAAATGTTTTATTATTATTTAAAAAAGGTGATATGAGGGTGAAGACTAATATGTAACCTTTACAGTCTACTGCTTTCTGGAAATACTCATCTTTTGAAAGTTACTTTGTTTGACATAGGTAAAGAGGTATTTTATGATCAAATTTTTACAAGTATAAAAAGCCTAATAGTATATAGAATGTCTATATCAGTTAATTATGAAGTAAAAATTAATTTAAATAAAATATAGAATTTTATTCAATTTAATCTATATAATATAGAGTTTTATTTAATTTAATTTCTGTAATCGGTAATTTTGTGTAATTTAATATCCACGATGTGATAAAAAAGTTTTTTTACTTTGACACGTTAATGTCACTTCAACATTGTCTTACCATTAATGGTTGATTTAAACAACGTGAAGCAGAAAATGCATATTCTAAATTGATTAGTTTTTAGATAGATGGGCTAACTTGATCAAAACACTATAATAAAGAGATCTGTGGGATGCTTTGACTAATCTTAAATTATGGTCACATGAGGATGCACTAAGGGTTTGATAAAGAGATTATTTAAATTTAACTCTTTAAGTAGAAATATATATATTATTAAGTTAAATATTTGAATGTAATTTTTTTTAGATTAATAATAAAGGATTAAAAGAAAATATTAATCCTGTTTAAGCAATAGTAAAATCAAAGTCAAAAGATCGAATTCAAGAGATGCGTACATGTTTTAATGAAGAAAACAACCTGCAAAATCAAATAGAATCAACCTAATATAAATTTCTCTTCACAAAAATATCTTCTAAATAAAATTCTTTATTAGAAAACATTTAACTTGTCAAAAATCATAATTATATCAATTATGAAAGGTGTAAATTTAATATATTAAGCGACAATTTTGAAAATAATAAAATTCTTTATATTTGTATATGATAAGATAAAGAATTCCCATGATTATGTTTTTTTTCCTACACATAAAAGGACTTTGTTGGTTTCTTGGACTGCATAGGAAGAAAGATAGATGATAAGGAATGATTGCTAGTGTTTACTGTTGGGTTGGGTAAGATATTATTTAGGATGGTATCTATTTCATGGAAGTTCAAGTGGAATTAGGTGCCTGGGTGTGAAATGACTGGTTATCCATTGTGAGTGGTAGGGGCAGAATGCAAGCAATGGCATTGCAACGGTCTCCTGCTTCTGAACCCACCCCACCATGCACCAATCTCTCCCAATACTTTGATTCGTTTTTTTCTTTCTTCAATGTTACCGCACCATCCACTTCGAAGAAACATTCATCACGTAATTAAGTTGACAAAACATTTCATCATTTGATTAGACGAAAGGGCAAAGGCCACACCTACATGCAATCGCAGTGACGTATTAATTATTATGTCTTCAAACCTTTTGTCCTTTTGGAGTGCCGTTGCCTATTCCTTTCAAACTCAAGAACAAGAGTACAGCAGGTTTTTGTCACCTTTGAGAATCTGGTGCAATTACTACTTACGTAAAGTTGTTGGGTCTGATCTCCTTTGTCTCCAACTCAATGGAATTTCATCACATTGTACTTAGTAAATCTACATCTTTACTTCTCTCTGGAGAAAAAAAAAATAATACAAAACCTTCCCTATGATTTAATGGATGTGAGATTATAGTTGTCCTTGTTCTACTAAAAGATTCATAATATAATTTTGTCCATCTACAAATGTGTATAAATATATATATCCTTTATACAAAATTATTATTTGCAATTAATAGAGATGTAAAATTTGAATGCATTTTCATTATTTTCAATCAAAGAGTTTTTATACAGAAATGGTTTATTGTGTTTTTGTAAATAATTTTACCCCTATTTTCTCATAT
>NC_030850.1:6858035-6910786 GCF_000208745.1 Theobroma cacao
TTTGCATAATTTTTTTTTTTTTTTTTATATATATATAAATATATATATAATATATATATATATATCTTGTTTTATTTATTGGATGTCCCATAAGTAATTATGTTAACTGATTCATATTTTTATGCGCAAATACTTTACTGTGTTTTAGTAATTATTTTTTGTCTAATTGTCATTCGGTAATTCTGTTAACTTATTAATATTTGTAATTGTAGCCTAATAATTTACATGTGGCAACATTCTTAATCAATATGTAGAGTTTAATACTCCACCGTGTATAGAATAATTTTTCCTATGTTAATGATTTTTGTTAAATCTATCTTAGTTCTTAATAAACATACGACAACCTTCTAAATTTGCTTCAAGAGTTCAAAAACTTCATCACTAGTTTAAACAATAATTTTCTATATATTAGTTTATCTTGTTTTACTTTATAAGTACCATTAGATTTTGTACCTAGAAAAAAAAAATCCTTTGGTTATTATTAGTGGGTGGATTGCACACTGTCCCAACTTTTTTGTGTTAGTTTTCTTTTGATTATTAACCTTTAAGTTGTTTTAATTGGGTCCTTCCGTATTTCAATTCATTCCATTGAATTTAGTGTATAATTAGATATATCATGCACCACATGTCAACATCAACGTCATGGCATTTTGTTTCAAATCTTGGACATGTAGGATTTTTGTTAAATACAACAGAAAACATTAAAATTAACTAAGCAAGTAATTAAAAAATTTGGCCATTTTTTTTAAATTAACAGCATAATACCTAGAAAGATCTTTGAATTATTAAAAAAAATTCAAATAACTTATTATTCTTTATTACATTTATTAAAATTTTATATATTTTTTAAATTAAGTAAACTTTTATGGCTCATTGTTGATTAATTTTTATTAATCAAAATATTATTTATTATTTTATGTCATGTGGTGCTAATGTTGACATATAATAATAATGATAATATGACATGCTGATATAGAATGATGACATAATCATATGAAAATTTTCACCTTTCATGTTAATATCGTATGGATAAAAAAATAACAAGTGATATTTTAATTAATAATAATTAATCAATCATTATTATAAAAATTTATTTTATCGAAAATAAAGTACAACAGTTTTATTACATTGTAATAGAAGAATAAGAATTTATTTAACTTTTTTGATACTTTTTCTTTAACGGCTGAGCTATGGGGCATTTATCAAGATTTGACATTGTGTTGGAATAGAGGTCTCAGGAAAATTTGTGTGGAAACTGATTCTATGTTAGCTCTACAAAAATTTATTCTCAATCTTCTATGTTAGATCCGAATGTTCAGTTATTGAGAGGGATTAAAGAGCTTCTTCAACAAAGTTTTGATGTTACAATTTCTCACGTACATCGTGAAGTCAATCAGTGTACCGATTGGATGGCAACACATACAAAAAATCTAGAATTGTGTTTACATATTTTCGAATATCCACCACATGATATTGTTTCCTATTTATTTGCATACAGTCTAGGCATATCATAGCCTAGGATGATGTAATATTTTTTATCTTTTCCCTTATATATATATAAAAAAAAAAACTTATTCAAACATTATACTAAAAATGAAAGGTTCTTCCCTTTCAACTCGCTCAATTTCCTCTGTTCAAGATCCTTTCTTTTATGGACGAAGGATGTAGTCCCAAAGGAGATCATCACATCTTCTTCTCACTTGAATATATTTAAGAAGCAATTGCAGCTTTAACAATTTTGTTTGTTTTGTGTAGAATGACTATTTCCTTAATATACAAATATACATATATGAAGGCATTGTTACAAAAGAAAATTGCAAATTTTTCGTCAACAAAATCTTATTTTAATGGCAAAAGAGACGTTCTAAAATTTATATCGGTGCCATTACAATCATAAATGGATTTCATCCAATTCTATGCTAATTTATTTAATTGATTGATTTTTTTTTAATGTAATGATTATACTATATACGTGAGGAGTTAATGCTTTCCTACTCGTACAATCTTTAATTAAAAGATCGTTGGGCTTTTCTACTTGGACAAGAATTGTCATGGGCCAATCAAGGCTTTTGTTTTAATTGGCACAAATGCAAAGGAACAGTGCAACCTAAATCCACGCCATATTGCCCAAGCTTTACTCACATAATTTATAGCCTACTATTACAATGGGCCAGCATGCCTGTAGAACATAGATTAGCCGATTAGGTTTCTTTAATTGAACACTAATAGCATGTTTGATTGGGAGAATGACTTTATTCTCAAAGAATTTTGATTTTTTTATTTAGTTGAGAAATAGTCCAAAGAATAACTATTTTATAGGGATAGCTATTCTTCAAAATTCTTTAAAACTAAGGAATAACTAATACCACAATTTCCTATGGTATTAGATATTCTATGGTTGAGGAATAAACTCAAAAAATAATAAAAATCAAAATACCTCTTACAAGTTTAAAAAATTACAACTCGATTTTTATAAAATATTATTTTTCTCTCTCACCTCCGTCTCTCCCTTGATTTCAACATTTAATAAAATATTAATAGTTTAAAATATTAAATTATAAATAAAATATTATATTTAAATGATCAATTATTAATAAAATAAATTATAAATTATTCCTATTTAATAACAAAAAAATTAAAAATAAATAAGCATAATATCATTTAAATTATAAATAAAATATTAATAATTAAATAATCAATTATTAATATTTTAAATAAATTAAGAATTATTAATATTTTAAATAAATTATGAATTATTAATATTTAAAAAATAATATAAAATAAAATAAAAATTAATCATAATAATATTTAAATTAAATAAAATATTAATGATTAAATTATAAATAAAATATTAATATTTTAATTAAATTCTAGATTATTAATATTTGAAAAATCTAATAAAAATAAATAATAATATAAATAATAAATGGTGTTTTTTTTCTTTTTATTTTCTATTTTTTTCTTATTCCAAAGTTATTGCTATTAACTAAACACTACAATAAGTCATAATAATTATTCCTGTCATAATTCATTTGTCGTACCAAACTAAGTAATAATTATTCTATTCCATTCCTGTCTATTTCGCCAACCAAATGTATCCTAAGTTGGCTTTTGTTGAGCTTATACATTCTTACATCAATCTATTTTTAGAAGGAAAAAATGAACTTTGAGATTCTATTTTCAAATTACATATTAGGGTGCTAAAAGGATGAAATTCTAAAATTAAATTTGAGTGTTTAACTTAAAATTAATCAGTTGTAGGTGGAGTAACCTATTTTAAACCTAAATTTGATGCTAAAATGCGGCTTAATTAGTCTTTTAACTAATTTTTAGTAAATTAATTTCACTTTGGTCATGGGCATCTGAATTGTTCCATTTAAGTTACAAATTCCTTAAAAGCCATTGCAATTGAATCTTTTGGGCACATATGGTATATATCTTTATCCATTTTAAGTGAGGTCATTCCAAAAACAAAGAAAAAAAAAACCCCAGAAAAGGTTTGGAATTTTAAATATATAGAACGGTTAGTTAACAATCAAAATGACACTTCATTAGAAGATTAGAGACCAAAACTGCATCTTACTTTAAATTAACTAATGCATTCAACACATGTAAAGACAGTTAAATCCAGTTAATAATATGTTGTGAACTTTAATTTTACATGTAAAATATTGATCACATCAGGGGATAAGATTAATTAGTTGGGGAATAGTGAGGAGTAGAGTTCTATCACATGGTATGGACCATCATTTGTAAAAATATTGATCCTTTGATGGGATAAGTAGGGTTGGGTTTATTTTAATTTAATATATATCAAGATAACTAAGTGTATCCAATCTTCATTTTTGTCATTCTCTCCTTCATAGGAAAAGACTCAAAAAGATTTTGAGTAATCCAAAATCCACCAAGGCTCCTCCTTGGTGGGTTGACCAAGCAAAGCTAATAGCAAGGCTAGAGGCGTTGCTCTATGGTCGGTCTTGTTTGAAAAGAAAATAAGAGGAACTAATGTGAAGCGCATGCAACTTAGAATTCGGCTTTATGGGGTCCTTTCACAAGATTTTGTGTATCCATGCAATCTTACATCGCGCCAATCTCCTGCTTCAAAACAAATATTTCTCTCTCGCACTATGCTGAAACTTGCATGTTCTGACTGAAGAGATGACCCCGACTTCAGTTTCACTGGTGCACATATTCCCTATGAACTGCATTTGCATGGAAATGAAGGAGGCTTTTGTTTGAATTCAGCTGGACCTCCATGTGAAAAGCACTTTCGAGTCAATCATTAACTATCAAAAGCCTCCGCTTTACTTAAAAAAAAAAAAGGAATGATTCAGAAGTACATTTAAAATTTTTGACACGTCCTTTTAGCAATCATGCCGTGATAGCAATCACGCCGTGAGAGAAAAAAAGAAATGAGAAGCAACGTGTTCCATGCCAACTCCATGAACATTTTTAATACCAAGGTCGCAAATTTTGGAAGTTGGCATTGTATCCATTTCTGTAGGGACAGGGCCTGCAACCACTGGCGGCACGACACGTCTACATCGGATTATATTACTTTTCCTGTACAACTGTATACCCACTCCGGCGTTTTCAAAAAGTAAATTTAGGCCACATAATTTGCATTCCTGGATGTGTGTTTAAGCTAAGAAAATCTTTCGTACAAAGGGAAACACCATATTTTGTTGGATAACACAATGATCTCTTTCAAGCCATTCATTTTCTCTTCCATTTTCTTTTTTTTTGGTAATTTATAGTACATATTGTACCCCCTTTTTTTTTTTGTATTTGGGCATATGTTTGAAAAGGCAACCAATCAAGCCGAAGTTAGCTGGGAATTAGGTCGCCACTAAAAAGTCAGCATCTCAGTGAAGTTGGGGCCATGAGAACTTGTAATCTCTTGACCACAATTCTCTAGTTGGGTAAGAACGTACTTAATGCTGAAGGGTCTATTTTTAAATAATAAGTATTTATAAAAGTATTATTTATTACATGATATTATCTATGAATTGACAAACACTCAAAAATCGAACAAATTAAATAGCATTACTCATTTTGAAATGACAATATCTCTTGGTCATCTTAATATTCATTGAATAGGTTTCTTTTCTTTATGCATCTAAGCAACCAATAGGAAAACTTAGTTAGAGTTGTATAATATTGTAGTATTAAAGGCTTTGCATAGTAATTTGATCTGAATATCTCTGACAAAATATGAGAATAATCTAATAAGTTAAAAACAATGAAGATATGATAGTGCAGTTATGCAATGTTAAAAGAAAAATCATTAAGTAGGTAGGCTAAATATATCATCACATGCTCCTACTGATATTGGCTTTAATTACCTATCTGTATAATTAGTTAACTAATCCAGGATATTCGTATCTCGAGGGCAGTACTCTCCTTCTGACCTAATGATATGTAGTAATCAGAATTAATTGTTTTTAATTAAATATTGGACCAGTGACATGCTCCCACCAAGAGACTAAATGCCAGTGAAGCAAATACAAAGAAAATGATTCAAAGGAAAATCAGAGGAAGGGACCTTGAAAGTTGAAAGGGATAAGATAAGCTCATAGGCATGCAAGTAAATGGTTGGGACTTGGGAGAATGTGCTCAGGTTAATTTTAAGGAAGTCAGCTGAAGAAGCCCTTGAGCATGTGGGGTGGGGTCAACTTCTCAATGATGATCAAATATTAAAACGCTGCTGCCGCTGCATAGTCCCTAGATTTGGTTAGCCAGTGAGAAATCCGTTCTTGACTGTTACAGTATAATTCATATATGCTTGAAATTGCATTGGTGTCCCCTTGTGCTCGTGCTTTGCTGCTTAGCCCTTTAATTTCAAAAGCTCCTTGTATCTTCTCTCCGTAGAAGAACAAAGTAACCAAAATCATCAAACAAACAATGAAAAAGTGATTGATTCAACAATAATATACAAAAGCTTTACCTAAATCAAGATGAGACTGACAGATAGAGCAGGTAGAGAAGATAAGCGCTACGACCATGAAATGATGCCAGGATTTATGGGAATTATGTGATTTCATAGTAGAAAAACATATGCTTAAGAAAATGATATTAGCAATGCCATGGTTTATTGTTTTTAGATCAGAATGATGTATTCAAGTTAATTAACAAGTAGAACTTATCATGTAAAGAGCTATGTATATATATATACACTGTATGTTATTATAATTAATTAAGACAAAAAAACATATATGATATCATTTTTAAAAAAAAATTGAAAATTTATATAATTAATTGAATTAAGCTTTAATTTCGAATATGCTTTTGGTGCTTTTAAAGTACTACTCTTATTGGAAAAAAAGTGAAATGGATGACTATACACCAAAATATGGCCTGACCCGTCCATTTTAATTTAATTTATTGTTAAAACATTTCAAAATCATTTTTATATTTTAAAATAAAAATTAAATAAGAATAATTATTTTATTAATATAATATAAATATATATTATATATAAATACATATATATTATAATAATATAATATATAATATAATTATATATATCAGATGGAGTTGAGTCGTATTTGAACTTGAGAAATCATGTCCAAATTAACTTGACTTGAGTTGGGCTGAGGTCACGAATTAGGATGGGTAGCTTGACACCTCTACCATGAGTAAATTTTGCAAACAATAAATAAGTAAATAATAGAAACAAAACACACCTTTGGCTTAGCAAGGGATACCATAATAGAAACAAAATACACCTTTGGCTTAGCAAGGGATACCAAATCATCAATTATAGAAGATTTTGTGGAGATATGTCCTCAACAACTAAAGGGGATTTGATATGCTTATATGGCAAAGATTGCTCTCTCAAGCTCTTTTTCATGTATTCAGGTAGATTGTCTGCACACATGCAATACCAATTTATTAAAAAGCGAAACAAAAGAAACCAATTTTTGGTTTTTTTTGAAAATTTGTGCTTAAACTAATTGAACCTTTTCCGACATTACCAAACTTTGCCATAAATTATTTAAAGAAAGAAGTGGTGTATTATTTAGACAAATACTACAAATATACCAAGGACAATTGTTATTTCATATTCAAATTAATGCAGAGTTAATTGTAAATGCGGTGATTTCTCATAGAAACTTTAAAGGGTACCCTGCAAAATACATGTTAACAAAGACTCCCTCAGATGTTTCCCGAGCTTTTAGATCCAAAAGCAATAAAGTTCTATGTCTACTATCTTAAACAACCCTAATAGATTCCAAGATGCTTCCCAATAAGAAGGAAAAAGAAGAAAAGACATGAGTATTTGGCATACTCCAGATGTCCACTATCTTAAGCAAAATGGAAGAAACTTCAATGTTTCACAAACATACAAGACAACAAAGTGAAAAGGAAACGGTTAACAACACTATTTTGGCAGCTGGCCGGGGGACTTGATTGCAATATGTCATATGAGTTGTTTAATTATGTACTAATTGATATTAAATAATCGGGATTATAAAAATCAGAATGCACCTTTTGGCATTAAATGAGAGGAAATCGAGAGAAGATTGAGTGGAGATATGCCCCTAACAACTAGGGACTAATCAAAGCTTAGGTGGCTATAATTGGGCTATATGCCTTCATAAGTTCCATATATATATATATATATATATATATATATATATATATATGTATAGCACACTAGAATTTGATTGGCATACACACCAAATGCATTTGACTCTCCTTCTTCCCTCCACATATCTACGTTTAGCACTTTTGCAGTGGGGATTCTCTGTTCATTGTAAGGTCACCTTTGCACTTTGGGAACTCAGACCATTGTTGTTTGAGGTTAGTTCTTTACTTCTTTCTATCTGATTTGCTCAACTTTTGTCTCCCATATATAAATCTTTTCTGTTCTTCAATAAGAACTAGAGAGTTCCATAAAATCTCTGAAGTTCTATCTATTGGAATACCCGTTAAGAACTTAGTTACGTACTGATTATTTGTTATTGTGGATAGGAAAAAAAAGTAGCTTTCTCATAGCTGTAGACCTTTCCATCACTCATTTCATGGAAATTAACTTGTGTTTCTGTTCTTGTTTTTCCTGTTAAGAACATTCTGTCACAGGATAGTAAACATATCCTATCATTTAGGACCGTGAAAGTTATGATTTCTCTTTCATGGATTTGTTTGCTTGGACAAAGAGAAACCAAGGAAAGAAATGAGAATTGACCAAAGAAACTAGGGACAAACCAAAGATGTTAAAACTTTCAAGAAATTATTATGAAAAACAGTTTGACAAGTCCACTAATTAGCAAAGAGTTAAGTGGAGTACTGTACTAAGAAGCAATTGGGAAGATGTGATATGTGAAAGAAGGAAATTAATCATCTAGGCACTATTAATTTGAAATGCCAACACCAAAAATAATTGAAAGATGAGGTTGTTGCCTAATGTATTCATGGAGGACAGAGCCCTTGGTCTTTTGTTGAAAAAGAATATGCAGCCAAAATGACAGCTTTCCTATTCGATTTTCTTGTTTTGTCACCCATTGGTGAGAAAGTTGAAAACTTTGGGTTGTCTTTATATTTGGTTGGCATTTGGCAAGCCATATGATTTTAGAGGAATATATCTGTTTTTACCTTTTTTTAAAAAAAATTTTTTGGAAGGGTGTGGAAGAATAAGAGCGTCACTGCATATATATTAATATTATTTTGAGTGAGAAGTGATCTTCCTACTATAGCCGGAAAATGATTGCTTCAATAGCCAGAGGGAAGAGTGCATAATAGAATAAAGATAGAATCAGCTTTAGAGCTTGGAAATCCTCATTTTCTTTCCAAGTTTCCCGGCACTAAGCTTGAGGTGACCATAAAAATATTAAATATCATATATAGTGATAATGTATAAACAGTTATAAGTTGCAATGTTATGTGCTTTTGTTATATCCGCTGCTCTTATTAGTTTTTACTTCTTCTTAGCATTTCTAATTGATTGAAAACACAGTTACATAAGATTTTTGAAAGGGTTTATAGCCAATTGGAAGTATAAGAAGATAGATACTCCCACAGTTCAATATTTCCAAAATGTGGATGGTGTTAATCTTGCTGTACCAGAAAAAGGCCAATCCTCACTGTGTGCAGTGAGAGTTGGCATGTGTCCTGATTCAATAGATAAAATTAGGCTTTACAAAGCTGAATTATAAATCGGCAGGAACAGCCAGGCCTTTCCTCTTTATTAAAAAGGAAATACGCAAGCTTAAACAGGGTGTAGCGAATGAGATAGAGATAGAATCAGCAAGTTGGGTGTCAATCATTCTTGATCTGAAATAAACAAATAACCAATCAGATGTGGATGGCTTTTCCTCTATGTTCTACTTTTTGTATTCACTGTCACTTTAGATCCTGTTTGTTGTGTTTTGCTGGTAATCCACTATGAATATACTATTGATTAATAATAGAATAGAGAAAAAAAATGCAGCTTAGCCAGATCATTTTAGTACAGTGGCCATAAAAAAATTTTACACGAGTGTCGAAGGTTAGATCTCACCACTCACACGCCCCCAATCCACATGAGTAGCCGTGCGGATTATAATTTGGTTTGTCAGAAACAACAGATGCTTGCCAGGCAGGGTTTGCCATTCATGGTTTCTGTCATTTTATTTTCTATCAAGGGAATTTAAAGCTATATTCTCATGTGTTCATATCCAAGCATCTAGCCTGTGCAGGAAGAATATTGCAATTTGGTTTTAGAAATTAATTAACAACTTCAATAAAAAAAAAATCAACTAACAAACTCTAGTATAAATAGTGCTAAATGATCTAAAAAGTCATAATTTAAATAATCAAATTTAACATCAAAATATTTAACTCAATAATTGATACATAATTTTTTATTTTTTAAATAAATATATAACCGAATACATATATACAGTATAATCACTTTCAAAATCATATGAAATTATGAACAATGCCATTGTAAGTATTCGACCTTCTCCTTTGTAGTCTAGAGCTCAAACCAGATTATCTATGAGCAACTATTATTTGCCAATAAGAAGACATGTGTGTTAACCTTTGCAAAAAGAAAAAAAAAATGTGGATAGACTTGTCAATAGCAAGTTTCTGATGCATGAACACTGAATGCTTAATCTAAGAATATAAGTAAAACAAATAGTTTTTTGTTTCCTTTTGAATCAATATTCCAAATGCATAATCATGTTTATCCACCAAAGACGGCCTTTCCATGTCATTTTATCTTGCCTCAATTTCAAAGTGTACCTCCTCAGCTTAATAAAAAAAACCAAGATTAAAAAAACAGAACTAAATCCTTTTTCTATTGTTCATGGCATTTTCTACTTTTTCCAGTCAAGGGACATATATATATATATATATATGTATTACCCTTAGTGCAGCCTCAGGTAAGGTTATTTTCCAAATCCTTTTCATCAGGGTGGCATGGATTTATTGTCACATAAAAGCCTCAAAGGCCGTGGCCTTCTCTTTTGCCATGATCTAAAACCTCCAAAAGCCTACATCAAATCATATAGGCTGCTACGGGAAAAAAAAATGGTGTGGTGTAGCCAACCCCATTGCCATCATGACCAAAAGAGAGTGACACTTGGTTTTGGAAGATTCCAAACACTCTCCCAAGGCATTACCGACGGATCAATGCCCCATCACCCATCTTATCATCTCTCTTTAATTTTCTTCAATGTCACACCGTACAACCCCGTAGCTTAGCTCACCTCAGTTCTGTCTCCTTTTTTTAGTCCTTTCTCTTCTGCTAACGTAATTCTCAGGCCAGACCAAAACCAGGCTCATATTTTAGCCAGAAAAAGGCAATGAGTTGGGAGATTGATGGTATCAGAATCTTAGACTTTGTTAGTACATGAAAAAAATCACAGCTATGAGATTGAGAAATCACTGTTTCTTTTCTTCTTGTGTTGGTTGTTTTGAAGAGGGATCACGTGGGAGTAAAGTTTCCTTTATTTCTTTTGGTTCCTTTGATAGAATCAATCTCACTTTCTCTCTGTCAGCAAATTTGTACATGATTCAAAAATGACAAGCCTTGTTAGAGAAATACGGTCTGAAACTCTTGTTAACGAAAATGGCAAAGCAAGGTTGGGTCTGGGAGATTCTTTGAGTATCTGAAAGCTCTATGAGAGAAGAAATGGAAACAAAAGAAAGGGTCTTTCTTTTTTTTTCTTTTCAAGTTCAATGATGACTTCAAAAAAATCTCGACATGAAATCTATTTTATCATGTTTTTTCCTTTGTTGAAGTCCAAAACCCAGAATCCAAAGTGAGGACCCTTTTCGTTTGATGATTATCTTTTTTTGGATTATTTTCCAACAACCCCCCCAAAAACCCGGAATTTTGCTCTGAAAAAAAGACACAACAAAAAATTAACAGACAGAAACAACCAAAAACCCCAAAAACCAGAACAGATGAACAGAGCTAACAAGCTACACTCACATTGCCAGTTTTATCAAACTTCACAAAAACATAACATAAGCTGCAAAAACACCAAGCCCAAGAGAGACACAGAGAAAGAGATGGAGGGAGAGAGTCTGAGTGTGTTGTTGTTGTGCTGACAAGGAAACAAGCCTATATGTTTAATCAGTTGAGGTTTCTTTGCTAGCTCAGAAGAGACTAGTCTGTAAGTATTACTAGTGTTTTTTTTTAACTATTCTTTTTGTTTTTGGGGACTCTTTTCTCCTAAATAGGCTGCTGTAGTTGAGCCTATTACTAGTGCTGTTGGTGTCTCACAGGCTGTGTAATTTAACCATTTAATGCCCCCTCTTGGCCTTTTACAGACTCTCTAAATTAAGCCTAAATTAATCACATAACAGAGCCAACTGTGCAAGCTTTAATGGCTAGTCTCTCTTTTTTTTTTTGAAGTTTTCAAAACTATCGACACCGATATGTGTATGATGTGCTACTTCCTTTTCGCAACCTTTTTCTTCTCAGTACTAAAAAGCTGAATTGTCTGTTTTCTTCTTTTTGAATTTTGCTCTATTGGGGGTACTAAGAGTGATTTAGACCCATGTTATTTTATTTCCCAACTCTACCAGAGTCTACAAATTTCAGGTTCTTTGTTGATGTTCAAATTTTCTTCACTTGTTTATTGGAGTTTTCCATTTTCCTCATGCGGGAACTGTATAATTTATATCAGAGTTGCCTAATTGGGTTCTTCCATTAATTTTGACAACTTTTTGGTGTTACAGATATTTGGTGGAGATAATCCACACCATCATTACCAACAAATAGCCAAGAGAAAGGGAGAGACAAAAGAAAGGGTTAGTTGCAGATAGCACAACTCTAGCTTCTTGTTGCCCGGGCTGCGCCGCTTCTTATTGTCGCTCGTGCGTTTCCAATCCCAAATCTCGAAGCTAATAACACTCTCTCTAAAAGCTATTTGGTTTGCATTGATTTTGTGCTTCTTTTTTATTCTTCTGGTCCTTTGGCTTGGTACCTTTCCTTCCACCGCCAGTTTCTCTCTTTATGTTTACACTTGCCACCCTTTGGTTGCTGTAAAATTGATACAGAGCCCTTGAAGAGTTTCTGGGGTTTGCCAGGTTCCATTTTTTAATGTATTTGAAGGTGTGAAAATTGACTCCTGAGGTGTTGAGCAACCCATGATCACAGGGGGGTCGGTGATAGTTTTTGAATTGTGTTGTTTGCTTTGCATGGAACCCAAGGTACAAGTCTTGAAACCTTTCAAGTATTGGTCTTTGGCTTTAACTAGTTGATTATTGCCAGCATTTCCGGGTTCCGAGTATCAATTTTTTTTTATGTTAATTTTGTATTGGGATCCATAAATGTTAAAGTTTTATAACATGCAAAGAAGGGTTGCTATTGGTGGTCTGCTGGATTAGAAGTTGGATCCTCGAATGTGTCCATGTTTTGGAACTATATATTTTGTTGAATTACTTGGTTCCAATCCCTTTATTTACATAATCAAGAGAGTAAAACTCGGTCCGTGAATTGGGGCTTTGAAAGCTATTAAAGGCTTTCTAAGAAGTTTCTTGGGTTGCATAGAGGAAGTATTAGGAGAGTTAGTTTTGATGTGGAATACTGGTCTTAAGTACAAGACATGCTGAGCTCTGATGAGGTAGAAAATGATGTGTTCTTTGATTCACTGGATTGCTTGTCGGTTGAAGAGCCAGTTGTAGCAAAAGAATTGGAGGGTGGGAATTCAGATTATGAAATTTGGATAAATGAGCCACGAAGTGTGAAGGAAAGACGTGAATGTTTTCTGCTTGGAATGGATCTGGTTGAGTTTGCGAAGTCATCAAAGATCAAGGACTTGGAGAGAATCACAGACTGCAATGGTGCTGTCCCAAGTTCTTCATTTTCTTCTATTAACAATGGAGAAGGGAGTTTGGCTTGTTGTGATAGGGAAATGACTTGTCAAACCAATTTGGTGGTTGATGAATCGGAACAAGAACAGAACACAGCTCTTGAGAGTGAGAATAAGATGTTTTTTTCTACTAAAGGATGTGAACAAAAGGAAGCCCAAGCACATTGGGATGCATGTGAAAATGCTAAAGTTGATAGGAAGAAATTCAAGAAATGGTGGAAACACTTCATGACCATGAGGAAAGGAGAAGTAAGTAGACGTGCATCTAAGGTATCAAAATCAAGTCTCAAAGAACATAAAACAAACAGAATGACTGTTCTGCCCAATAAGAAAGGATACATGGAGTTTACAGCACTTTACATGCGACAAGAAATTCAAGCTCACAAGGGCTTCATCTGGACAATGAAGTTTAGCCCAGATGGTCAGTATTTGGCAAGCGGTGGTGAAGATGGGGTAGTACGTATATGGCATGTCACATCAACGGATGCCCCTCGTAAACCTTTCATGGCTGAGGGCAATTTGGATAGAAAGATAGACAAAGGAAAGTCAGGATTTGGAAGAAAAAAGTCAATCCACTCACTGGTTATTATTCCGAATAAGATTTTTCAGATTGAGGAGTCACCAATGCAAGAGTTTCATGGCCATACAAGTGATGTTTTAGATCTTGCATGGTCCACTACAAATGTGAGTCAATCCTGCAGTCTATCTTACTTTAATTTATTCCGCTTTAGACCTTTGTTTTAGTTTTTTGTTATACTGAATCAAATTTTTGGTTGCAGTTGCTTGTTTCTTCTTCCATAGATAAAACTGTTCGACTGTGGCAAGTTGGCTGCGATCAATGTCTTAATGTTTTCCATCATAATAACTATGGTAACTATGACAGGACTTAAATCCTATCATCCCCTGTTCTGTGATTTTATTTACATTATAGTTCCGTCTAAATTTCTGATCATGCTTATTGTTTTGATGGAAACAGTAACATGCATACAGTTCAATCCCATTGATGACAATTACTTCATCAGTGGTTCTATAGATGGAAAGGTTAGGATCTGGGGAGTGTCTGAGAAGCGAGTTGTTGACTGGGTGGATGTGCGGGACATTATAACTGCTATATGTTACCGGCCAGATGGGAAGGTGTGGTTCTGAATACTTGAATTAATATTCTTTGCTAGTGTTTTGGATTTCACAACTTAGCGATGGTAATCAGTTCATGTCCTTTTATTCTGGCAGGAATTTGTCGTTGGTTCCATCACAGGCACTTGCCACTTTTTTGAAGCATCAGGTATCACCTTTTGCATGATAAGAGTTCTATTGTACTATTCAATTTTAGTTGTTCAATTGTTCCTTTTGTTTTTCTGGCACAGCACCTAAATGTCCTTTCATTCTACCTGAATGTTCTTTTTTTGGTGATATAGGTAGCCATGTTAATTTGGAGGCAGAGATGCATATTCATGGCAGAAAAAAGACCTCTGGCAACAAAATCACAAGTATTCAGGTTTTAAACTGAAGCTCTTGGTGCTGTATGTCTGTTGCTTACGCTAATATTTTTCATTCATTGATAATTAGTTTCATTCCAACTTGCAGTTCTCCCAGGATGAACCACACAAAGTTAT
The DNA here is from genome assembly GCF_000208745.1 of Theobroma cacao. NCBI lineage: Eukaryota > Viridiplantae > Streptophyta > Magnoliopsida > Malvales > Malvaceae > Theobroma > Theobroma cacao. The sequence continues at coordinate 6,872,962 of NC_030850.1, forward strand.
GATAACTTCTGAAGATTCCAAGGTCCGAATATTCGATGGGGTAGATATGGTTTGTAAATTTAAAGGTAAGGACTCTGTATTATGTAACTCCTTAGGATTGGGAGATACAATTGAGGCAAAATCATGTAGTGATAACCTAACTTGAAATTGAACTAAATTAGTAATATCTTGTAACGACCTTATATTCATTCCTTATGCTTCTGCTTGGGAAAATGGATGCACCTTACATCATTACCCATGGTTCCACATTTGAAAGGTGTTCATCTTCACATGTTAGGCCTGTCCTTCAGCTGCTGCTTGCTCTGTTCTCATGTTGAGCTTCAGTGTACTTATTTAGTGGACTAAATTTAATCTCTCACGGTCTAGTTTATGAAGAGAGAAACACTAGATCTTTCTTGGACTGCCTTTAATATATTTAGAGTGAAAAGCTGATCCATATGAATATTTACTGATAATGCACCACGTCTTCAAGTACGTGTCTCCCAGTCACAGGTACATTGCATTTTACTAGAATATTGCAAGATTAAGTTTGAGAGATGCAGAGGAGAGAGAGATCTGAATTGATCTCACTTCCTATCAACCTTTACAGCTGTACTAGCTGTGATCTTTTTGTACATATACCTTTCCCTGCATAAGCTTTAATTCTCGGCATACCTTATTACACATGCGATGAATATATAATCTTTTGGTGGCATTCCTTATAACACATCCATTGAATATATAAAGTAGAATTAGACAAGCCTTGAATATTTAATATTATCATGATCTATGCAGTAAGCTTGAAGGTTAAACTATAGCTTTGCCATTTGTGCATGTGTTGTCAATACTTAGATAATTATCCCCTATTGATACTTATGTCACAATTTTCATAAATTAATATTTTCCTTGAATACTGCAGGACTGCCAAAATCAGGAAGTCAGATGTCGGCATCATTTACTTCAACAGGGAAACATATAATCTCAGTTGGAGAAGACTGTCATGTTTATGTCTGGAACTACAATGGCTTTTGCCTCCAAACATCGAAACATACAAAATCTGTTCGTTCTTGCGAGCACTTCTTCTGCGAAGATGTGTCTGTTGCATTACCTTGGTTAGGCCAGGTTGCAGATCAGAGGCACTTACATATTAATGATTGCCGGGCTCGGTCACCCAGAGAGGGTCAAATAGAGGGTGCTTCCGGGATCAGAGATTCAGAACGATTCTCTCTTGGTAACTGGTTCTCCATTGATGGGTCCTGCAAGGTTTCTGCCACGTGGCCTGAAGAAAAGCTTCCTTTGTGTGATGCAGAAGTTTTGGAAGATGAGTATTGTACGTATGACCAGCAGCAGCTCTGTCACAGTAGTGCCAACAATTGCACAACCCTATCAGATACATGGGGGCTCGTGATTGTTGCAGGTGGGTGGAATGGAACAATCAGGACATTCCACAACTATGGATTTCCTGTTAGGCTGTAGGAGTTTGCTTCAGGATTTTTCATAGTCTATTTCTATGAGTTCTTGATGCCATCCACTTTCTAGCGAACTTGCATCTATCTGGGGTTATGCAGTGTGCAAGCTCAGTCAGTCAGCAGCAGTCATCAAAGAAACAATTGTTTCTTTTCCAGATGTAAATGTTCCCAAGTCAGGTTGCTGATACTCAACCCTTTACCCCGCCTGAATTTCAGTAGAGGTCGTTTCTTTTGACATGGTTTGTCATTCCATCATTGTTCGACATTTGGACCATGTCATCGGGGCTTATGTTAGAGCACTTCTCATTTAGGCGGCTCACAATTTTTCATAGTCCTACGGTTTTCTGTGAATAATACCTAAAGTACATAGCGATACAAAGAAGAAATGGAATTACTAACGTTACATGCTGCTCTCTTTCATGTTTTCTTGACCAGCCTCTAATTTAAATTTCATCTTGTTTAATTTGTTAGTACTAGCACATACATGTGTACGTTGTGTCGTCAGTATATATGTAATGTAGGTATGTCTATTTGATCGTTTCGAAAGAAAGATTTCAAATTGGGCCTCCTACATTTTTTTGAATATTTAAATAGCTAACAACTTGCTTATTCTTGAAATTCTGTTCTCTTGGGGGCAACAAAAGATTAACGAGGGATAAAAAGATTTATATATTTTACTAGTTGAGATGAAAACACCTCTCCTTGAGAATTTACAATTGAAAGAAAATCTAAACCAATTAATCAAGGTCAGGTCCTATTACAAGAACTAATTTCGGAGGAAAACTGGGTCTGGCTGCTCTTCCAAGAAATTACTTGTCTTTCTTGTTTATCCTGAAAGACATGAGAACAGGATATATATTCTCAAAAGCTGTATCTATTTCAACCCTCTCCTTTGCTCCAGTAATAACAAGCTTTCCAGATGGAAAAATTAACATTGTGATTTTGGGTCGTCTCATCCGATAAATTAATCCTGGAAACAACTCTGGTTCATATGTTGCATGCTCATAATGATGACAAGCAAGACGTGTTAAACTGATAGGGACCAAAACGTTACAAGAAGCAACCAGATTCTGAATCTTGAAATCCCTGAAATTGACATGAAATCCAAGCTTTTCAACGATTCGAGCATACTTCCTGGCAGCCAACTGGGATTGTTGCACGGTTTTGGCACCAGTGCAAACAATCTTTCCAGAGGAAAATATGAGTGCAGTGGTTTTAGGTTCCTTGATCCTCATTACCACGGCAGCAAACCTTCTGGGGTTGTATTCTGCGTTGCGAGCATGAAGGGCAATGGCCTTTAGATCCAGGGTGCAGTTCAGGTTCACAGTTGAAACTACATTCTGAAGCATAGGGGTTGGGCGGCCGGATGGATCGGAAACTTGGTTACTTTCCGATGATCCTGTATCTGCCATCTTGACACCAATGAGTACCCTCTCTTTGAAAGTTTGAATTGATCTTGAATGCACGATTCCAGGGTTTTCCTTCTTCCCAGAATTTGCATATGAGACTAATATAGAAGTACTGTTTGTTGCATGAGAATAGAAATAGATTAAACAATTGATATAGCCCCGTATCTACCGTCGTCAGACCAATGACCCTCTGCGAATTAGTCCTGAACTAAAAATTTCGAGGTTTCTTTCTTTCTTCTCAGAATTTGCTAAGAAAGAATATTTAGAGCTGTTTTTTGTTTAATACTAATAAGGAGGGGTTTATATATATATATATATATATAAAAGATAGGAGAGGGTTTAACACTGGAGCCTATGGAAATCCAAGTCCCTGTGGCAGAAGATTTTTCGAATTTTTATTCTAAAAGGAAAATTACCCTTTTATTTATTTATGGATAACAATTAACCATTTTATTTATTTGGGAGTAGTCAATAAACGTTGACTTTAGTGATATATTTTTTTAATAAAAATTCCAAATTTAAATCAATAGAAAAAAATTGAAGCAAACTTGAAATTTAAATAACATGAAATTTTCCTTTTCCTACAGTGACTCATATACCTTCTACCATCATGATTATGATTTACAAAATAAGGCTATAAAGTCACCGATGTCAAAGCCATCTCTTACAACAGATTCATGCCCTCCCTGCTCCTGCTTTAACTATTTAGTTCCCATTCTCGAGAGAAAGAAACCCTTCAATCTTGCCTTCAAACCAATCCAACGAGAGTACTGTCAGTCTTACCAACATGGCAGATTCAGAGTCAGGGATCAGTAACCAAGTTTTGGAGCCTTCCAGTACTCACCCTCTCGGGTCTCCCCTTGTCCCTACCCTTCAGAATGTGGTTTCCACTGTGAACTTGGGTTGCAAGCTGGACCTCAAGTTCATTGCGCTTCATGCACGAAATTCCGAATACAACCCCAAAAGATTTGCTGCTGTGATAATGAGGATCAAAGAACCCAAGACCACCGCACTCATATTTTCTTCTGGAAAGATTGTTTGCACTGGAGCCAAAACCGAGCAACAATCCCTACTGGCTGCTCGCAAGTTCGCTCGAATCATTCAAAAAATTGGTTTTGATATTCAGTTCAAGGATTTCAAGATTCAGAACATTGTTGCTTCTTGTAATATGAAGTTCCCCATCAGTCTTGTGCAGCTTGCAGCTTTTCATGGGAAGTTCACAATATATGAGCCAGAGTTATTTCCGGGATTAATATATCGAATGAAAACACCTAAAGTTGCCATCCTTGTTTTTCCTTCGGGAAATATTGTTATTGCTGGAGCTCAAAAGAGAGATCATATTTTCCAAGCTTTCGAGAACATATATCCTGTTTTGACGTCTTTCAAGAGAAATTACAAGTGAAGAAGTTAAGAGCAGCAAGATCAACTTCTAATTTCATATAGATTTAGGACTTAGTAATTCTTTGTTTCTTTCTAGTTTTTTGTATTTTGACAGTGAATTAGATAACTGTGGTACAGTGTATAAATGTAAACTTTCAATAATTTTCTTACTTATAATGAAAGTTTCAATTTCGAAACTTTAGTTTGCTCTACTTTGCATTTTCAGTGTTTGATAAGTTTTCTTTTTGTCTAGCTGCTTATAAAAGAAATTTCCTACATATTTTGCTACCATTGTTTGTGCGAAAGGTTTATTTAGATTTAGAATATCTATTTTTTTTTCTTATAGACTTTATTAAGTCTGAGTTTTTGGAAGCTAAACCTAAAATGGTCATGTTTGCTGCTAGACTTAAAAAAATTTGTTATTATAAAAATAATTTTATTATTTTATAATTAAGTTTAGAAAACTTTATTACAATTTCTAATTAAATTCTTATATTCCAGAAAATTGACCCAAGTTTTATTTTTAAAGTAATCTACATTTTATGAATTCATTCTCCATTACAATATTGAAGGAACAACATCAGTGGAAATGTGTTGCTACGATGAGTGGTTTGTTACTATGTAGGTGATTATACAACGTGTCAATATCCACCCAGAAGCAATAGATTCAATCCTTTTTGCAGCAGGATTTGACTCTACAACACTTGTTTCCTTCCACTGAAAAATGGACTGTCTGATTCTCAATATGCCGCCAAGCTAAACCAACCCTTAAACCTGATGACCAAGCATTGGATAAAGCTTCGGAAGGTTGAATTGAGAACCCATTATTGCTAAGATCCAAAACCCTGCACCTGCTTTACCATACCAATGGCAGTAGAAAGCTCTTGAATGAACTGGCCCTCCATAGACGAATTTCTTTGGCATGAGCTTGCACAGCTGTTATCGAACTCGGATGCAACTGTTCCCACCCTTATCTCATCATCTTCGCTATCAGCAACTTCAAGCTTACTGCATGCCCTGTTCACCATCACATTCCTTGGAAACACATTTATTAAGAGACGGTTCAGATATGGTGTGGTCTGGCTGTAAGTATTCTGAGCTCTCATTTGTCAATTTATCATATTGTATAGTTAACTACTTATTCCTATCAGCATTATCAGCAAGATTGAGCTCTTTTAGAGAGTCATTCTCTCCAAGGAAAACCAACTTTGAAATTAGAAAATTAAGTTTTGATAGAAATATTAAAAATCATAGTGGAATTGGTAATTTAACCTGCTAGTGCCTGAATTATTTGAAGAATTCCAGCCATCCCCAGCTGACACTTGTTCAGGATCAAAACTTTTCGACAACATTGAGGATTGATAAGCAGTGATGCTAATGCATTGCCACCCCGTGTTCATAGCTCCAATCATATTCCAATCTATCTTATCTTCCCAATTTAAGGTAAATCCACATAGTGTGCACAAAATAAAAGCTATAGATTTCCATTACATACTCTCCAAAATAATAAAAATGATCATTATACTAGCACCAGAACAGATAAACTGCACCTGTGTCTCACATCCAAAATCCAAAACCTGCAGTTCATACCAATTTTAAACAGTTTTTTGCAAGGTACTTGCATACAGCAAAAGTGTCATAATCTGATTTATATATATACAAACCTCTAGCATAATGGGATTTCCTCCAAGGTTCAGCTCAAGAATGCCACTAATGAAAGTAACATCAGTGTTAATTTGATAAACGTATGTAGATGTTACTCCACAATAAGACAGATCAAGTTTCAAAGGCTCATGAGTTGAGCTAAAAAATGTTTGAGTCAATCCTAGTGCTCCATCCTACAAATGACCTCAGAACCCAATCACAAGCAGAGGAAGAAAGTTAAGCCGTACACTCGAAGCAAGCTGATATTGAAGTAAAAGAAATGGGGACATGAAATTTTGCTTACAGTTCCTATACCAGTGCCCTCAAGCATCAACCGCGACAAACATGAGGTTTTAGAAAGGTGGCAAAGGCCAGCAACCACAGGCTTGCTTAGTTTTAAGCCATTTAGACTAAGATTTGAAAATCTGAAAAAAATAATACGTCAGCAAGACTCTGCGTTCATAAATTATAAACTACATCAGGAAAAACAAGGCAAAAGTTCTCTGTATCTTAAACCTTTCATTTTAGCAAGTTTGCGCAATAAATTAGTGATGGCAATGGCATTCCTATTGTGGACATTTTCAAATAAAAGATATCAGAATAAAAGGAAAAATTATGATCGTTGAAAATTAAAAATTAAAAAAAGAATTATATTTGTTGAAAATAAATAAAATAAAAAAAACCCACGTCTGTTGGGAAAGACCAACAAGAGCGACTGTTTGAAACAGAGACAAACAATGTCTGTTGGGAACAGACATCTAAGCTTATAAAAAAAGGATCCTCTTTACCAACAAAACGTACATCAGTAAACAGAAAAATCTTTCTTTCCTTTCTCAAACATTTTCCAAGTGTTCTTTTATATTATTTTGTTGTGGAAAAATATTATAGAAGTTTGATAATCTTGTTATACTACGGTGAGTTTAGTGGATTGATTTCATTAGTGCAAAACATCATCAATCACTGAGCTTCATTGTATCTTTGAAGTTTATACGTCGGTAACTCTTTTACACACTACAAGTGGGGGCGAATAAAACCGTAAGGACAATGGCATTGATACACTTCTTGAAGCCAATTTTTGAATTTTTCAATTTGGTGTTCTAATAATCTTAAGGTTTTATTTCGTTTCAATAATGACTGCTGCAAGTGGAACACTAAGGAAATTGGCTTCTGATTAAACCGAGTTGATGATTGACAAAGAAATAGCACAATGAATTTTTCTCCAGATTACCAGATAAGCTTTCTTTTCTTAATTGATTTGATTTGAGTTTAATACACAATATTGTATATGATATGCATAATATACTTAAGAATAAATACTTGTCATCCTAAAATAAAAAAAAAAATGCAAACTTGCGTAAGAATGATGGTTTATTAAGGCATATCCCAAACTAATGCTGAACCATAAATCTAAAATTATATGACGGGCCGAGTCTTTTCTTGAGGTAGGAAAAGGTCTGAGAAACTAAGACTTTATCAATTGCCTCAGGTCTAGATTTTGGAACCATTAATAGAGGTCAAAAGTTTAAAGAGCAAATCCTGATACAAACTTGCCTCATTGCATGTGAGGGGACTAAATGATGGGTATTGAACTATAAGTTTTTAGTTTTTAGATTCTTTGTTACTGCTCTTGCCATAACTTGTTTATAATCCAAAGCAGATGACACGGTTAAGTATAGGCTAACTGCTAATTATTTTTCTTGTTCTTTTTTAATTGTATGATTAGCATAATAATCAATAGACCTCTTGTTTGGTGGTTTTAGGTTATAACTATGTGGGTTAATGAATATCAATGTAAAAGAAAAAAAAATGGAAGTGAAAGTATGAAAATTTTGTAGGAATCTACTTTCTTAAATATCTAACAAGATTGGAGGAATCCATTTACTAGCAGTATTTCTACTTGCCTCAAGAGTTTCTTTCTCCCTGGTGTCAAGTAAGAAGCAAGATTAATAGTCAAAAACTTTACGTAAAAGTAAGAGATTGATTACTTTGATACTTATGCTCTAGTAGCAAGAATTGCTACAATTAGATTTCTAATATCCCTTACATCAATTTATAACTTAGTAATTCACCAAACAGATATCAAAATAGCATTTTTAAATGGTGAATTAAAAAAGGAAGTCTATGTAGAATAACCAAAAGGGTTTGTTATTTCAAGACAATAGTGTAAAGTTTATACACTTGTCAAATCATTGTACAAGCTTAAACAAACACCAAAACAATGGTATAAAAAATTTGATGAAATCGTTTTAACTAATGGTTATAACATAAATAAATCTGACAAGTGCTTATATAACAAATTCCCAAATAGCAAAAGTGTTATAATTTGCTTATATGTGAATGATATGCTAATTTTGGTATGGATTTGGAACAAGTCGATTAGACAAAGAAGTTTTTGTCAAATAATTTTGCAATGAAAGACATGGGTGTAACGAATGTCATTTAAGAATTAAAATATTTCACGATGAAAACAACATAACTTTTTCATAATTGTATTACATTGAGAAAGTGCATAAAAAGTTTCTTAGCAATTGTATACCAGCATTTACACCAATAGATCTTCAAATTAATTAGTAGTTAATACTGGTAAGGTTGTTGATCAATTACAATATATAAGACTAATTAGTTGCTTAATATATTACAATGATATATACAAGGCCAAATATAACATTTGCTGTTGGATTACAAGTTTAGAAGATCATGCTTCCATTAGAGGATGGATCTTCATACTTGGTGGGGGTGCCATTTCTTGAGGATATAAAAGGCAAACGTATTCTTCCATGGTAGCCGAATTTATTGTATTGGTTGCTGCTATTACTAAGGAAGCTGAATGGCTAAGAAATTTACTCTATGGTGTACCTTATTAGCCTAAACCAATTTCTCCAATTTCTATTCATTGTGATAGTGAAGCAACTTTAGCAAAACCATATAGCCAAGTATGCAATGGAAAGTTTAGACATATTGGATTAAGACATAGCTATGTTCGATAATTAATTTTTGATGGGGTGATCACTATAACTTTTGTGAGGTCTAATGAAAACTTGACGGATCCTTTAATAAAAAGTCTTACTAGAGATCTTATAAATAAGACTTTAAAGGGGATGAGGCTCAAGCTCATAAATTAAAAGTCACCCATAGTGGAAACTCGACTCAATGCTTGGTATAATGTCAACTCTTGAGTTCAATGAGACAAAGTACATCATTTGCATGTGGTTGCTAGTACTATAATATAATATATTATACTCTATCCCAAGTGAAGTGCTAGGTTCCTATAATGGTAAGGAAAGGATGAGTTATATACTCTTAATAGACCCATAACATAAATTTGTTAGAATGCTTTAGTTACGGGAGTATTTATGGGATCTACCTATGTGAGTGTGAAGTGTGGCCGCTTCTAGAAGTTCAAGAGCTTGGCTCTAACAATACTCATGAAAAGAGAATATATATGCATGACCATAAAAGCGTCACCGGATACTGTGCATTCATTGGTGTTGAAATCATTGTGTGAGATGTGTTCGGTTAATCACATGAAATAGTTGGTTTAAAGCATAGTTTACCATGCAATTTTGATTAACTTTAATATGTTTTCACTAAGTGAAGATTCAATCGGAAGACACCTTCATTTATGTAATTGATTTTCAAGATTATCGAAAATTTGAATTAATTTGAAAATGGTGGGGGATTGTTGGACATTTTCAAATAAAAGATATAAAAATAAAAGAAAAAATTATGATTGTTGGAAATTAAAAATTAAGAGAAGGGTTATATTTGTTGGAAATAAATAAAATAAAAAAAAAAGTTACGTCTGTTGAAAAAGGTCAACAAGAGTGACTGTTTGAAACAGACACAAACAATTTCTGTTGAAAACAGGCATCTAAGCTTATAAAAAAGACCCCATGTACCAACAGAACTTACAACAGTAAATAAAAAAATCTTTTCTTTCTTTCTCAAACATTTTTCAAGTTTTCTTCTATATTATTTTGCTGTAGAAAAATATTATAAAAGTTTGATAATCTTGTTATACTCCAATGAGTACTTAATGGATTGATTTCATCAGTGCAAAACATCATTAATTACTGGGCTTCATTGTATCTTCGAGCTTTATACATTAGGAACTTTTTTGCACACTATAAGTAGGGGCGAATAAAACTTTAAAGGACAATGACATTGATACAAACCTTGAAGTCAATTTCTAAATTTTACAATTTAGTATTCTAACAATTCCCAGATATAGGGTTGTTATATCCTGCCAAAAGAGTGATGCTTAGATAGCTTGTCCGAAAAAAATGGGAATTTAAGAGGATTATTCACTGATTTGATAAGCATACGTTAGTGCAGATCCAATATCCAGTGCATCAACAACCTTTTGAATTGTTCTGGAAGTAATGGAACAGCGCTCTACATTCAAGCTATACAGGGCTAAAGATCAAAGGGGACATCAGCTGATATATTCAAGTAAAAGAATCTATATTCAAATGATACAAGGCAGAGATTTTCATATGACAACACCATTATTCCAAAGGCAAAAACTAAACGATAAGCCATTTAGTAAATGTAAAGAAGCCTATATTAAAATTGACTGAACAGTAGGGAATGCAATTTACCTTTGCACTTTTCAAGGATGGTTGAAAGATATGATCCACATGCATCAGTGAGATGATTACCAGAGATATTAAGTATTTCAAGTCGAGTGAACAGCACATGGCACTCACAAATCTTATGATCAGGAAAACTTGAACATATTAGGACACCAAAAGAAGGTGGTGGTTACTCTTAACACCAAAAGAAGGTCTAGCATGGCAACCCCTTTTATGTGTATGCAAGGCATTCAACAATGGAGTTTCTGATACACACGCACACACACACACACACTTTAAAAAAAAAAAATTGTAAATCATGTAAGCATGGTCCATTTTCCAATTCAGTTAAGATTTCAAATGTAGTCTTATTTATATAAACATTTATATTATTTATTAACACATATCAATATTTTTGTTTATAATTGCAACGTTATGTTTGATTGGTTATATCTGTATTTTGCATGCAATTTTTCGTAGAAAAAGAATACTGAGTTGGGAAAAATAAAAAATAAAAGTATTTTCCTTATAATTTCAATATTTTCTCTTTTATTCTCATGTATTATTTTTTTGAAATAATATTCTTATGTATTATTAAATTTCTCAAAAAAAAAAGGCAAATTATACTGGCGAGGACCTCCTAATTAAGCCAGCATGAGTTTGAGTACTAATAATAGGGAAAAATGGAATTTGTGCAGGGAAATTTCGTTGATTTTTCTGTCAAAGTATTTAAGAAAATAGTTCTTCAGTTTTCCTTTTCTTTTTTATTCTTGGGATGAGGATTTAAGTTTTATATGCCTCTATTGAAAACATAAATTATACTATAGGGTAATTTAAAAGAATCACATAGGTTAACTCAGTTGCAGATTTAGACATTTAATTTTGAAGCCAAATTAAAAACTATACTCTTATCTTATTTTTTTTCATAAAAAACACATTTTATTATATTTACTAATATAAAAAAATTATATAAATATAAATATATATATATATATATATACACATGCATGTTCAAGTAATATACTAATAAAAAATAACAAGCTCAACAAAATTATAAATTTTATTAACTCATAAATAAATATATATATAAAAAATAAATTGTATAGAAATGATAAGGGGTATTTTAATTAAATCAACCATTAATTATATTGAAGGCAAAAAGAAAAAGTTTATTTGAATTATTTTCAATAATTGAAGAGTTTTTAAGTATTGTGCTTATATTTTTTTATAAAAATTCAAAATTTACTTAAGTCAATAGAAAAAAATTGGAACAAACTTAAAATTTAAAATTTTCCTTTTCCTACAGTGACTCATATACCTTGTACCATCATGATTATGATTTACAAAATAAAGTTATAAAGTCACCTACTTCTAAGCCATCTCTTATATATTTTCTTGTCTCTTCTTGACAACAGATTCATGCCCTCTCTGCTCCTGCTTGCTTAAACTATTTAGTTCCTCCCCATTCTTGAGTAAAAGAAACCCTTCAATCTTGCCTTCAAACCAATCCAACGAGAGTACTGTCAGTCTTACCAACATGGCAGATTCAGAGTCAGGGATCAGTAACCAAGTTTTGGAGCCTTCCAGTACTCACCCTCTCGGGTCTCCCCTTGTCCCTGCCCTTCAGAACGTGGTTTCCACTGTGAACTTGGGTTGCAAGCTGGACCTCAAGTTCATTGCGCTTCATGCACGAAATTCCGAATACAACCCCAAAAGATTTGCTGCTGTGATAATGAGGATCAAAGAACCCAAGACCACCGCACTCATATTTTCATCTGGAAAGATTGTTTGCACTGGAGCCAAAACCGAGCAACAATCCCTACTGGCTGCTCGCAAGTTCGCTCGAATCATTCAAAAAATTGGTTTTGATATTCAGTTCAAGGATTTCAAGATTCAGAACATTGTTGCTTCTTGTAATATGAAGTTCCCCATCAGTCTTGTGCAGCTTGCAGCTTTTCATGGGAAGTTCACAATATATGAGCCAGAGTTATTTCCGGGATTAATATATCGAATGAAAACACCTAAAGTTGCCATCCTTGTTTTTCCTTCGGGAAATATTGTTATTGCTGGAGCTCAAAAGAGAGATCATATTTTCCAAGCTTTCGAGAACATATATCCTGTTTTGATGTCCTTCAAGAGAAACTACAAGTGAAGAAGTTCAGCATTTCATATAGAATTAGGGTTTAGTAATTCTTTGTTTCTTTCTAAGTTTTTGTATTTTGACAATGGATTAAATAGCTATCATATGGTGTTTGAATGTAACCTTTCAATAATTTTCTTTCTTCTAATGAAAGTTTCAATTTCAAAATTTGTAATTTGCTCTATTTTGCATATTTGGTCTTTGATAAGTTTTCTTCTTGTCGTAACTGCTTATAAAAGAAATTTTCTGTATATTTTATTGCTATTGTTTGTGCGAAAGGTTTTTGTTGGTTTAGAGTTTCTTTTTTCTTATGAGTCTTATTAAGTTTGAGTTTTTGGAAACTAAACCTAGACTTGTCATGTTTACGGTTAGACTTTAGAAATTTGTTATTAATTATCAAAATAATAAAATAAATTATAATAAAATTTAGAAAAATTGATTACAATTGCTAATTAAATTCTTATATTCCAGAAAATTTATCCAAGATTTATTTTTAAAGTAATTTACATTTTATGAATTCGTCATCCATTACATCTTATACATTTATCATTTTACTTCCAATATGCTTCAAAGTACAAAAGCTTTATTAGAGTAGTACACGGTAATACCTCAGCCTTAATAGTTTTAATTTAAAAGAATCGCATAAGTCAACTCAGTTGTAGATTTGGACATTTAATTTTGAAGCGAACTTAAAAACTATTCCCTTATCTTATTTTTTTCATAAAAAAAACATTTTATTATATTTACTAATATGAAAGAAATAATATATATATATATATATATATATATGCAAGTAATATACTATTAAAAATAACAAGCCCAACAAAATTATAAATTTTATTAACTCATAAATAAATACATAAAAAATAGTATAAATTAAATGATAAGGGGTATTTTATTAATTATAGGGTTTATTTGGTTTAAAATAAAAATATAATGATTTGATCAAATGTCAAAAAATATTTATTTGAAATTTTTAAATAATTTAGGAGTTTTTTAGGTATTGTGCATATATTTTTTTTTATAAAAATTCAAAATTTACTTAAATCAATAGAAAAAAATTGGAGCAAACGTAAAATTTAAAATTATCCTTTCCTACAGTGACTCATATGCCTTGTACCATCTTGATTATGATTTACAAAATAAAGTTATAAAGTCACCTACTTCTAAGCCATCTCTTATATATTTTCTTGTCTCTTCTTGACAACAGATTCATGCCCTCTCTGCTCCTGCTTGCTTAAACTATTTAGTTCCTCCCCATTCTTGAGTGAAAGAAACCCTTCAATCTTGCCTTCAAACCAATCCAGCGAGAGTACTGTCAGTCTTACCAACATGGCAGATTCGGAGTTAGCGATAGGTAATCAAGTTTTGGCGCCTTCCAGTTCTCACACTCTCGGGTCTCCCATCGTGTCTACCGTTCAGAATGTGGTTTCCACTGTGAACTTGGGTTGCACGTTGAACCTCGAGGCCATTGCGCTTCATGCACGAAATTCCGAATACAACCCCAAAAGATTTGCTGCTGTGATAATGAGGATCAAAGAACCCAAGACCACCGCACTCATATTTTTATCCGGAAAGATTGTTTGCACTGGAGCCAAAACCAAGCAACAGTCTCTACTGGCTGCTCGCAAGTTCGCTCGAATCATTCAGAAAATTGGTTTTGATGTTCAGTTCAAGGATTTCAAGATTCAGAACATTGTTGCTTCTTGTGATATGAAGTTCCCTATCAGTCTTGTGCGGCTTGCAGCTTTTCATGGGAGTTCGCAATATATGAGCCAGAGTTATTTCCAGGATTAATATATAGAGTCAAAACACCTAAAGTTACTGTTCTTATTTTTCCTTCGGGAAATATTGTTATTGCTGGAGCTCAAAAGAGAGAGAGAATTTTTCAAGCTTTTGACAACATATATCCTGTTCTGATGTCTTTCAAGAGAACTTACAAGTGAAGAAGTTCAGCATTTCATATAAAATTAGGATTTAGTAATTCTTTGTTTCTTTCTAAGTTTTTTGTATTTTGACAATGGATTTGAATGTAAACTTTCAATAATTTTCTTACTTCAAATGAAAGTTTCAATTTCAAAACTTGTTATTGCTCTATTTTGCATTTTGGTATTTGATAAGTTTTCTTCTTGTCGCAACTGTTTATAAAAGAAATTTCCTGCATATTTTGTTACCATTGTTTGTTCGAAAAGTTTTTGTCGATTTAGAATTTTCTTTTTCTTATAAGTCTTACTAAACTTGAGTTTTTGGAAACTAAACCCAGACTTGTCATGTGTGTGGTTAGAGTTGAGAAATTTGTTATTAATTATCAAAATAATAAAATAATTTTTATAAAAAAATTTAGAAAAATTGACTACAATTGCTAATTAAATTCTTGTATTCCAAAAAATTTACCCAAGATTTTTTTTTTAAAGTAATCTACATGTTATGAATTTGTCATCCATTACAATAGTGAAGGGATCTTCATCAAAATTATATGCTAGAGGGTTGATATCATTAAGGTCTTTCATTTTACTTCCAATATGCTTGAAAGTACACAAGCTTTATTAGAGTTCAACAAAATTATATACTAATAAAAAATAACAAGCTCAACAAAATTATAAATTTTATGAACTCATAAATAAATGCATAAAGAAACAAAATACATTAAATACATGAAAATCCATTTTTATTTAGTTTGGCTATTACTCCATGGATCCGCTTCATGAGATATTTTATCATAAAAAACGTCTATTTTCTCAATAAAAATACAAAAATAAAAAAAATAAATATCATAACTCCACCCTATGTTATCTCGAGGAGATACAGAGCATAGCCCAAAGCTTATCTTTTTGGCGGCAGCAATTTGAAGAACACATTACAGTTGCTTTTAATAGCAATCAAATTCCCAATTTTTTCCATGGCAGTCTGTACTTCTTTTCTACCCATCATCTCTTTCAGTCCAATCTCTTCGTCTACATCTTCATCTTCATCATCATCATCATTGCTATTTTTGGGTCCTTCTCCTGTAAAAACCCATCATCAAGGTAGCTTAATAATGAGTCAGCGGAGCTCATTTAGACGATTGTTTATCAACTGTTCGGCTTCATCTGACATGGGTTCCCCCCCAGACCCCATGAACTTCAGGTATGTTTCTTCGGTGCGGTGGTTTGATTTCCTTATTGTATGTCTTTTAGTTTGTCCTGGGCTTTGAATTTTGATGCTTAGTGTGGGTTTTTACTGAGATTTGTAGTGATGTTCGATGCTATGTTGGTAATTGCATTACTATTTTGATAACAAGTGGGCATGACTTCTGGGGAAAAAGAAAAATTCCAAGATCCTTGCACTTCTACATTGGATATCATTAGCACTGGAAAGTGGAAACTATTTTATGTACTGTGGAAATCGATTTGCTATTTAGACAATATCTGTTATTTTGTTCAAATCCTTTTTCAGTGGCGGAGTTTCTACAAAAATGTTGAAGGTACTATGACTTTTGCAAAAGTGATATAAAATTATCTTTGCTAGTGAAACTAACAATTATGGTGGACTCTAGTTGTGCACAAGATGAGTCCGTTGTCTTTTTTATTCCAAATCCTAATGATCAAATTATTCTTTCAGGTGCGATAAAAATAGTAATTGGAGTAATGTATCAGTTGGATGCCCAAAACAATCCCTGTTGTATGTTAAAATCATTCATTCTATATTTGTGTCTTACATCTTTGTGCTCATGTTGGCAGTGAAAAGGCATGTGAGAGATGTGGAATTTATCTTAGTGAATAGTTCTCACTCTTGAGCTATGCAGTTGGGTATTCTTATATGCATAAGATATTTTTTTAGTGTATGAGCCTCTTCCTAGGTGAATTTAAAGTGACCTAATTAATACTTGAGACATATATTTCCTTCTTCAGTGCTTCTTTGGTTAATGAATTAGAATTTTGATTTCTCCTTATCATTTGTTCTGTATATTAATATGCTATGATAATCTTTAATGCTTGAGAGTTCAATTTCTCATTGCTATTTTCAAGGTTACTGAATTGAAATTCTTGGTTCATACATGTGGCTGAAGTTTTATAGCAGATATAGGATATTCTTTCTATTTTCTTTAAGCACCTGCTCAAGGTTCATTGAACAATTACTTAAATCTTTCTGCAACCTTCCCCCACCCCTTTAACTTTTTCAACATTCTTGAAAGCACTTGTTTATCTGCATCTTTAGCCTCCTTCTTTTAACAGGCATAATCACATGTCATCAATGGCTCCCTTTGGAATGCAAATGAATGACAAACCATCTTATAAATGGCAAAGGGTTTTGCTTAAAGTAAGCGGAGAAGCACTTGCAGGAGATCACTCTCAAAATATTGACCCAAAGGTTGTGATGTGAATAATTTTTTTACTTTGCATATTATGTTTTCGTTTCTTGATTAAAATTGACGTATTAAGTTTCTGGTTGAATTCAGATTACAATGGCTATTGCAAGGGAGGTTGCATCAGTGACTCGCCTGGGCATTGAGGCTAGTCTGTAGCCCCTTCTTCCATTTATATCTTTCATGACTGTTTTCTTCCTCCTCCAATCTTCTTTAAATTTGGTTGTTGTGCTTAAGTTTTTCCTTTTCTCAGTTATGTTGAATTGTTTTGTTGTAATACCATGTTGAATTGTTGATTAGTTGTCAATTTCGTATTGCAATCCTGGATTCTACATTTTGGTGGAGGACCATGCATTGCAATTTGGAGATTGCTATGACAAATATCTGCTTTATTTGGATGAGATCCAAAAAGAAGTTTGAGCAGGATAAACAATTCCTACTACCAATAAAAAATGGCATCAATCGCACTTGTGAATGAAGTTGAGTAATCTAGAAAGTACATGGAGACGCAACTTACAACATAAATACTATCATGTGAAATTATTAAAAAATTTGGGAGGAGGTTACTTATTAGGAAAGAGTGACTGGTTGTCAGAATGAGTTTGCAAAACTGAAAGTGATTAGAACCTCCACTGTTTGATTTCATTTTATATGTCTAAATCTTTTAGGTACTTGTCGCAGGTTGCAATAGTGGTTGGTGGGGGTAATATTTTCCGTGGATCATCTTGGGCAGGATGTAGTGGGCTTGACCGTTCATCTGCTGATTACATTGGGTAAGTAATTTATTTGATTGCATGTTTTTGTGTTTCAGAAGTCTTTCTGGTTTTGCACATATTTCCTTGAATGACCAGTCATAATAATTGCAGAAAGTAATTAGACCTGAGCTACCATAGGGAAATCTTCTCATGCCCTCTCTCTCTCTCTCTCTCTCATGTGTATTATTGCTGCATTTTTTTTGCTAGAATGTTAGCAACTGTAATGAATGCTATATTTCTTCAAGCAACAATGGAGAGTATTGGCATCCCAACACGTGTTCAGACTGCATTTCGTATGTCAGAGGTTGCAGAGCCATATATACGTCGAAGGGCTGTGAGGCATTTGGAGAAAGGAAGGGTCGTCATCTTTGCAGCTGGAACTGGTAATCCGTTCTTCACCACAGATACTGCTGCAGCCCTTCGTTGTGCAGAAAGTAAGTCATTTTCTTTAGTCAGAATGCTTACTGACACTTTAGGGAATATAATTCTAGGAATAAACATGTTTGGGTCATTGATACATTAAGCCTATTATACATTCTAAGTCACTTGGAACATTTCTGAGATTTTGAAGATACTTTGAATCTTGCATAAAATTGCCCTCATTGTGTAAAATTTGTTGAAATAAATCGTAACTGATTTAAGATGGGATTTTACTACTTATGTCTTGGAAATAAATGTTCTCTTAATGCCAAGATATTGCTATTGTTTGGAATTAATTAGACATTCTATTTGTTGGTCCAGTCAACGCAGAGGTTGTGCTGAAAGCCACAAATGTTGATGGGGTTTATGATGATGATCCTAGGCGTAATCCAAATGCCCGTCTTCATGATACACTAACTTATAATGAGGTGACTTCAAAAGATCTTTCAGTGATGGACATGACTGCCATTACTCTGTGCCAAGAAAATAACATTCCTGGTATGTTTAAAATTTTGCAATCTGTATTATAATAGCATCACTAATAAGTGTGTTATGTTTGGAATTTGTAAGTTGGCCCCAATGCATTAACTAAAGAGAATTGGAGTTAATTTGATCTAAGTGTCTTTCCTTCAATGCAGTTGTTGTCTTCAATTTAAACAAACCGGGTAACATCTCAAAAGCAATAAAGGGTGAGAGAGTTGGTACATTGATTGGAGGAACATGGAATTCAACAGTGGCGAGGACATAAAGAAGATACTTGGTGCAGTTACCTATCAGTGTAGTGGCTTCTCCCTACTTTGCTTTTCCTTTTTGAAAAAGAAAGTATTGGATGGTAATTCATTGCTCAAGCATAATGAGAGGTTTTGAAGAGGAAGTTTCCTGGAGCTCACATTTGAAAAACCCAAAATGAAAGCATGAAGCGTGAAATCCATTCCACTCTTTGACAGATTAAGATAATATCACTGCTGATTTTTTTACATAAAATTGGTGGAATTTTGCCTTGTTTGAACATTGTAGCAATGTCAATCAAACAGTAATTCTTCAATGACTTTGATATGTTAAGTTTAATGTTTAATGTTAGTGGTAAGCAGTCGCAAAGGACAGAAGGGGGAAAAAAAACTATTTTTGCATGTTATTTCTTTGCTTATATCATCAGCACAATTATTTGTGCAAGAGATCTGAGGTTTAAAGATGACCAATTAGAGCTCATTGGTGCCAAAGCTGCCAATCATCTCAAGGTGATTTCACTTTGTTAACTGCTTTCACTAAACATTATGACTTGAAAAGTTGGCTGTATTTTACTCTAATTTATATTCTCAATTTGAATGTTCTGCAGGTTCTCTTCGCCCTCCTGGTTCAACTGATTGGTGACAGAAAGGTATGATTTGTACAAATCATTATTGTTACTTCACAAAGCCATCTACTCAATAGCTAACATATCTGGTCTCTCTCTCTCTCTAAAAATAAAAGAGAGCATCCATTTCCCTTTCCGTTTTAAGGTGTGGTATCCCATTACCGCCTACTTGGCTGGCTGTATCCTGCTTCGATGCAATTGCCATCCTATTTAATATTATGTCATAGAAAGTGTTTGGACGTGTTAGGCTTTTGTGGAAAATGGAAGAAAGTTCCAACACTAGAATTGAGAACAGGACCGCCACATTCTACTGTCGGGGAATGGACCAAAGTTGAATGAAACCCCCCCCCCCCCCCCCGCCCCCCCAACATTTGTGAGCCAGATTTTTCAGGGGTTGCCCTTTTGAAGACTTTTTGGTCAAACAGGATCTTGTAATTAACTATTCTCGATCCAGCTCAGACACAGCCTGACCATCTTCTTTTCTGCCCTCCCTGGCCTCTTTTTTTCGTATAAACATATGAGTTAGGACTATGAAACGGGAAGCAACTCATTTTTATAAAACATTCATCTGCTTATGTGGTCCATTTCAAGAGTTTTAACTGTTGAGGTAATTTTTCATATTGGAAGTTATCAGCTTATTTTCTTTTACCTTAATCATTTCTCCTAATTTTGCCAAATATCATCAACTGTCTCATTATTTTCTTCACAAGTATATGGCCACACCAAGGGAATATAGAATAGAAATCCCATCCATGACATTATTAAAGAGCTTGCATAGCAATCACAATCCAACCTTTTTGAACCGCGAAGCATGCAAACAGCACAAGAAGACACGATAAATCTGTCAATCATTCAGGTTTGTACAGTTACCTTATTCAAGTTTAACCATGGAAGCTAAGTAGTAACCAAAAACAAGTTGGTTTTCCCCAAAAACAGGTTTAGGGAGGGACTGGTCGAGTTGGAGGTCAAAAACACCCAACACTCACCAAGTAAATAAGAGAGTCCTCCTTTAAACATTCAAACAATTTACAAGAAGTCGCATTAAGGTTAAAAAAAAAAAAAGGTACATCTTCCAATGAAGATGAAGGCAGGGTGGCCCAAACTCTGACCAAAATGTCCTTTCGAATGGTATAAAAGTAACAATAATTTGAGCTACCACTTCCTCAGTAGTCAGTTCAAGTAAAGCACCAATTACTGCATTTCCCAAAATTCATCAAAAGCACAGATAAATAAAATAAAAAATTATTACTAAACTTGAAAAACATCATTCATACAACATGAATTAGTGATGTACCACAAAATATCAGTGTCTCCAAATTAGCAAATTTTACAATTAAAAACCCAAATGCCACTACAATTACAAACTCTAATCTTTTAACACAAAATCTCTTGCCCTATCCTATGTTTTGTTTCTACCTCTTCCTCTCTTTCAAATTAACAAAAGAAGTTAGTACCTCACAATTGAAGAAGCCCCTAATTCTAATAATACAATCTCAGATTTGTGATGCCAAAATTAGATTCAGAATTTTTTTTAAAAAAGAAAGAAAATAATTGGCTAAGGGTTCCAAATCTGAGCGAAAAAATCAGGAGAGAGAGTTGGAGAAGATATTAATGGCCCTGAAAGCAATGCAGAAGGGCTACCCATGAACCTACTTCCATGTAACATCGGGCTCCAGTCATGCAAAGCCGACATCATTCTCGCCTCCGACGCCGGCGATAAGAACGTCCCCCCCGCTATCGCGGGAGAAAAGAATGTTCCCGCCGCCACCGCTGGCAACGTCTCTGGCGCCGGAGAAAGTATCCCTGGCGGGGCTCGAATCAAACCCTCTTCCATCCCACCTTCACCCGCGACCCCCACGTCCCCTATTTTCTCTCTCGAGCTTGGACTCGCCTTTTCTGTCGCTGCCAACCTCGCCGCCGGCGAGACGTCGCCGTCTCCGGAGAAGTTACCGGATGAAAGGCCGGTGTAGCGTTGCACGATCGACATGAAGTCGGATTCTTCAGCGTGGATGACTTTGGGTGAGACGGCGTAGATGATTACTGGCTCGCGACGGCGTTGGTCTGCTGCTGCTGCTGCTGCGGGACCAGCGGCGTGGGATGGTGGGTGAGGTGGTTTTTTGATTTTATGGGAGTCTTTGCTGACCTTTAGAGGGGTTGGGCGTGGACCTTGAATTTGTAGCTGACGCTTTGACGGTGGCTCCCCGGCGGGAAATTGAGAGTCCATGATCGACGATGCTACTGATGAAGAAAGGTCCTTTCGGGAATAGAGAAGGGAAAGAGAGGATCAGAAATTTTTGGGTAGATGATGAAATGAATCGCCTTGAACACTTTCAGGCAAATTATTTGACTTTGAAAAACACGAAGAAAGAAAAAGTCAATGCAAATATTATTGCCTATTTTTGCAAAATCAGTTCCAATATTTCTCCAATAATTATTTATTATAACAATCGTTTCTAATATTATTTTATATACCTTATTTCCGGTGGCAGCTTTTTTATATATTTATTTATTTATTTTTCAATATTTGCTATCAGGATAAAGCGAGATTTCTTATTGTCCGATGATGACAAAAAACTGCTATTACTGTGGTTCATCTTTAGCTAATCTTTTTTTTTTTTATGAAACATTTATTACAGTGTTTTTCTTAAAAAAAATTAAAGTAATTAATTTAACTCCTTAGAAACATTCATAAGTCATAAAATTTTTTTATTAAAAATTTAATATAAAAGTGGCAGTAATCTATTAATTTTTAAATTCAAATCACTCTACTTAAAATAATAGATCAAATTTATCACCTACTTTTTAATGTATGTAATTTCATTATTATACTTTTAGATTTGGTTAAAATCAATGGGAAATTAGATTTTTTTCATTTTCTAATGGAATTTTGTTTCCAGTTCAAATCAAATTATAAAAAATACTGTGATAAAATTATTGCAGTTTCAAATATGAGTGATAACTTTGATTTATCACCTCAAATAATTGCTTATATTTTTATCTTAATGAAAGCATGAAACATTAATTGTATAATAAAATTTAAAATCTTAATAAAAGATTAAAAAAAATTGATTTTTTTTAACTTTGTGAAAATCAAATTGAAACAAAACAAAATAACTAGGGTCATACTTGTTAACTTTTCATATAATTATAAAATTTTATTATTATTTTAAATTACAAAATTTTAGCCTTGTGGTGGGTTTATTAAACGCAAACTCGAATTATTTGAACTAAAAGGTACAAAAAGGGCAAAAAAATTACAAACTCCATCACATCACACGTGATAATGCAAGGTAAGTAGCCAAAATATCAGTTTCACCTTTTAAGTTTTCTTAATTTTGAATTTAACCCTTACTTTGGCCGCCCTAAACTTTTAGAAATCACAATATAATACTTCCAATTTTTTATATTTGCATATTACTATTTACTTGGCCTCCCATAACCTTGTCAAAATTTGTAATCAGTATAGAAAACTTCTCAAACTTATCACTTAATTCTTGAATATTCATTTATCCAAAAAAAAAAAAAGAAAAGAAATCTGGAGTACTTTTTAATTTTTTTTCATGTATATGTATTTTATATTTTTACACGGTTTGCTTAGTATTACTTTTTATATTAATCGTTTGTTATTAGTTATTCACAATGAAAAATTAGAATCCACATTTCTATTTTGAAAAATATCATGTGCTAATCATCGCGTCAGACACTCCAATGCACAAATATACGTACTTTCATGTTAAAGCTTATTTTTTTGTGTTTTTCTTTTCATAAAATTATTTTCCTACATGATTATTTGTTTTATTATGCATATAATTAGAAAAAAAATAGAATAACACACAATAGTGTAAAATAAAATTTGAAAATATCTATTTATTTCAAAATGAAAAGAGTAAGTAAGACTTCATTTGGTTTATACCTTTGCTATTTGTCTTTTGTTTTCTATTTATTTTTTATTTTTTGATTTTTACTTTTTAATATTTTTCAAAAAAAAGCAAATAACAAATAATAAAAATATCAACTAAATGGAGTCTAAATAATTGAATTAATTTTTCTCTTAACTTAAAATAGAATTTCCCCCCCTGACTTCAAATCTTGGCTTTGTCCTTGTCTATGACACTTCAATTAGTTTGCATATTTTTCCTTTATTAAAATATTTTGTGGGTTAATACACAAGCTAGATAAGTAAAGAGATTCCAATAATTTTCTATATCCTGTTCTTAGTGATTTAAAATTTTTAAAAAATAAAACTTTAAATATTAATGTAATCTCGTGATTTTGTTTTTATTTTTTGCTAGTGTTTTTGCTCTTTTTCTTTTGGTAACATACTCTACCTTCAAAGTTTTAATCAAAATTTCAAGTAAGTCCATTAGTTTTTGAAATGGACACTCCGTCTCAAAAAATATCTTTTACTGAACACATAGGTCTAGTCGTTAATCAATCGTTAATGTTTCTATTAATTTGATAACGTGACAATATTGAAAAGATAATTTTATCCCTTATTAATTTTAAAAATTACTATTATACAATTTTTATTAATTTTTTAAAAAATAGGGTGCTCCTTATTTTTTTAAAAAAATTATACTTATTTTTTAAAAAAATATATAATAATAATTTTTTAAATTAATAAAAAAAGAGTATTTTAGTTTTTTCATATTATTTGTTAATGATGTTTACACTTTAAGGCGAAATGTCTATTTCGAAAACTAATAAATTCGCTTGAAATTTTGATTAAAACTTAAAAATAGAGGTATTTTATTTTATTTTATTATTAGTTTTATCACTAAAAAAAGGGATAGGTTTTTTATTTAGGAACTATGTTAGGTGATGATACACTAATGACAAACCTAACAAAAAGTACAAACCACTGTTTTAAATATATGGAGGTATGAATTTATTATTCAAGAGGAACAGCATCTACGATTCAATTTACTTTCTTGACTTATAATATATCTCAAATGTGAAAATTAATTTAATTAAAACTTTCTATTAAAAGTCTCGAATTCAAATTTTGAGATAAATAAAATGAGATTTATGAGATAATTGCTCTTATATAAAGATTATATTGTAAAATATGTAAAAATAGGGACAATTATTGATGGTCAGATTTAAACAATTACTAGTTTTATTTAGGAACTATATATGTTTAGTGAAGATACACTAATAACGACAAACCTAACAAAAAGTATATGGATATACAAATTTATTGTTCAAGTGGAAGAGCATCTAAGATTCAAATTACTTTCTTCACTAACAGTATATCTCAACCATTAAAATTTAATTAAAATTTTATATTAAGTGTCTTATATTAAGTTTTGAGATAAATAAATTGAGATTTATGAGATGGCAAAAAAGATCTCTTATTATGTAATTCAAATGCTTCATGTGTTGTCTCTAATGGGAAATCTTAATGGTTAAATTTGAGCATCTATCTTGGAAGTTTCAAATTTGAATCCTAATACTAGCAGAGTGAATATTACAGCATATGAGAGAATTAACTTTTACTATGTTGATAAAAATTCTTTACTCACGAAAAAAAAAAGTCCTTTTAGTACCAAAGAATAAGATTACGAACTCCTTTCATTTTTTGTCTTTATCTAAATATACCCCAAAAGTTTTGGGAAGCCTCTACAAGGTATATTCCCCAATAAGCAATCACCAAAAAATAAATATCGGAGTTCCTTTATGACAGTGTAATTGTATTACTTGCAAACTAATTGGTTGGTTATACATAGATACATATTCTATTTTAAGCATTTACAATTAATAAAAAGCATTCTTCATTTTCATAAGACACCTTCAACCTTTCAATATCGATTAGATTAAATAAAGTTTATGGAATGTTATATGTTTGGCAAAAAAAAATTATAAAAAATTATAATTATAAGATTCTTATTGCATTCATATTTTTCTTAAGTTCCTTGTCAATATTTTATAAAAAAAAGTAGATATTAATAAAGTAGAGAGAACGGCATATGATTATGTTTCTCACTTATGAGGTGGACAATTGATCTCGTAAATTGAAGTATAGGGATATTTGAATTAAAATGTAGATGCTTATCATAAAAATAAGTTCACTGAGTATGACCGTTCATGAGAATTTATTTAGTATATCATTCAAATGTTCATG
Organism: Theobroma cacao; assembly: GCF_000208745.1. Taxonomy (NCBI): domain Eukaryota; kingdom Viridiplantae; phylum Streptophyta; class Magnoliopsida; order Malvales; family Malvaceae; genus Theobroma; species Theobroma cacao. Next base: position 6,898,555 of record NC_030850.1, read on the forward strand.
AAATCAATTTTTATGTGTTAGTTGTGTAAATGATTTTTAAACTTGAGATCACTAAATTACTTTATGTTTGAAATGTTAGTCTTTGATACTATCTTAAGTGGTCTTAATTAAGGACGTTCAAAAAGATATTAATATTGGATATAACATGAAACATATAAAGATGAATCAATGATCAATAGAGGATTTATCACTTTAAATGAAACAATAGGGTATATCAATTTACATGAATGTTTTCTAAATTTTATGTTAAACTTTCATTAGTTATATTTTATACTGATTATTATGGTTAATTGTTAATCAGTTCCTTCTCTTGGATGTACTAATTTAAAAGTTATATATTGGATTTATTTCATTTTAATTGTTATTGTATAATTTAAGGGTAATTCCAAAAATTAAATAAAACACTTTTCACTTTGCATTTTTTGTTTTTTCAAATTAATCGACATAAAAAAATTGAAATCCTAAATTGACCAAAAATTTAGACCTTACATCAAGAAATAAAAAGTTTTACAAACATTAAATCCTAAAATGGGAATCCAAGTTAATTGTATATATAATCTCATTAAACAAAATTTTGCTATACCAAATATGATGAGATCATGGAAAAAATATCATTGAATCCTGTCGTAACGTGCTGGTCCGGAAACCCGACCGCTAGACACGAATGAAAACTCTAAAACTAGGAGTCACCACCAATCTTTTTTACTAGGTGCGATTGACCACCTATTAACTCGATTCTAATTGATGAAGCTTTAAATTAATTTTAAGCCACCGAAAAGAACCTTAAACTAGTCTACGTTTTTTTAGATCTAAGTTCGGGAGTACGGTTACGCCCGGGGAAGGATTAGCACCCTCGGGACGCCCGTTCCATGAACAGTACCATTTTTTAGATTATCCTATTAGGCTTTAATTTTTAAGTTCACTATATTTTCTTAGTTATTACTTTTTTATTTTATCTCCTATTTAACTTAAAATGGAATGCAAATGTGAGGCAAGATGAGATACATGGCGTGAGATAAAAATGTCGGACAAATAACCTTTTATATAGGATATTCTCCCGGATCCGCCCATCATACTGGTGGGATCCCGGGTATTCTCTCACCTAGGGAATCATTCGAGAAATTCACCTTCGTAAATTTGACAAATAAATCCCGTCATCGGAGTCATCGTACGTTTTCTTTTAAAATAATATTTTCGTGCATAATGAATCTAATTCGGGCAAAAGCCTTTTATGAAAGATATTTCTTGAGCCCTCCCATCATATTGGTGCGACTCGAGGACATCTTTTCACTTAAGGAACTTTCTGAGAAATACCCGCCTTCGCAAGATCCTCGGGAGATCCCATCATCGGGGCTTAAACTCGAAAACAAAAATTTTTATATGCAATGATATGCATGATGCAATATATATATGCTAGGCTAATGCAATTGTCTATTTATTTATTTATTATTATTTAATTATTATTTTCATTTTATTATATTTTTTATTATCATATTTTCTATTTTATTTCTAATTATTATTTTTTCATACTTTACATTTTTTATTCTAGGTTACTCTTATATTTTCCTTTTATAATTAGATAAATTGTTTATGATTCCATTTAATGCTTAATTTTAAATTAGTTGTTGTCTTAGATTTTTATTATTATTTATTTATTTATTTTATTTTTCTATTTATTTAATGTCATGTATATTGTATTTTCACAAATTAATTATTTACTATATATTCAAATTATTATTATTATTTTTATCATCATATTTTTCTATTGTTATTTATTTATTATTTTTATTGAGTAATTTTTGTATAGTCAAATTCTTTATTTATTAAAAATTTTGGGATCTTGAAATCGAGGCCCTCCCATCGTACTGGTGGAGCCTTGATTTGGATTTCGAACCTAGGGAATATGGACCTGAGATTGCGACTTCTCGCGTTCCGACCGATCATCCCATCATCGGTATTAAATTAATTAATGATTTTTTTATAATTTTTACCTTATCCTATTTTCACTTTCTCCTCATTCGTATTCCTCTCTCTACTTTATATAAAGCTATATTATTATTATTCTTTTATTTTTCATTATTTATTTATTTATTATTATTATTTTTAAAAAAACTCAACTAAATCAATTACTATAACTATGTTTTATCTAAACATATATTCCCTATTTACGTATATATTTCAACTTACCTAGTTTCTCATATTTTTATAAATATATATTCTTTTAAGTTCCAAATTTTTATGACTAAAAATATTTAAAAGATTTTTCATGCTTTTATTATTAGCATAATTATTTATATCCTTCTGTTCATTTTATATTTCTAATCCTAAAAATATTATCTAAAATCTTAGACAACAAAATAAAATAAATAAAATTCACCCTATATCATTTTATGAATAAATCTGAATTAACTAAAGTGGGTTAAACCCAAATACAAAGTTATAACAACCCAAATAACCTAGATTACAGTAGGACTTATCAAAGTTTTTACCTGATTGGGCTAAACTGGCCCAAAATGCTGGCCTGACCAGTGGTCTGCTCCAAAGCCCACCGTCTGGTCTCCTACCCAGTAGCCTCCAAGTGCCAAAATGACGCCGTTTCAAAGCTTTGGAAGGGTCTGTTGATTAGTTGCAAAACGACGTAGTTTTGAGCCCTTGTACCCTAGCTATAAAATCTCATTTTTTTCCCTTTTCTTCATTTTTTCCCTCACATTCTCTCTCTAGCCGTCGGATCTCTCTCTTATTTCTCTAGAAAACTATTCCTTTTCTTTCTCTTCACCTGCGCCGGCTTGGGGACTTCTACCCACCCCGATCGGCGACGGCTAAACCCTTACCTTTCTTTTCTCCAACCTTTGACCAACGGCCAAATACTCTTCCCTCTCTCCTATCGACGACCACAATGTTCCTCCCTTTCTCTCCTCTCTCCTACCGGCGACTACCCCAAAGGCCGGATCTCCCCTTTTTCACTCACTCTTTCTCTAACGCCGGCCACCCAAAAATCGGATCTCCCTCTTTCATTCACTTTCTCTTATAGGCAGCCACCCCAAAGAACGGATCTCCCCTTTTTCACTCACTCTCTCTCTAACGTCGGCCACCTTAAAATGGTTCTCCCTCTTTCACTCACTCTCTCTCTACCGCCGACCCCTCTCTCTATCTATGCTCCTTCAGGCACCGACTTCCGAAAGGCTCCTGATCTCTCTAAACGGAAGCCCAAAAAACCTCAAAAATCTCTTTTCCAATCGACGGCAGGAGCCCTAAGGTTCTTTTCCCAAAATCGACGTCACAAACCCCTCCAAATTGCCCTAAAAGTAAATTGAAAATTCCCTAAAGAAACACAGCCACTTGCTTTCTCTCATTGTGAACTTTTTTGATTGATTTTTTTTTTAATTTTTGTTGAGGATTTGTGGTTATGGCTGCTAGAAGACTTAAGGCTTTTGATTTTGGTTCTCTTTGTGTTTTGTTTTTGGGTTGCTAACGATTCCTAGGAATTTTTTTATTACCCCCTTTATACTTTATTTTTGGCTCTTGTAGGGGTGTCTTCCCACTACTTTGCCAGACAAGAGTTTTTTGCGTCTGGCAGAGAGAAGGTGGTACCTGGCAGGGTGCGTTCGCACCCTGCCAGTCGTACCCTTCTCTCTCTTCTATTTTTTTATTTCATTTTTTTCATTTTCATTTTTTTATTTGTTGTTTATTTTCGTTTATAAAATTTTATTATAAATTTTTTTAATGTCTACAACTATCCCTCTTTGCGCATTTCGAAAATTCGAAATAGTGCAAAGACGTAGACACTGTATTTGACTAAATTTTTTAATTCTCTTTCAAAGTTTTTCTCCTCTTTTTTGTTTTGTTTTTTTTGTTTTGTTTTGTTTTGGTTTTTTTTTTTGTTTTTTGTTGTTTTTTGTTTTTGTTTTTTGTTTTGTTTTTTTTTGTCGTTTAAATGAGACTCCTCAAAGATGAGGCAACGTAACTTTAAAAATCTTGAAACTGATTACTCGAAGGTTTTAAGAGAAAAATGTGCCATGAGGTTTTGAAAATGTACCCGGAGACTTTAGAAAATGTACTCGGAGGCTTTAGAAAATGTACCCAGAGGCTTTATAGAATGTACTTGGAGATTTTGAAAATGTACTCGGAGGTTTTGAAAATATATCCGGAGCTTTTAAGAGAAAAATATTGCTCCTCGAAAACTGAGGCAACGTAACTTTAAGAAAATCTTGAAACTAATTACCTAGAGGCTTTGGAAATATACCCGGAGGTTTAAAGAGAATAATGTGCCCAAAGGTCTTGAGAATGTACCCGGAGGATTTAAGAAATGTGGCTCCTCGAAAACTGAGGCAACGTAACTTTAAAAAATATTGACACTAATTACTTGGAGGATTTAAGAGAATAATGTGCCCAGAGGTCTTCAGAATGTACCCGGAGGATTTAGGAAATATGGCTCCTCAAAAACTGAGGCAACGTAACTTTAAAAAATATTGACATTAATTATTTGAAATATTTCAAAGTAGTTCTCAAATTAATCAAAGCTTGATGTCTTTGCATAGTTTTTTGTGTTGCATGGATTTTTCCTTTCCCAATGCATAAAAATATGTGTGAATGTTGACTATTGCACAGAAAATTTCCAACTTCATTGTTGCATGGTCATGTGCATGCATGCATGATGGCATGAGAAAAGGAAAAATTACCTTTATCTCATCATTTCATTTCAGTGTCTTCATCTATTTGAAAGCTATTCTTCCCATCTTTGCCTACTCTTTTATGATTTTTGTGCAATTGCCAATCACTTCATCACAAAAGAACTTTCTTGCTAGTCTTGTCATATCATTCCCAATTCTTGCAGTTACTTCCCGAAGATGGATATCCCCATGAGATTGTGTATCAATTCAAACTTGATTTCAAAGATTCCATACCTCTTGATCCATGAGAAAAGATTTACAAAAATGCTTGTCTCATCATTTAAAACTTTTGATCTTCATATTACAATAGTAGAAGTTACTTTACAAAAATGAAGACTTCTACTTTCAAAGCATCTTGAATTTTGATGAAATTGCTCCACAAAACCAAATTTTATGACTAAAGGTAATTAAAGTTTGGATCAAAATTGAGTCAATTTGACATTTTTCCAACATGTGATACTTGAATCTCTTGAAAATTGATGATTGCTGTTTGAAATGATTTTGGATGAGCCAAATGATAATTTGGTCTTTCATATGGGTTGGATGGTTTAACACATCAAGGGCTTGGTCATCAATAAAGATTTTTACCATTTTATAAGGGAAAGAAGAAAAGTTGAAGTTTCTTTATCTAAGCTCACAAAGGTATATTGATTTTTGTAAAAAGATTCTTTTCAAATCACAATCAAATTTGACACTTTCTAAACCTCATGATATATGGAAAAATGATAAATGTCAAGACCAGCTATTACAAGCTTAATATTGCAGAAGGCTATTTTGACAAAGATAGGCTCAAAATTCAGTATGGATTTTTTCCAAATGAGATTGAATCTTTAAGGGTGCTTGAGAGTCTTAAACCCTTAAGACGGTGTCCAATGCATTCAACTGTCTTGAAATGGTCTATCTCTAGTGCTTCTTGTTATCACCTTAGTTGGAATCACGAGTGGCTTCATAAATTCCCATCTTCGCTCTAGACTGCCCTTTCGAGTTTTCACCCCAGAGCTTCATCTTTTTCACTCACTTTTTTTTTTGTCTTCGCTCTACACTGCCCTTTCGGGTTTTCACCCTAGAGTTTCATTTTTCACACTTACTGTTTTTTTTTTTTTTATTGATTGTTCCATCATGCACTTGAAAAACTCAAACTTAGTCCAAAATGACTTAAGGGATTCAAGAAGGTAATTTTAACAAAGAAAAGAAGTTAAAGTTTCATCTTTCATGTGATGATATCTTTCTCTAAGATAACTCTTCAATTTAAGTATCCACACGTGATCAAAATGAACTTCTTCAAGCACATAATGTAGGCTATGGTTAAGGGTTCTGAAAAAAAATGGATACAAAGGCCCAAAACATGTATTTAAAGGTGATTAAACCAAGGATCATTCATTACTGCTCTAAGGACTCTTTCAAGACATTTGTCCTTTCTCAAAGCATGCTTTTCCACCATTTTTCTTCTATGCTTTTTTCTTTCTTCCTTTCTTGTTCAATTTTCATTTTCATTTCATCATTCATCATTTTTTTTTGTATTTTTTCAATCTTCATGTTGATGGATTGAGTTCGAAACTTTCAAGACCTCAAATTTGCATTTGCTCCCCATAATATAACAGATGTTCGTTTTTTCCTCAAAATGAATTTTCTATCATCCATGCTTTTGACATAAATTTTTCTTCATAATTGCCCCTCAATGTGGGCGGTTATCCTTGGTTGAGGTGCATTTAGAAACAATGTAACAGGCTTAAAGGGGTAATAAGTGAATAATTTCTCATTTGTGAAGGGAAAATGAAACATGGCCATTTATCCCCTCAACTATGGTTACTTACATTGAAGAGCAATTCTCTAGAAATGAATATTTGAAGATCAAAGGTTGATTTTTCTTCAAATTTTTTTTTTACTTTTTTACTTTTGACACCATTCGAGTATTTCAAGTGCATAATGTCACTATCAACTTTCTCACCATTCACTCACTTTTTTTTTTCTTTTTTTCACTTCACAATTGAAGATTGAATCATCCTTTCCAAAGTGAAAGGATTCATCAAGAATGTTTTCTTTCTTAATCAAGCACTCAAATGAAGGCTCAGGAGACAACTCTTAACAATAAAGGTTCCTTAGAAGCCTTCAAAGATCTAATATCAGAACACTTTCTCATGATCAACTTTTTTAAGAAGTACTTTTGCTAAATGAGAGGGGAAAAAGGGCTATTTTCAAGGTGTCTTGAAGGTATTGGGTAATCTTGTTTTTGGTCATCATGTCCCATAATAAGATCAAGGATGATTTTGAAAGGTTTACATTTGGCATACAGTTGACATAAATTTGAGAGGTTTTGGCATATTTAAGACTTTAGCATAGTCTTGACATTTATTAACCTACCACATTCAGAGTTTTTACAAGAGTGCTTGATTTGCTTGATTTTTAAAGAAAAATTTTGTAAAACAATCAATTATAACATTGGTCATTGCCTAGACAAAGATCATTGTCTTTTGGTATCACATGATAAGGTTAATAAACCTTCAAAACTTTGTTTCCTTTTGAACTCAAGTTCTTAAATATCCTTATTTGAATGGTCTTGGGCTCCAAAGTGTTTGAAGAAATGGTTTGAAAATGTTTGCAAGGACAAGTTTGTTCCAAACAGTAACCATCAATTCTTTCGATATCATGTGCACATTTTATTACCTAAAATCCTTTTTCGTTTATGACCCTTTTTTCTTTCTCTTTTTTTGTTGTTTTTTTAGTATTTTTTTGTTTTTATGATCTTGAAAACATGTTATAAAATCTTTATTGAATCAATTGTATCACATCATAAAACTTCAAAAATTTTCATTCAACAAAAATATTAATGCTTCAATTACAACTCTTAATAAAATCGTACTCATGCCATGCATCTCACTACAAAATAAGAACTCAGAATCATCCATTTTTCCTACAAGTAATTTGCTTGAGACATGAGGCTTTTCAACTTTTGAACAAGAGCCCACTTTATGGCACAACCGATTTCCAATGTTCTATAAGCTCAAGAGTCAAACTGCTATCCTTGATGAGATTTTTAATTTTTTCTTTCAATTGCCTACGTTTCTCTGTTGAGTGTCCAATTGCCCCCATGTGATAGTTACATTTAGCATTAGGGTCATAATTCCTTGTCGATGGGTTTGGAACTGTCTTTATTGGCACCAGACTAAGGTATTGATTCTTAATTAATATAGGCAAAAGTTTTGAGATTGGCATGGGCAATTGGCGAAGGTTGGGTTTTGGCAATGATTGAGGCATAAGTAGAGGTGTGGGTGCTCTTAGATGAAAAATTGGTTGTGGAATTGGTTGATAGGGATACAGGCTATGGGAAATATGATTCTGAGCGAGGTAAGAAAGTTGGTATGCAGAATGAAGATGGTATGGATTGATGCCCTATGGTTGCTCTTCACATGTGATAACTCGTGCCTCCCCTCTCCTTTTCTTTGAGGCATTACAATTTTCCATGTTACTGACACTATTCTCTTTGATTTTACCCTTCGTAATTACATTCTCAATCATCTCTCCTAAAATCACTATGTCAGTGAAGTTCCTGGTAACATTTTCGATTAGCCTATCATGGTATGGTGGGGGTAAAGTACCAATAAAAAACATTGTTGTTTTTTTTTTAGTGAGAGGTGGTTGAACTTGTGCAGCAACATTTCCCCATCTTTGAGCGTATTCCTTAAAACTCTCAGTGTCTCTCTTCTCCATGTTCTGTAAAGAAAGCCTATCTGAGGCCATGTCCAAAACATGTTTATACTTAGCTACAAACGCCAGAGCCAAGTCTTTCCATGTGTGGATTTGATTGCGATCCAGCTGGACGTACCATTTTGCTACAACACTAGTGAGGCTGTCTTGGAAGCAGTGTATCAGGAGCTTGTCATCATGTGCATGTGCAACCATCTTCTGACAATACATAGCGATATGAGCTTTAGAGCATTTGGTTCCATCATATTTCTCAAAATTTGGTACTTTGAACTTAGATGGGATGATCACATTAGGTACCAAACACCAATCTATTGCATCAATAGAACCATAGATGTCCATCCCTTCAATATCTTTAAGGCGCTCATCCAAAAGGTCATGCTTTTGTTGCATTTGCAATTCTTTCTTTAGCTCAGAAGATTCTCCTTTCAATTTTTCTTGCTTTCCAAGGTTATTTAAGTTAGGAATAGGAGTTGGGTAAGAGAAATTTGCCCCCGAAAGTGACACAGTTTGCCTTTTCATCGGAATTGACTCTGTCTTTGCAAACCTGATAATCCTTCGAAAGACCTTTCTTCTTTACTAGTAATCATCTCCATTAACCTTTCCAACTGTTCCTTTATCTTGTCTTGACGTTTCTCGATTTCGTCCATTCGTCTTGACTGCTTATCTCCCATGATTCTAATTTGAGTCCACGTATCACACAAACAGCCAAAAGGCTTTCTCGAGATTTTATCTTTTCATAAAATGGAAATAAATTAGATTGAGTGATAAGTTCTTCTTTACTAGAGATATTCCTAAATGTACTCCTTCTTTACACAAAACTTGGAAAAAGATATTTCATTCCATGAAACCAATGACATTGTTGCCTCTCTTTTCATTGTATGTAGCGAAGTCAAATGACAGTACTTATAAAAAGGTGGATGAATGATAAATGCATGGGTGTCAAAATCAATGGATGTTTAAATGCATGAAAAGATGACTTATGAGTCAATAGAGATGAATGATTCGGGGCACTTTTTATGCATGTTGAGATTACAACAAAATCTAATTTGTGTAAAACATTTATTTTTCCATTAATCATCATTCACACATTTTTTTTGGTGTGGTTTTTTTTTGTTGTTTGTAATGAAACAAAATTCAGAATATGCTTAAATGGAATTTGAAAAATCAATCATTGACACATTTGATCTAAATTGTGATAATTTTCTTACACCATTCAAGGAACATATTCATTTTCTGATAATTGTTCACTAACATAAATCCATTTTTTTTACAAACTTCCAAAGAGGTTAAGCATAACCATGTTTGAACATTAAATGTCCTAAAACCCAAAACTTTTACTCAAAAAGAAAAAATCCCCATAAAGTCCACTTTTGCCACTTAGACGCCTATTTGGACACCTTATCACCCTGCCCAGCCATCTTTGCTGGATCAAACCACTTTACATCTATCAATATTTGCACCTTATGCTTGAAAGCAGTACAATCTTCAATGGAATGTCTCATGATTCCACCATGATAATCGCATCTTGCATTTGGATTATACCATTTTGGATATGGAGGTTTCAAGGGTTCTATAGGCATAGCAACAACAAAGTGATCCAGAACCAATTGGTGAAAATGTTCTCCATAAGAAATGGGAATGAGATCCAATTGCTTATGTTGTTTCCTTTTAGATTGTTTTTGGATGACACCTAGGCTAGGAGCTGGGGTGATAGGTGATGGTGTGAACAGTTGGGCTCGAGGAGCTTGTTGAAAAGGTGGTCAAAAGGTGTTTGGGCAAGGGTGCAAACTTGGACGCAGACCAATGTTCGTGGGTTGAAAAGTTGATCGAGAAGTGGTAGGTTGGAAGTATGTGCTTGGTGGCAAACCAATGTTTGAAGGTGGTGAAGGGCTTAGAGGTCTTATCATGGATATTGAGCTCTTCAATTCAACCATCTGCATATTCAACTTGTCCATCCTTTTCATAACTTTTTCCAAACCCAGATCTTTACTTGGGTCACTGAGTGAAATATTGGTCCTATCAAGGACAAATTGGCTTTCCTTCAATGGTTGCTTGAGGCATGGTTCAGTTTGAAGCGATTGGAATTCTTGAGGGTGAATTTCATTGGTTTTGTTGAGACGTTGAACCATTTTCATCAATTTGGCAATCTGCCCTTTCATCTCTCGAAGATCATGTCCGAACTCTTCTTGATTGCGTTCTAGTGCGCTTATCCTTGCTTCCATTGATGTTCCATATCCTTCAAACCCCTTAACTCAAATCAAATAAATTAGAAAAAAATTTTAAAATTTGACTGAAACCTTTTTAGATGTTTTCCATAAATGTGAATTTGTTTTATTCTCTTCAAACCTAATAAAATTGTGTGGTTCTTTATTATGGGAATAAATATGGCTAGAAATAAAGAAAAGATGAATATATGGACATGGATGCAGCTATGTCATGTGTATGAATGCATGAAATGCAATGATGATTTGATGAATGGATGAAATGATATGCAATGAAATACCCCCAAAATGTAAGAAAATTTAAACACTGTACATGCAATGCGAGCACAATAAAAACCATTTAAAAATCATGTAACAATGAAAAGTGGAAGATCTATTCAAAATTAAAATCCTTTTTTCCTTTTTCTCTTTTTTTTTTTAACGTAATGAAAGAAATGAAAAACCCTTCTTATTTCTTTTTTCATTTCTATTTAAATGGAAGATCTTTGTCTTTCGTTTTTTTTTTAATTTCTTTTTCCTCTTTTTTTTTATTTTTACGAGAAAAAATAATTGACAGAAATATCGTTCTTAATTCTTTATTCTTTTTTATTTTTATTTATTTTTTAAAAAAAAAAAAGAGAAAAACAAAAGAAATAAAAAAAGACTTTGTTTATTTCCTTTTCCTTACTTTTTTTTCTTTCTTTTTTTTTTATTTCCATAATGTTATGCAAGAAGTCAAAATAGAGATACTGAGAAGTATTCCTTCATGTGTTCCTATTTAAGGGTACCTCTTTCACAGTATGTTGGAATGGCTCTACCTAAAGGAAGGTTACTCGCAATTTTCTATATGTTGAATTTGGGTTACAAACGGAGGCTAAGGGTCCCAAATCGTTCCTCACTGTCGTCCATGCGAACTAGTAAGGCACGCTAGTCCTCACCCATTACAGGCTTCGAACGAACTAGGTTCGATCTGAGTAGGAGTCTTCACTATCCCGTGCGAAGGTTATCACCTCACGAGAGCGTAGCTACTAAACTCCCTCCTAAATATGGACATTGCCCGAGTAGAGGGCTTATGCATGAATGTAAAATGTGCTGTGTGTGTGAAGGAAGACATCGATTTTGGACCAATAATCTCACATCCCTCTATCCTAAATCCCAACAATTATTAAAAGTAATAAAAAAATGCATTAAACAAAAAAATGCAGAGCCAGTCATTAATACTAAGGAAACATTGAATTATTTAAAGCCTTGGATAACCTATTATTATTTAATGGTTCAACTCTCGACAGTCCTCAGTGGAGTCGCCAACTGTCATAACGTGCGGGTCCGGGAACCCGACCGCTAGACGCGAGTGAAAACTCTAAAACTAGGAGTTACCACCAATCTTTTTTACTAAGTACGATTGGCCACCTATTGACTCGATTCTAATCGATAAAGCTTTAAATTAATTTTAAGCCCACCGAAAAGAACCTTAAACTGGTCTATGTTTTTCTAGTCTAAGTTCGAGAGTACGGTTATGTCCGGAGAAGGATTAGCACCCCCGGGGACGCTCGTTCCATGAACGGTACCATTTTTTAGATTATCCTATTAGGCTTTAATTTTTAAGTTCACTATATTTTCTTATTTATTACTTTCTTATTTTATCTCCTATTTAAC
>NC_030850.1:6911578-6995445 GCF_000208745.1 Theobroma cacao
TTATTTTTCTATTTATTTAATGTCATGTATATTGTATTTTCACAAATTAATTATTTACTATATATTCAAATTATTATTATTATTTTTATCATCATATTTTTCTATTGTTATTTATTTATTATTTTTATTGAGTAATTTTTGTATAGTCAAATTCTTTATTTATTAAAAATTTTGGGATCTTGAAATCGAGGCCCTCCCATCGTACTGGTGGAGCCTTGATTTGGATTTCGAACCTAGGGAATATGGACCTGAGATTGCGACTTCTCGCGTTCCGACCGATCATCCCATCATCGGTATTAAATTAATTAATGATTTTTTTATAATTTTTACCTTATCCTATTTTCACTTTCTCCTCATTCGTATTCCTCTCTCTACTTTATATAAAGCTATATTATTATTATTCTTTTATTTTTCATTATTTATTTATTTATTATTATTATTTTTAAAAAAACTCAACTAAATCAATTACTATAACTATGTTTTATCTAAACATATATTCCCTATTTACGTATATATTTCAACTTACCTAGTTTCTCATATTTTTATAAATATATATATTCTTTTAAGTTCCAAATTTTTATGACTAAAAATATTTAAAACATTTTTCATGCTTTTATTATTAACATAATTATTTATATCCTTCTGTTCATTTTATATTTCTAATCCTAAAAATATTATCTAAAATCTTAGATAACAGAATAAAATGAATAAAATTCACCCTATATCATTTTATGAATAAATATGAATTAACTAAAGTGGGTTAGACCCAAACACAAAGTTATAACAACCCACATAGCCCAGATTACAGTAAGACTTATCAAAGTTTTTACCTGATTGGGTTAAACTGGCCCAAAATGTTGACTTGACCCATGGTTCGCTCCAAAGCCCACTGTCTGATTTCCTGCCCAATAGCCTCCAGGTGCCAAAACGACGCCGTTTCAAAGCTTTGGAATGGTCTGTTGATTAGTTGCAAAACGACGTAGTTTTGAGCCCTTGTACCCTAACTATAAAATCTCTTTTTTTTTCCCTTTTCTTCATTTTCTCCCTCACATTTTCTTTCTAGCTGCCGGATCTCTCTCTTCTCTCTCAAGAAAACTTTTCCTCTCCTTCTCTTCACCGGCGCTGGCTTGGGGACTTCTACCCACCCCGATCGGAGGCGGCTAAGCCCTCACCTTTCTCTTCTCTAACCTTTGACTGACGCCCAAATACTTTTCCCTCTCTCTTACCGACGGCCAAAATGTTCCTCCTTCTCTCTCCTCTCTCCTACCGGCGGCTACCCCAAAGATCGGATCTCCATTTTTTCACTCACTCTCTCTCTAACGCCAGCCACCCAAAAACTGGATCTCCCTCTTTCACTCACTCTCTCTTACAGGCGGCCACCCTAAAGAACGGATCTTCCCTTTTTCACTCACTCTCTCTCTAACGCCGGACACCCCAAAATCGGATCTCCCTCTTTCACTCACTCTCGCTCTACCGCCGACTCTTCTTTCTATCTATGCTCCTTCAGGCACCGGCTTCCCAAAAGCTCTTGATCTCTCCAAACAGAAGCTCAAAAACCCTAAAAAATCTCTCTTCCAACCAGCGACAAGAGCTCTAAGGTTCTCTTCCCGAAATCGGTGGCACAAACCCCTCCAAATTGCCTTAAAAACAAACTAAAAATTCCCCAAAGAAACACAGCCACTTGCTTTCTCTCATTGTGAACTTTTTTGATTGATTTTTTTTTTATTTTTGTTGAGGATTTGTGGTTATGATTGCTAGAAGACTTAGGGCTTTTGATTTTGGTTCTCTCTATGTTTTTTTTTTGGGTTGCTAGCGATTCTTAGGAATTTTTTGATTAACCCCTTTATACTCGATTTTTGGCTCCTGTAGGGGTGTCTTCCCACTACTTTGCTAGATGCGAGTTTTTCGCGTTTGGCAGAGAGAAGGTGGTGTCTGGCAGGGTGCAGACAGTCGTACCCCTCTCTCTCTTCTATTTTTTTATTTCATTTTTTTCATTTTCATTTTTATTTTTTTATTTGTTGTTTATTTTCATTTATAAAATTTTATTATAAATTTTTTTAGTGTCTACATTTACAAACATTAAATCCTAAAATGGGAATCTAGGTTAATTGTATATATAATCTCATTAAACAAAATTTTGCTATACCAAATATGATGAGAACATGGAAAGAATATCATTGAATCCAATGATGCTGCTCCATATTGTACGGATTGATGAATAACATATGCCCCAAGTAAGTGTATTCCTATATAGTTAATTCGTCAGATCTTTTATATGTATATATACATATTTAGAAATTGTCACATTTTGTGATTTTTGAACAATTGTAACTTAAAATCATAAAGTATAGATAGATTCAGTTGCAGAATAAAGGAGAGCACACCAAGATCAGCTTGCTGCAAAAGCAATTGACTAAATACAGCAGCAGGGGGCAAAATAAAATTAGAAGGAAAAGGAAAAGGAGGTAAGGCAGTGGGCACACCACTTTGGATTTTTGAAGTATTTTTCATTTCGTGATGCCACAACATTGGTCCAGGATCAAAAGTGAAAGGGGAAAAATTATATTATCGGTAAGTTGTAATCATCGGACATAATGGTATTTCCCTTTCTTAAACCCAAAACTAATTTCCAGCAAAATTTTCTTTTACTTGAGCTTGATAATGGCTTAATTAAGAATGCTTTCATAGTTTAACCTGAAACGTTTATGTTCTTGCAACAAGGGAAAAGAAAAAGGTATTATTAGAAAAGGGGAAACTCTAGCTGTTTCAAAACATTGGCATTCTTTACAGCAACTAAAGCATTCAAAAGGAATTCTAATTTGGTTCAAGTTACCTTAAGGACTCTTTAATTTAAAGAAAGATGCCACGGCATAATAAAAGATGGAAAGACAAAACGAAAAAAAGAAAGGAGAGAAAGAATAGGTATTAAGCAGAATCTTTTGGTTGGATCATCTGTGAGGAAATTATACACGCATCAAACAATCTTCTTTTTTTCTGTTTCTCTCTTCTTCTTTAAACTTGTACTCCAAATTCTCTTCAACATCCTATTGCTTATTCTTTGCTTGTACTTTTAGTAATAGACAAGCATGTCGGAGGGGCCAAAGAGCGATTTCGAAAAAAGAATTTTTTGCACTTTGGACAGATCTGTGCTGTTCTGGTGGTGACAGATCGATGAAACAGTTGAAACATTCCATCGGGGGTAAATTAACTGAAAATTATTTGATTACATTTTTCATATTTCGTATAATCTGATATGTTGATTTTCTCCATATAAATAAGTTCCGTAAGTTTTCCTTATGGGTTGCACAATATATGAGTTCAACCAACTCATATTTGCAGTGCAAAGGCTTGGAAAATATAGCCTGTAAGTGATTGATAAAGTCATCATATACATGTGTTGCATAGGTTTTCTTTTATGTAAGATCATGTGAAATATTGGGTTTGCTTTGGTTTATCGTTATATAGTCATAACAGAGCAATATTTAAAGCGTTTTCAAGGATATTACATCTAACTCTATTAAGTTTTCTAATTATGAACGATTTATTTTCATCATTTGGCAACTATGAAGCATGCAGGTGCATGCCTTCATAGAAGGGAAAGAGGGTTCAACCAAATACAAATTATAGTTAATAGAGTTAATCCTTAAGATAGTTAAGTTTGATTTAATTTCAATGGAAATAGTTGAGAATTAACTTTAGTTCCTCTAGCAGGTTCACTCGTATTTCTTCTTGTCAGTTTTCTCATTGTCAATAGTCTGTTTCCCATAACAAAATGCGGCCCCCGGAAGCTACCTATGGTGCTCCTAAGAGATCAACGAGCAAAGTAGATGAGAAAAAAGGTTATTCCATATCACTGTTTTATCAAATTTTGGTCACTAACACTTAGGAACAAGAACAATTGAAATTGGAGGGGGGCACTACCTCAAATGAACTTGAAAACGTATCTAATAAATAAGTTTTTGTTCTGAAAATGCTACCTTGTGTTTGTTTCAAGCTATTTTATTGTGAAACCTGGCAGATTTAAAGGATGCATACATTCGTTATCTGCCCTTGTACAAAGCTGTGGATAGTGGTGATTTGGAAGCTACCAAGAAATTCCTTGACCAGCACCCAGGTGCATTGACCAGTAGCCTTTCCGCTGATGGCGACACAGCTCTTCACATTGCGGTCCTAGCCGGACATGTAGAGATAGTTGAGGAGTTGGTGGGGCACATGTCTGCACAAGAAATAGCAGTTAAACAGAAATTTGGTTCAACAGCCCTTAATTTTGCTGCCGTTGGAGGAGTAACAGAGATTGCAGAGTTATTGGTGAAGGAGAATAGAGTTGCTTAACATTACAAATGAACATGACCAGATCCCTCTGGTTGTGGCTGCTCTCTATGGGCATAGAGATTTAGTGCAGTATCTTTACAAGGAGACTCCCATGGAAGAGCTTGATCCAACTAATATAAATCTTGGACCCATTCTTCTCACCGCTTGTATTATCAATGAATTTTACGGTACGAAAGGATTGCTTTACTATCTCTTCTGATTCTATACTCTTTCCATTTGTTCATTGTTTCTTATTTAACCTTTACCTGTTCTTCCTTTATGCCATAAAGATATTGCTTTGGATCTGGTCCAGCGTTATCCGCAATTGGCAATTGCTGAAGACATAGAGCAAGACACAGCCCTGCATATTTTGGCTCAAAAGCCATCTGCATTTCCAAGTGGAACTCAACTTGAAACTTGGCAATGGTGGATATATAAATGTTGGTAACTTGTCACTTGAAACTTATCTTCAAAATTCGAGCTATAGTAGAGTCATTAAATTGAGCATCATCTGTGGCTGCATTATTCTTGGCTTCAGTTATTCAGTTACATCCACAAAATGCCTCTCTCTACAATTCGGGAGATATTGAAAAACCTCATGAAGGTCCAACTCATCCAAAAAATTTGACTAAACGAGGTATATATACAAAACAAGTCACAGATTTCTCAGTAGAAATTTGCTTTTTCTTTTATTTAGATCTGTTCTGACATTAAATTTTAGTATCAGTTGAGCACAAATCCTTACTTTTCTAAATACTGCATCACCTAATTTATACTTGAATTTGAAAATCTAGTTTCGTTTATACAGCACTTCAACTCCTATAGCAAATATTCTGGAAATGCTTAAAACTTTCCGATTAGAAACAACAACTCTACCTACCTTTCATATTTGCTTGAGCCTAACTCTGCTTATTGCCTTCGTTCCCAGGAGTCACAAGCATATATGAGTTGAAGTTGAAGCATGTTCAAGCCAAAGAACTGTTAACTTGTGTTTGCCGAGAGGTATCAACTATAGAAGATGAGAACAGAGTGCAATCTCTGGTCAAGAAACCACTATTTGACGCAGTTAAGAACGGATTAGTTGAGTTTGTCAGAGAGCTCATGAAACATTATCCTGAGGTGTTTTGGTTCTATGATGACAAGAAACGGAATATATTTTTTGTTGCAGCCGCTGAACGCCAAGAAAAGATTTTCAGCCATATATATAGAACGGGTGCAAAGAAAAACTATATGGCAACTCATTGGGATAAGGATTCTAACAATATGTTACACCAGGCAGCGTTCTTAGCTCCTTCCTCTCAGCTTGATCGTGTTTCAGGTGCAGCTCTGCAGATGCAAAGGGATCTTCAATGGTTTAAGGTGATTACATACACACATATATACATACATGCGTATGTACATATGTACATATTTATAAAAGCTTCTTTTGGTTTAAAACTAAAGTAAAATAAAAATTACTCATCATAAATTCTTTCTTATTTTTATTGCAGGAAGTGGAAAGTGTTGTACAACCCAAGTACAGGGAGATGGTCAACAACCATTTCAAAACACCCCGAGCTTTGTTCACGGACCAACATCAGAAATTAGTAGAACAAGGGGAGCAATGGACCAAGGAAACTGCTGAATCTTGCACGGTTGTTACTGCTCTAATCGTCACCATTGTGTTTTCAGCGGTGTTTACAGTGCCTGGAGGATATGATGAGGCAGGGGTCCCGCTCTATTTGCTTCGAAGTTCCTTCTTGATTTTCATCATATCTGATGCTTTATCACTTTTCACTTCCACAACTTCTTTGCTGATGTTCTTAGGAATCCTGACATCCCGATATAGAGAAGAAGATTTCCTCCAGACTGTGCCTACAAAATTGATGATTGGGCTTTCCATGCTTTTCTTCTCCTTAGCAACCATGATGATAGCCTTTGGAGTTGCTGTTAGGATAGTCTTGAATTGTGATTTAATTAGGATTGTTTAATTCTAATTAAATTGGTATGCCTTATTAAAATAGTCTTTAAATCTAGTTAGACTAGAATAACAATTCTTAATTATATTAGGATAAGATTCCTAATTATATTAGGATAAGATTCCTAATTATATTAGGATAAGGTTATTGTATTTGGCACTATAAAAGAACCCTATGGGTTAAAGAATAATCATCACCTAGATTTAGAGAGAGTGATTTAGGTGTACGTGGGATAAGGGTTATGAGTTTGAGACTGTTATTGTAATCTCCTGATTTTTCCTTTTAATGGATTTTTTGTCTGTTGCTGTGCCCGTAGACGTAGGTCATCAAAAGACCGAACCACGTAAATTCTTGTGTTCTTGTGGGTGTCCTTGATTTCTTTCTTTCTTTATTCTATTGATTGGGTTAGATCTTGGGCAATTCTTTAGAGACAATTCCGTAATTTTCCAACAAACTGGTATCAAAGCTTCAAGGTCTTGGGTCAATCTGAATCTCGTTATGGCAACTTCGTAGATCAAGTATGAAATTGAAAAGTTTAATGGAAGAAACGATTTCAGCCTGTGGCGTGTTAAGATACGCGCATTGCTAGTGCAACAAGGACTGTTGAAGGCACTGAAGGGAAAAGAGTATCTTCCTTCGAATTTATCTGATGGTGAGAAAGATGACCTTATGGAGAAAGTACATAGTGCTATTCTCCTTGCTTTGTCTGATGAGGTGCTAAGAGAAGTCATGGATGAAGAATCTGCTGCTGCAGTGTAGCTTAAACTCAAAAGTATTTATATGACTAAATCCTTGACGAATCGGCTTTATATGAAGCAATGATTGTATACTCTCAAGATGAGTGAAGGTACGTCCGTTAATACCTACATTAATGAATTTAATAAAGTTATTCTTGATTTAAAGAATATCGATGTTAAAATTGAGGATGAAGACCTAGCCCTAATTCTTTTATGTTCTTTGCCTCCATCGTATGAAAACTTCGTGGATACTATATTATATGGCCGAGACACTTTCACTTTCGAGGATGTAAGAGCATCTTTAAATTCCAAGGAATTGAAGAAGAAAGTTGATGGTATCCAGAATAAAAATCAAGCAGAAGGTTTGGTTGTGAATAGAGGAAAAGATAGAGAGAATGGTATAGACAAAAAAGGTAAATCTAGAGCAAAAGGGAAAACTTGTTGGAATTGTGGTCAAAAAGGGCATTTTCGTCAAGACTGTACCAAATTCAAGGATGATGAAAAGTTCAATAAGTCTGAGAATACTGCAAACGTGGTTGGAGATGACTTTGATACTTTTGAGGAAACTGATAATGTTCTTGCAATTACTAATTGTAACCTGATGGATATATGGATCTTGGATTCGACTTGTTGATTTCATATATGTCCTAGGCGTGATTGGTTTACAACTTATCAATCTGTTAATATGGGCACTGTACAATTAGGAGATGATTTCTCTCTCTCAGTTGTTGGGATTGGCACAATTCGAATCAGGATGTTTGATGGTATGGTAAGAACACTTGAGGTAAAATATGTCCTTGACATGAAAAAGAATTTAATATCCTTGAGTTTGTTAGATAAAAAGGGCTACAAATATAGTGGCCAAGATGGTGTCTTGAATGTATCTAAAGAAGCCTTAACTATCATGAAGGGCAAGTTATCCGGTGACCTTTATTGTCTAGTGGGAAACATGGTCATTGAAACTGTTTCTGTGGTCTCATCTAATGATCCTGAAGATGATGTAACACATTTATGGCATAAGAGATTGGGTCATATGAGCGAGAGAGGGATTAGAAAACTGAGTAAGCGTAGTTTGCTATGTGGTCAAAAGAGTGAAAAGCTAGATTTTTGTGAGCAACATATAGTGAAATTTAACACTACAACTCATCGAACCAAGAGTGCAGTAAACTACATCCATTCAGATTTGTGGGGTCCTTCTTCGGTGGCATCAAAAGGTGGATCATTATACATGTGGATCTTTATTGATGATTTTTTAAGAAAAGTGTGGACGTATCTTCTGAAGGCTATGAGTGAAGTGTTAACCACTTTTTTGCATTGGAAGGTATTGATCGAGAAGCAGACTAAGAAAATGATCGAGAACTTTCGAACAAACAAAGGTTTGGAATTTTGCAAAGGTGAGTTTGGTCTATTCTACAAGAATGAGAAAATCGTTAGACATCGCACTGTCGACAAAACACCACATCAAAACGGTATTGTAGAATGGATGAAGAAAACACTTCTGGAGAGAGCAAAATACATGTTCTCAAATGTTGGCCTAACCAAAGTATTCTAGACAGAAATTATCAATATGGCTTGCTACTTGGTAAATCAGTCTCCATCAACTGCAATTGAATTTAAGACTCCCAAGGAAGTTTGGTCTGGTAAGCCTGTTGATTACTCTATATTGAGAGTATTTGGTTGTCTTGTTCATGCTCATGTGAGTGATGGTAAACTTGAGTTGAGGGCGACGGAGTGCATATTCCTAGGCTATGCTTATGAGGTGAAGGGTTATCAGTTGTGGTGTACTGATTGTAAGTTCCCCAAGTTTATGGTGAGACGGGATGTTACCTTTGACAAGTCTGCATTACTTTGTGAGATAAAGTCTAGAATTGCAAACACATCAGACCAAGAAGTTGGCAAGCAAGTGGAGCCTGAAATCAATGCTCTTGTGACAGTGAGGGATGATAGTGAAATCCAGAACGAATTACAAGAGGTACAAGAATTAGTATCTCAATGAAGCATTACTTGTATTGATGGTGATTCTGATTCTTATATTTTATTTGTGGAAGTAGAGATTAATGAGCCTTACTTTTATCATGAGGAAATTACATATGCCGAGTCTTCTAAGAAGATTGAGTATCTACATTGGGATCAAACATGGGAGCTTGTGAAAACACCTAAAGTTACTATTGAAGTTGGCTTTGTGTGTGAAGGAGGTGCAAACATTAGTCGTAATGTGGTTGGCTTCTTCAAATCAGATTTTGCTAGTGAACTAAATAATAAAAGATCTCGAATGGGGTATGTGTTCACTCTCTTAGGGTCTGTAATCAGTTGGAAAGTAGTAGCTACTTTGTTTACAACTGAAGTTGAATATATGGTTGTGACCGAGGCAGTGAAGGAGGCCTTATGGTTTCGAAACTTGGTTAGTGATCTTTATTTTGGACAAGAATCTAAAAGTGAGATTGTAGTAAAGAAAATAACTACATATGAAAATCTGGCAAATATGCTAACTAAGTCAGTTTTTGGGATAAAGTTCAAGCATTGCTTGGACTTGATCGATGTTCGTAGTGCTTGAGGCCCTTTGGGGCAGTGGCGGTGTCGACAGAGATTGGTTTGTAAGGTGGAGCTAGGTGAATTCAAGCCTAAGGTGGAGATTTGTTAGGATAGTCTTGAATTGTGATTTAATTAGGATTGTTTAATTCTAATTAAATTAGTATACCTTATAAATAGTCTTTAAATCTAGTTAGATTAGAATAACAATTTCTAATTCTATTAGGATAAGATTCCTAATTAAATTAGGATAAGGTTATTGTNTATTTGGCACTAAAAAAGGACCCTATGGGTTAAAGAATAATCATAATCTAGATTTAGAGAGAGTGATTTAGGTGTACGTGGGATAAGGGTTATGAGTTTGAGACTGTTCTTGTAATCTCCTGATTTTTCATCTTAGTGGATATTTCTCTGTTGCTGTGCCCGTGGACGTAGGTCATCAAAAGACCAAACCACGTAAATTCTTGTGTTCTTGTGGGTGTGCTTGATTTCTTTCTTTCTTTATTCTATTGATTGGGTTAGATCTTGGGCAATTCTTTAAAGACAATTTCGTAATTTCCCAACAGTTGCCCAATTCATTGTTCTCCATGAAAGAATCACATGGGTTTCATTTCCAATTATTTTGCTTGCTAGTCTTCCCCTTTCGCCCTGTTGCAATTCCCTTTCCTTGTTGAGATTTCTTTTCCACTTATAGACCTGGCATCTTTAACAAGCCGAAGAAGCCCTGGTTAAGATCAGGTTCTACCCGCTCTTCTGCCCGTTGCGTACATTAGCTCGTCACAGCTGCATCCAGTACTACTGCCAAAGCAATAGGGTTTAATTTGGTCTTATGCTCTTATTCTCAATCTGATGTTCTTCATATGCTTTAAAGCATGCTTTGCTTTCTTTTCTAGAGGGACATATTTTGCTCCAAAATATATATGTTTTGGATAAGAATTGGCTGATAATGTATTCACTAAAATTTCGTAATGCGTGATATATGCGTGATACATGCACAAGTTCATAAACTTTGGGAGCAATTCCCTGAGTGAACCTTTTTTTAAAGTTAATCCAGACCTCACTAGCAGTCTCTGCGTGTACAGCTCCTCCTTGCAATTCTTTGGAGAGAGCGTTAATCAACCAAGATAATACCATTGCATTACACTGCACCCAGTCTTGAAATTCAGGGGAATTGACTTCTGGTTTTGGAATTGACCCATCCACGAATCCTATTTCATTCTTGAATTGAAGAGCATTCATAAAATTGCATCTCCAAGTGAAATAGTTTTCCTCGATTTTACTTATGGGATGAGTAACAAAAATTAGACCAAGGCAATTGGAGGAATGCAGATAGTAAGGTGATTTGGTATCAACTACAGTGTTGTTTGATGTGACTATAGTCGGCACCAAATTTCCATTACCCTTGCTTGCTCCTTCCTCACCCTTATTAACCATCTAAATATAGCTTAGGTTGTCTGCAACCTTTGCTCTGATACCATGAAGAGTTTGAATACTCTGTCAAATGATTTTATTGATAAGGCATGTTGTGCTTAAATACAAGTTGTGATGGTGATACAAGGGGAGGAATCTTCACAATAAGTGCTGCCTAAGACAAAGGCATTGGTCATGCCGTAGACTAAGAAATCAATTAGTCAATGATTGTCAATTAGTTAATGATAATAGTCTATAATCAATTAGTCAATGATTGTCAATTAGTTAATGATAATAGTTTATAATCAATTAGTCAATGATTATAGTCTATAATTAAGGATAATAAGATCTCAAGTCAAATCTCCTTCATTAGAAATTACACCATTAAGTTGTTGGCCTCTAAACCATCAGCATTCTTGAGTGGAAAAAGTTTCGTATTTTGGAAACGTTGGATCTACAACTCATGTAAGTTTACTACTTTCTCATTCCTTTTCTTTTCAATTTGGCTTGTCTATTTTCTTTTTTCTTAACACATAATATGCTCAATTCATATAACAATAAAGCTTAACACTTAAAAAAAATATATTCTTTTTCTTTATCAATTAACAATGTGTACAAGTTTATCTCCAAGGTACATTTTATGTTCTAATTGTATGAAATTATGTCAAGAAAGCTACAAAGAGTAATCCATCACTTTTCATATTATTAATTATACATATGCATGGGAGGTCATGGCAAAGACTATGCCCTGCATGTGCTAAACCGTATAACTACCACGAAAGGCTAGTTTTTTAAACCAAATTTTAAAAATAAATCTTTTTCTCATGCTTTTAAAAAATATTATTAAATTATTCCAGCTCGTCGCACCAGTAATAAATGATGCCAAATATCTTATTGACATATATATTTTAATAATTGTTGAAAAATGTGATCAGCTAATGACATGATTTTTTCAAATATAAAGATAACAAAAGTAGAATTAGAAGATGAAGGAATAACCTATGGCGAACCAAGAGGTGATGAAGAGAGCATTAGAAGGCACCGGTCAAGTCAAAATGATGGTATGTTGAAATATACTCTTTCTCATGATTTTGAAGGTCTTTTTTCCCTATTTGAAAAGTGTATAGTTCGCTAATCAAATTTGGTTGGAAGCTCCTAAAATGGTTTGGTGTGCAGCATGATCTCCTTATCAATGAAAGTTTTGCACTTTTGTTGTTGCTTTCGCTCCTCGTAAAAATTTCTTTCAATTGCAGTCTCTGATATGAAGTGCATTCACGATGCAAAGTTAAAACATGAACAAGCCGTCGAATTCCTCAGATACATATTTAAGGAAATCCCAAGGCTAAGTAACACACAATTGGACAAAATTGGATTGGACAAAGCAATCTATGATGGTATCAAGCATGGAATGACTGAGTTTATTGATGAAATAATACAACTCGATCCCGAAGTCATATGGAGGAAAGACAAAAAAGGTTGAACTCTTTTTGCTAATGCAATAGTTCTACAATATCATAACGTGCAAGTCTAGAAACTCATTGGCTAAACAGGGAAAAAATATAGAGTTGCCACCAATATGTTTTTTTATCTAAGTGTGATTGGTCACTTATTAAATTTATTCTATTCGACGGAGTCTTAATTGACTTTAGATCTGTCTAAAGAACAATAGTCTGGTCTGTGAATTTTTAGAGTTAGGTTTGGAAGTACGATTCCACACGGGGAGGGATTAACTCCCTCATGACGCCCCGTTCCACGAGCGGTATTATTTAGTCATATGTTATCCTATATTGATCCTAACTTTTGATTTTATTCTTATGTTTTCCTAATCTTTAATTATTTATTTTATTCTTTATTTTATTTGCAAATTAAAACATCTTATTCGGTTTTACAGATTTGACGTGGACATAATGCAATTATGAAATACATGGCATAAAATCCGGATAATGCCAAACGAAAACTTTTTATTGAGGATAGTTTCTGAATCCGCCCATCATACTGGTGGGATTCGGGGATATTCTCTCACCTAAGGAATTACCTAGGAAACTTGCCTTCTCAAGTTTAACAAATAAATCCCATTATAAGGGTAATCATTCACATTTGAAAATAATATTTTTTGTGAATGCAAACCCTAATATGAGTGAAAACCTTTTATTAAAGACATTCTTCGAGCCCTCCCATCATACTGGTAGGACTCAAAGGTATCCTTTCACCTAAGAAATTTTTCAAAAGAACTCTCCTTCGTAAGCTCTCTCGAAAAGTCCCATCATTGGGACTTAAACTCGTGCACAAAATATGTTTACATACCATGACCTTTAACGATGCAGTGAGGATGTGTAATGTGCCTATAAATTTCAATATCCATTTCTTTATTTTCCCGCAACCCTTTTGTTATTTCTTGGTAAATTATTTATCTTTATATATATATCATGAACAAATATTTTATTTTATATAATTTTATTTTATTACATATTTTAATATATTTAAATATTTATCTATTTGGCTATGTATATTTTCCTTTTACCTAAATGCTATTTCTTTAACCAAAAATTTTATTTTAGAATTATTATTATTTATGCATATATTTTTTATAACTCAACTCTTTCCTAAATCTTTTTATTAACCTAACCTATTTTCTTTTTGACTAACTATTTTTCCATCTTCTCTCATAAATCTATTTTTTATAACTAAATATTTACCTTTTATATTTTAGTTATATCCATTATTATTATGAGTTTACNGACTGACTATTTTGCCATCTTCTCAGATAAATCTATTTTCTATGATTATATATATATATATATTTACCTTTTATATTTTAGTTATATTCACCATTATTACAAGTTTACTATCTTTGAAAATTTCATTTTTACTATTTATTTGTCATTATGAATATCATTAATTCCTATATATTTCATCTATTCCCTCTTACATATATTATTATTATTATTATTATTATTATTATTATATTTGTTATTATCATTACGTCATTGTTTACTTTTATTTCTATGTTATTTTTGATTGATTAGTACTTAGGTTAATATGTTTTTCATTTACTTAGAATTGCAAATATTGAGATTTAAAATTAAAACTCTCTCATTGTACTAGTGGGGTCTCAATCGAAACCCTAACTTAAAAAAGTTTATTTGAAATTGTGACTTCTTGGGTTCTGAATGAACATTCCATTATTGGTGCAACTTACATATATTATTCCTATGATTAATATTATAACAACTTCTCGACCAAATTTATATGCTTTCCGTAACTATTAAGGTGATCCTAAATATACATTTCATTACTATTATTATTTTCTCTACCTTATTATTTTTTTAAATATTCGGCCTCAAATGTTTACTTTTTACCTACATCCATATTTTTTTACAACCCCATAGTCTATTTTACTGTTGTCATTATTATTTATATATATATTTATTTATTTTACCTAACCCACCTTTTTTGAATAAATATTTTTTATATTTTTAAATATCCCCTTTTTCAAATATATTTTTACTTTTTTACTTATTTACTTACCTTATTTCTTATGACTCAACCTACCTTATTTCTTATGACTCAATATATACGTATATTTTGCATTTCTACCTTTTTTTTCATATATTTATTCTTCTACAACTAAATATTTTTTTTTCTACTTGGATCTTTCTCTCTTTTTTTTTTTTTTACTTTTAACTGAACATTTCATTCGTTTTCTACATTTTGCCTATTTAAATATATTATAATAATTATTATTTATGCATGTATTTTCTTTATATATTTTACTTAACTAAAAATATTCTTCTTGTAACTAAACATTCATCTACCATTTTCTGTTTATTGCTTTATGTTTTCTCTCCTTTTTATTTATTCATTAATTATATTATTTCTTTTACCCTAAAACGTCACATATACTTTCATAATATATTTTTATCCTACTAAAGTTACTCATATACTTCTACCATATGTTTTTTACCACAACAACTTGGGTCAACCACAAGGAATAAACAGGCCACATCTAAATAGAGACCAACGGAATTGCATATTTGCACCTTACCTTGTTCAAGCTTGAACTAGCCCAAGAATGACTAGGCTATGTGTAGACACCATTTTTTTTATTTGTTAATTTTAATTTTGTTATTTATTTTAATATGATCATTATTACCATAGTTTTATGGTCAAAAGACTTATCCAATCCCTGTTCTCTTCAATTTTATTCAATTTAGTCCTTATACTCAAAATCGAAGCAATTTAGTTTTTTAATTTTGAGAATTGTGTCAATTTAATCCTTCTCCCTAACGACATCCAATTTTATCGTTAAAAAGATGACATCAGCGATAACATATCACATTTTGATGACATAGCATTGAGATGATGACGTGGCATGCTACATGGCATTGAGTAATGACGTGGCAATGCCACATGGCCTTATTCGATGACGTGGTGGTGCTGACGTGGCACTGACATATCCACGTGGCAAATCAAAAAAAATTTCAAAAAATTTTTTTTGCCACGCTATAGGGATTAAATTGAACAAAAATATATATTACATGGATTAAATTGAACAAAATCGAGATGTTAAGGGACTAAATTGAAAAAAAAATTAAAAAATACAAATCTTTAAGTAGATTATTGATATGCATATTAATAAGTCAAATATTTAAGTGTAAAAGATTTATGGTGTTTAAAAATATGTATAAATATTTTCTTACTTGATTATTTGAATCTAGAATATGTAAATAAATTTATCTTTTTTACAAAAATTAAGTTTGAATTCTCATTCTATAAAAAAATTTTTGAAAAAATTTCATACCTAAAGTCAAATTTAAATGAATAACTTGCATTACGTTAAAATAAAAAAATATAAAATGACTAAATATGTTGATTTAGTTACAACTTTCACAATTTACAAATACACATTTTTTTGAAATTATTCAACTCTTACCTAATTTACCTTTTACTTAAATTTACTCAAATTAGTAAAATATGTTGATTTGGTTACAACTTTCACAATAAATAGAATAGGTAGTTTATTAAAGAAACATGTTAGTAAGAATTTACTTCTAAGATTAGATATAAAAATAATAATAATAGTACATAATAAATAAAATGTAATACAATGACTTAGACGAAAATATTAAAAAAAACACACATAATGATAGACAATGAAAAGTATAAAAAATTAAATCAATTAAAATATAACTAATTAATCAATTTGGGAAAGGTGAAGAGTCACCAATCCCAAATAGATCGAGGTTCCACCAGAATGATGGGAGGGTCTTGATTTAGTGATATAATGTAATCCAAATAATTATTTTAAAGAATAAAGTTAATAAAATTTATTACTATATGTAGTAAAATATATATAATAATGAATATAAAAACAATAAATAAGATATGAGAAGAATAATAACAGAGTGGATGAGAATATACTATCCGAATATGCCAATGATGGAATTGTTACCGGGACACGAGAAGTTGTAGCCTTGGATTAATCTTCTTAGATGAGAGATTTAACTAAAACTCCACCAGTATGATAGGAGGGTTTTAGTTTTCAAGTCACAATATTTTTTAAATGAGTTAATAAAAAATAAGGAATGTTGAAAGCATAGAGTAGAAATATAAAATGTTCATGCTTCAAAAAATATATATATAAATATTTATGCTTTTAAAAATAAAGTACATAATAATATAAAACATTGTTACTTGGATTGTACTGATGATGGAATATTCATTCGGAATGTGAGAAGTCGCAATTCTGAATGAACTTTTCTAGACTAGGGATTTTGATTTAGACCCCACCAGTACAATGGGAGGGTTTTAATTTTGAGTCTCGATAAAAATAATAATAAAAAAATATAAAAATAATAGAATAGTTAGTCAAAAAGAAAATATGATAAGTTAATTAAAATGTAGGAAAGAAGTTGAGTTATAAAAAATATATATAAATAATAATTATGAAATAAATATTTGCTTTAAAAATAGCATTTGGGTAAAAGGACAATATATATCACAAAATAGATAAATACTTAAGTATAAAAAATATATATAATAAAATAAAATATAGCTAGATGAAAATAATAAATATAAAATATTATTTCATGATACACACACACACGCACAAAGATAAACAATAAAAAAAATTCAAAGAGGTAATAAAAGAGTTGTAGGAAGATTAAGAAATGAATATTGAAATTTATAGATATATTACACATCATCATTGCATCGTTAAATGTCATGGCATGTAGATGTGTTATATGCATGAGTTGAGGCCTCGATGATGGGACTTTTCGAAAGAGCTTGCAAAAGTGAGTTCTTTTGAAAAATTTTCTATATGAAAAGATACCTTCAAGTCCCACTAGTGTGATGGGAGGGCTCGGAGAACATCCTTAATGAAAGGTTTTTGCTTGTATTAGGATCTACATTCATGAAAATATTATTTTTACTTGCAAACAACTACCTCAATGATGGGATGTACTCATTAAACTTGCGAAGGTAAGTTTAGCAAGTAATTTCATAGGTAAGAGAATATTCACGAATCACACTAATATAATGGGTGGATTCAGGAAATATCCTCAATAAAAAGTTTTCGTTTGGCGTTATCCGGATTTTATGCTATGCATTTCATAATTGCATCATATGCATGTCATACCTGAAAAACTGAATAAAATGTTTTAATTTGTTAATAAAATAGAGAATAAAGTAAATAAACCATAAATAAGGAAACATGGGAATAAAATCACCAGTTTTGGTTATAATAGGATAACATATGATTAAATGGTACCGTTCGTGAAATGAGTATCGTAGAGGTGTTAATCCTTCATTGTGTGTAATCGTACTCCCAAATCCAACTCTAAAAAAATCACAGACCAAGTCATTGTTCCTTCAACGGACCTAAAATCAATTTAGGATCCCGTTAAAGAGAATTAACATAGTAAACAGCCAATCGCACCTAGATAAAAAATATTGGTGATGACTTCTTAAATTTTCTATGTCTAACGGTGTGGTTCCTAGATCCGCATATTACGACTCTATGAAGGATCACAGCAGCCCACCACAATAAAATGCTTTGTTTGGTGTGTAGAACCCTTTCCAATCAGTGCCGTTCAAGAACTTCTGCTTTGCTCCACCATAGTTGCAAAAAATGACGTTGTTTTTTAAACTCTCAAACCCTAGGTATATAAACTCCTTTTCCTCTCTTGTCTCTCGATTTCTCTTCTTGTTTTCTCTTTACCACCGGCTTCTTCACCTTCTCTCTAAAATCAACTCTCTCCTTTCTCTTCTCTCTACTAGAAAACTACTATCGTTGACCTTAAAAAGCCTTTTTTTTTGTTTTTTGAAATCCCTCTTCCTTTTTGATCGAAAGAAGAAAAGAAAAAGGATTCACCGAATCCTAAATCCCCTAAACCTAGTGAATACCGAAAAGAAAAAACTTCCCATCGCCTCACTTGCTTTCTTTTTCTTTTCTTTGTTTTTACTATTTTTTTTGGTTTTCAAATTGTGGTTGGATGCGGTTGATAATGAAAGCTAGGGGTTTTCTTTGGTTTCTAAGGGTTTTTGGATTTCTAGCAAGGGTTTCTAGGGTTTTTTGTTGCTAAGTTTTCTCTAGCTGCTACTACAAAGGAATCTTAGGGTTTTTTTTCTCTTTGGAATCTGACCTCCCTTTTGTTTTGGAAATATTTTCTTCTTATATGCGTAAGGGATTTGTAAATCCCTATAATTTTTACTTTTCCAGTCGTTATGCGCTGCACAGTTGGTGGAGCAACCAAGTGGCCTTTGCTTGGGTGTCAAGGCACACTTAGCAAAGGCCTGGTACATTTTCTATTTTTGGCTTCATTCGATTTTAGGACAGTTGGCCAATTTTCGAGTTGTTCCTATTTCTAGAATGTTCTTCTTCTCAGTTGGTTTTAATCTTGGTTTACAACACTTAATCCTGTTTTAGCTAATTTGATCTATTCTAGTTCGAGTTTGATCATTTGGGCCTGTTTTGCCAATAACAGAGCCCAATTGTTGGATTAGGTCCAGTGTTAGCTTAATCATTGCCAAGGCCCAAACAGTTTTATAATACGAGGATCACATCAAAGTCCATTAGACAAATTAATTTTGAATATAAACTAATGACATAAGAAAGGTAAGTAAATAAATAAATAAAAAATGAAATAAAATAAAATAAATCAATTATTGACTTCTTATATAAAAATATAGTGTCTACATACGGCAAGAAAAGATCTTCGATCATGTATATCATTTGGGTTCAAAGCAGCGCATAACATTACTTCGGCATGATATTTTCCGCAACAATTTTTCACATTAGCTGCAAAGTTGTCCCCTCCCTCTCGACTTGATCGTATCTCTGGAGCTGCTCTGCAGATGCAAAGGGAGCTACAATGGTTTGAGGTGATACATTATCTATTAAAATTTTTGCTGCCCATATCTGTGAAATAGACACTATATATTAATCGTGTGTTTCATGTTTCATTTGCATTTCAAGTTAATGAATTTGGAGCTGATAAAAAGGTTTTCGTGTTAATGGTGATTAGGAGTTGAGGAAGATTCTACCCCGAAAATTTGAGGAAGAGTTCGACGAAAACAATAGAACTCCGGCATCTCTGTTTTCTCATGAGCACAAGGAGCTGATTACAGAAGGGGAGAAATGGATGAAGAACAATGCAGCGTCGTGCATGGTTGTGGCTACTCTCATCGCTTTGCTAATTTTGAGAATTGAAGTATACATATTTTATTGTATATATATCTTAAATTTGACCTTTATAATTTTAAATATTTTAATTTTATAATTACTTAAATTAAAAGTATTTATTTATAATGGAGAAAATAAGTTACCAGTATATCTCAACTGTTTAAATTTAATTAAAATTTTATACTCAAAGTCTCGAATTAAGTTTTGAGATAAATAAATTCAGATTTAAGAGATGGAGAAAATGTTCTCTTATTATGTAATTCAAATGCTTCATGTGCTCTCTCTAATGGGACATCTTAATGGTTAAATTTAAGCATCTATCTTGGAAGTTTCAAATTTAAATCCTAAAACCAGCAGAGTGAATGTTACAACATATGAGAGAATTACCTTTTATTATCTTGATCAAAATTCTTTATTCACAAAAAAAAGTCCTTTAGGTACCAAAGAATAAGATTACAAACTCTTTTCATTTTTTGTCTTTATCTAAATATACCCCAAAAGTTTTGGGAAGCCTCTAGAAGTTATATTCCCCAATAAGCAATCACCAAAAAATGAATATCGGAGTTCCTTTGTGACAGTGTAATTGTGTTCCTTGCAAACTAATTGGTTGGTAATACACAGATACATATTTTATTTTAAGCATTTACAATTAATAAAAAAACACTCTTTATTTTCACAAGAAACCTTCAATGTCAATTAGATGAAATAATTAAAGTTTATGGAATGTTATATGCTTTGCAAAAGAAAATTACAAAAGGTTATAATTATGAGATTCTTATTTCATCAATATATTTTTCTTAAGTTTCTTGTCAATATTTTATTATAAAAAAGATATTAACAAAGTAGAAAGACTGGCATATGATTATGTTTCTCACTTGTGAAGTGGACATGTGATCTCATAGATTGAAGTATGAAGATATTTGAATAAAATGTAGGTGCTTATCACAACAACAAGTTCACTGATTATGACCTTCCATGAAAATTTGTTTAGTACATCATTTAAATGTCCATAAAATAAATTCTTATGTGTTAGTTGTATAAGTGATCTTTAGACTTGATATCACTAAATTACTGTATGTTTGAAATGTTAGTCTTTGATACTATCTAAAGTGGCTTTAATTAAGGATGTTCAAAAAGATATTAATATTGGGTATAACATGAAACATATGAGGATGAATCAATAATCAATAGAGGATTTATTACTTTAAATGAAACAAAAGGGCATATCCCATTGCATCTAGATAAGCAATAAGTCATAGATGCCTTTGGCTTAAGCATATAGAGATGCCGACAAAAGGTTTTGTTACTCTCTAATAATGAATTTGATTGCTAATATCAAGTTTTAAAATGACAAAAACAAAATTTGAGTTGACATTGTATCATACTCAATTTCTTGTTAGGATATTATATGATGAAGTGATAATAATTACATAGGAAGACTATGTACTAAAAGTTTGAGTTGAGCCACAATTACTTTTCTTGACATTTGGGTCATCATGCATGATGCATTACTAGATGTCAATTTTCATGACTTATAAATATAAATAAATCAATTATGGAATTTTTTTTTGAATAGCAAATCAATTATGGAATTGATGATGATTGTAAAAGAGTTTGATTCATCTAATCCTGATTCAACTTAGATTATAATTTATATATTTATTGTCAACATATTAATATCCTAATGAGTCATATACATTACTAAAGAAAGTTAATTGAGAATGTGAAAAGGAGTTAATTAAGTTGGACTTAATTGAAAGAAGTTAAAAACTTTGAAGACATAATTGAACGGTTCAATTAATTTTAAAATAATTTTGCAATTAACATAAAAGTTATAAAAATGATATCAACATTAGGATTTTTTTTTTAATTGGAAGAAAGGGGATTTGAACCTTACTTTTTAAGTAGGGATTATGTACCAACTAATAAATCAAAATGCTTGAGTGCAATATTGAGATATTGAGATTAGGATTAACTCAATTATCTTTAAAATAAATATGAAGCTCTTTTCACATTCTCTGTTAACATTTTTTAATGTTTGTGATCCAGTAATTAGGGTCTTTATGATTGGAACACCGAAGAGAGAGTGGGCCTGACTTATGAGCCATTGCTAGAGAAGAAGTAAAACTCTTGGAAGTTTGGTCGCAGTATGGAATATGGCACTTGCTATGTCCTTTCTACTTCCTACCCTCGTCTTTTTGCTATTATTGATCAATATATAACCTGTTCTCTACTTGAGAATGGGACTGATTGCTGGAAGTCCGTTGAGTACTCAAAACTAAATTTCTTTGCCCTTTTTCTTTTGGACAAAGAGGAGTCCAATTGAATTTAATTGTAAAGGCAAACTCAAGTTCAAACTTGACTACACACACATTTATCTATGTGTATATATATAATCAAAAAGTTAAATTAGATTGTGAATATGGTTGGAATTAATTGCTAAAAATTATTCGGACTCAGCATATTCTCAATTCTTTGAGCTATTGGAGATTGAGCTCAATATGATCGCGAACAAGTTGATGCTCATTATAGACTTGGCTTAGATATGTATATAGTCCTGATGTCAAACGACGAAGAGAGAGACTATTAGGTCTTGTCTTGTCTTAGTATATACGGTAAAGAAGAGGTTTCGACAATTTTAAGATCCAAGTTCAAGTCTCATCAAATGTAGATTATTGATTTTTACTGCTTGATGTATAGTAAAAGTTATTTGATTATAATTGTAATTAGTATTGATACATATAATTTCCTAACAAAATTTTATAACCATTAATTTTGAACTTAATATATAGCCATCGATATCGAACTTAATTCAATGATATGGTGGAAGCCTTGGGATCACTAGATCCTAAATTAAAATCCCACTTGGGTTTTTTTTTTGTTTTTTGTTTTTTTAAATTTTATGGTAAATTTTCACTGGTTATATGTTATACTAATTATTATGGTTAATTGTTAATCAGTTCCTTCTCTTGGATGTACTAATTTACAAGTTATATATTGGATTTAATTCATTTTAACTGTTATTGTATAATTTAAGGGTAATTCAAAAAATTAAATGAAACACTTTTCATTTTGCATTTTTTGTTCTATTATCAATTTTTTTCAAATTAATCAAAATAAAAAAAATAAAATCCTAAATTGACCAAAAATTAAGACCTTACATCAAGAAATAAAAAGTTTTACAAACATTTAATCCTAAAATGGGAATCCAGGTTAATTGTATATATAATCTCATTAAACAAAATTTTTCTATACCAAATATGATGAGATCATTGAAAGAATATCATTGGATCCGATGACGTTGCTCCATATCATACGGGTTGATGAATAACATATGCCCCAAGTAAGTGTATTCTCATATTGTTAATTTGTTAGATCCTTCATATGTACATATACATATTCGTAAATTGTCACATTTTATGATTTTTGAACAATTGTAACTTAAAATCCTAAAGTATAGATAGATTCAGTTGCACAATAAAGGAGAGCACACCAGGATCAACTTGCTGCAAAAGCAATTGACTAAATACAGCAGCGGGGGGCAAAATAAAATTAGAAGAAAAAGGAAAAAGAGGTAAGGCAGTAGACACACCACTTTGAACTTTTAATTATTTTGATGCCACAACATTGGTCCAGGATCAAAAGTGAAAGGGGAAAAGCTATATTATCGGTAAGTTGTAATCATTGGACATAATGGTATTACCCTTTCTTAAACCCAAAACTAATTTGCAGCAAATTTTTCTTTTACATGAGCTTGACAATGGCTCAATTAAGAATGCTTTCATTGTTTAACCTGAAACGTTTATGTTCTTGCAACAAGGGAAAGGAAAAAGGTATTATTAGAAGAGGGAAAACTCTAGCGGTTTCAAGAACATTGGCATTCTTTACAGCAACTAAAGTATTCAAAAGGAATTCTAATTTGGTTCAAGTTACCTTAAAGAATCTTTAATTTAAAGAAAGATGGCATGGCATAATAAAAGATGGAAAGACAAAAAGAAAAAGACAAAAGAAGAAATAATAGGTATTAAGCAGAATCTTTTGGATCATCTCTGAGGAAATTATATATGCATCAAACAATCTTCTTTTTTCCTTTTTCTCTCTTCTTCTTTAAACTTGGACTCCAAATTATCTGCAACATCCCATTACTTATTCTTTGTTTATGCCTTTAGTAGCAGAAAAGCATGTAGGAGGGGCAAAAGAGCAATTTCCAAAGAAGAATTTCTTACACTTTGGACAGATCTGTAGTGTTTTCGGTGGTGGTAATTTGATGAAACAGCTGCAACATTCTATTGAAGGTAAATTAATTAAAAACTATTTGATTAACTTCTTCATATTTCGTATTAGCTGAGACGTTAATTTTCTCCATATAAATATGGATCGTAAGTTAACCTTCTTGGTTACCTAATATCTGAGTTCAACCAACACTTATTTGCAGTACAAAGGCCTGGAAAATATAGCCTGTAAGTGATTGATAAAGTCATCATATACATGTGTTGCATAGGTTTTCTTTTATGTAAGATCATGTGAAATATTGGGTTTGCTTTGGTTTATCATTACATAGTCATAACAGAGCAATATTTAAAACGTTTTCAAGGATATTACATATCTAACTCTATTAAGTTTTCTAATTATGAACGATTTATTTTCATCATTTGGCAACTATGAAGCATGCAGCTGCATGCCTTCATAGAAGGGAAAGAGGGTTCAACCAAATACAAATTATAGATAATAGAGTTAATGCTTAACATAGTTAAGTTTGATTTAATTTCAATGGAAATAGTTGAGAGTCAATTTTGGTTCATCTAGCAGTTTTACTCACATTTCTTCTTTTCAGTTTCCCATTGTCAATAGGCTGTTTCCCATAACAAAATGCGGCCCACGGAAGCTACCCCTGGTGCTCCTAAGAGATCAACGAGCAATGTAGATGAGAATGAAGGTTATTCCATCTCTCTGTTTTATCAAATTTTGGTCACTAACACTTAGGAACAAGTACAATTGAAATTGAAGGAGGGCACTCCTTCAAATGAACTTGAAAACGTATCTAATAAATAAGTTTTTGTTCCGAAAATGCTACCTTGTGTTTGTTTCAAGCTATTTTGTTGTGAAACCTGGCAGATTTAAAGGATGCATACATTCGTTATCTGCCCTTGTACAAAGCTGTGGATAGTGGTGATTTGGAAGCTACCAAGAAAATCCTTGACCAGCACCCAAGTGCATTGTCCAGTAGCCTTTCCGCTGATGGCGACACAGCTCTTCACATTGCGGTCCTAGCGGGACATGTAGAGATAGTTGAGGAGTTGGTGGGGCACATGTCTGCACAAGAAATAGCAGTTAAACAGAAATTTGGTTCAACAGCCCTTAATTTTGCTGCCGTTGGAGGAGTAACAGAGATTGCAGAGTTATTGCTGAAAAAGAATAGAGAGTTGCTTACCATTACAAATGAATATGACCAGATCCCTCTGGTTGTGGCTGCTCTCTATGGGCATAGGAATTTGGTGCAGTATCTTTACGAGGAGACTCCCAAGGAAGAGCTTGATCCAACTAATAAAAATCATGGAGCCCTTCTTCTCACTGCTTGTATTATCGATGAATTTTACGGTACGAGAGGATTGCTTTACTATCTCTTCTGGTTCTATACTCTTTCCTTTTGTTCATTGTTTCTTATTTAACCTTTACCTGTTCTTCCTTTATGCCATACAGATATTGCTTTGGATCTAGTCCAGCGCTATCCGCAATTGGCAATTGCTGAAGACACAGATGGAGACACGGCCCTGCGTATTTTGGCTCAAAAGCCATCTGCATTTCCAAGTGGAACTCAACTTAAAACTTGGCAATGGTGGATATATAAATGTTGGTAACTTCTCACTTGGAACTTATCTTCGAAATTGGAGCTATAGTAGAGTCATTAAATTGAGCTTCATCTGTGGCTGCATTATTGTGCATTCTTGGCTTCAGGTATTCAGTTGCATCCACATAACGCCTCTCTCAACAATTCGGGAGATATTGAAAAACCTCCTGAAGGTCCAACTCATCCAAAAAATTTGACTAAACGAGGTATATATATAAAACAAGTCACAGATTTCTTAGTAGAAATTTGCATTTTCTTTTATTTAGATCTGTTCTGACATTAATTTTTAGAATCATTTGAGCACAAATCCCTACTTTTCTAAATACTGCATCACCTAATTTGTACTTGAATTTGAAAA
Source organism: Theobroma cacao (assembly GCF_000208745.1). NCBI lineage: Eukaryota > Viridiplantae > Streptophyta > Magnoliopsida > Malvales > Malvaceae > Theobroma > Theobroma cacao. The sequence goes on from NC_030850.1 coordinate 6,937,416, forward strand.
TCAGGTTTCGTTTATGCAGCACTTCACCTACTATCGCAAATATTCTGGAAATGCTTAAAACTTACTGGTAAGAAACAACAACTCTACCTACCTTTCATATCTGCTTGAGCCTTACTCTGCTTGTTGCCATCAGTCCCAGGAGTCAGAAGCATATATGAGTTGAAGTTGACGCATGTTCAAGCCAAAGAACTGTTAACTTGTGTTTGCCGAGAGGCATCAACTATAGAAGATGAGAACAGATTGGTATCTCTGGTAAAGAAAGCACTATTTGAAGCAGTTAAGCAAGGGTTAGTTGAGTTTGTCACAGAGATCATGAAACATTATCCTGAGGTGATTTGGTTCCATGATGACAAGGACCGGAACATATTTTTTGTTGCAACCGCTGAACGCCAAGAAAAGATTTTCAGCCTTATATATAAAATGGGTGCAAAGAAAAACTATGTGGCAACTCATTGGGATAAGGATTTTAACAACATGTTACACCAGGCAGCATTCTTAGCTCCTTCCTCTCAGCTTGATCGTGTTTCAGGTGCAGCTCTGCAGATGCAACGGGAACTTCAATGGTTTAAGGTGATTACATACATTCATACATACATACATAAGCTTCTTTAGGTTTGAAACTAAAGTAAAAGAAAAATTACTCATCCATAAATTCTTTCTTATTTTGATTGCAGGAAGTGGAGAGTGCTGTACAACCCAAGTACAAGGAGATGATCAACAACCATTTCAAAACACCCCGAGCTTTGTTCACTGATCATCATAGGAAATTAGTGGAACAAGGGGAGCAATGGACCAAGAAAACTGCGGAATCTTGCACGGTTGTTACTGCTCTAATCGTCACCATTATGTTTTCGGTAGTGTTTACAGTGCCTGGAGGATATGATGAGGCAGGGGTCCCGCTCTATTTGCATCGAAGTTCCTTCTTGATTCTCATGATATCTGATGCATTGTCACTTTTCACTTCCACAACTTCTTTGCTGATGTTCTTAGGAATCCTGACATCCCGATATGGAGAAGAAGATTTCCTCCAGAGTGTGCCTACAAAATTGATGATTGGGCTTTCCATGCTTTTCTTCTCCATAGCAACCATGATGATAGCCTTTGGAGTTGCCCTGTTCATTGTTCTCCATGAAAGAATAGCATGGGTTTCATTTCCAATTATTTTGCTTGCTAGTCTTCCAGTTACCCTTTTCGCCTTGTTGCAATTCCCTCTCCTAGTTGAGATTTTCTTTTCCACTTATGGGCCTGGCATCTTTGACAAGCCGAAGAAGCCCTGCTTTAGATCAGGTTCTACCCGCTCTTCTACACGTTGCGTTCGTTAGCTCGTCACACCTGCATTCTGTACTACTGCTAAAGCAACAGGGTTTAAATTGGTCATATGCTCTTTTTCTCAATCTGATGTTCTTATATTCTTAAAGCATACTTTGCTTCCTTTCCTAAAGAGACATATTTTGCTCCAGAATATATATATGTTTGGATTCGAATTGGCTGGTAATGCATTCATCAAATTTCGTAATGCGTGGAATATAAGTAGTCTCTAGTTTGAAAAGACTGATTCCATTTTATTAAGCCCTCCAATTTGAATGTCAAAGTCATTGACTACAATTTTCTATAATATTCTTGCTAATTTTTGTATTTCCACTGATCTCTGACTTAAATCTAAATCGGCATCTCTAATTTTTTTTATTATTATTATTGTTTTTGGTACATTTGATTAGGTGGTAAGGGAAAAGAGGAGATTTACATCTTAAAACTTAAAATATCTTTAAAGAAAATGACAATTATAGGTGAAGGTAATAATCATTTTCCATCTCACAAATTTGCTCTTTTTCAAAGTTTAAATTCAAGATTTTCAAGTTTTAATATATTAAATTGTCAAGCTCAATAAATTTATAATAAATTTATAATGAATCAATAAATTTTATAGTTTTTTTTCCAATCAACATTTGCTTAAAATGTCAGCACGAATCCGTAAATGATTAATTTATTTTTTAAAAAAAATTAAAAATTAAAAAAAGAGTAGAAAATAGAACAATGTAAGCCGCCATCCTTTTCTCCTTTGGCATATATAATATTTTTTAATCTTTTAAATTCAATTACCTTATTACATTCAATCAAAGCAACTTTAATTGGTTGTATAATCGATTTTATTTTTTATTGCTTCAAAAATTTCAAAAACCATATTACAACTTGAAAAATATAGACATTACCAAGCAATTGCAATCTAAAATTACAAGTCTGAATAAAGACACAAAAGATTTGTGATTAAGTTGGCATTATACATTTCTCATGTCAGTGTTTCTATCATCCCACCTCTAAATTGTTTTTATCTTTTTGAATTAATTAATAGCACAAATTTTTTTTTTTTGAAAAGTGATTTTATTATCCATAGCCTAGATGTCATTTGAAGTCTCCCGCGTAACTGGGTACAGACTGTGATGGCATTGAAACCCCGATTTACAGAGGAAGTCAACACATACAAAATAGAGTTGCCAGTGCCACTCACAAAACCTAGTGGCTGTTTGAACATTGTAAATTTTAAATCAATACGCCAATAAAGAAAATTTTAAATTTTATAAACTGGATTATATAATTTTCATATGTCCATTTAACAATTAATTTTCATAAATATATGTTAATAGGACACGTGTCAACTCTTTAATCTCATTTATGTAGTTTAAAAACTTCACTGTCTGTGTATAAGATATAATTTTTTTAATAGCATAAAAATTTAGCACTATTTATTTATGAAAAAATGGAGGAAAAGAAATTCATAAAGAAAAATATAAGATAAGATTTTTTTTATTTCTTTTTGTTCCTAAAGGTCGAGACAATTTTTTTATCTTTTGCAAAAGCATAATAAGAATTAGAGTTCTAAGAATAATTTATCACAAGTATATTAGTCATATTTTCATGTTATTCAAATATTTCTTATTTTTAACAAGAATTTTCCTCCAACCTTTTCTATGGACGAAATATAATACTAAGAAACTTAACTTCATTGATGATGAATTTTGATTCTAACTTAAATTTGAAAAGAAAACAAGAAAGGAATAAATATTTGAGGGATTTTTTTTTTTGAAAGGTGAATTTTATTGAATCGAAAGCTACAATGCCATAGCAAGTCTACTACCCAAAATTGGTGGAAGACTCCTATTGGCATAGGAAGCGAGCTTTAAGATGGCTTTTACCCTTGTACAATTTGCAAAAGAGAGCTGCGCAACAAAGCTTTTGGCAGCAAAGACTAAACAAGAAAGCCCAATCCAGACAGTGACAATGGGCAACAAAAGATCCTAAGCTAGTTACAAAACAGCCTGAACTTTGACAACTAGAAATCGTCAGTAATTAGAGAGTTAATCAGCTCCAAAATGAACACATGATCCAATCCAACCTTAAACTTTAAACAGCAAGGAGTGGCAGACAGAATCGCAACCCCTCTCGAACCTTCAAAATAGCCATAGAGCAAAAAGAGAACGCCCTCTTTGAACGTATGTTGAAGAAGTCACCCACAGATCCCTCCCCCTTTCTCACAAGGAAGAAGCTTCACGTTTCCCCCTTCAAAAGGATCCACTCCTTTTTCAGCTTTGGATCCCTTGAAGCTCCTGTACTATTTTGCAGCCTCATGCAAGCCGTCACTCTCCCTTTTTTGAAACTAACTTTTCCTTCCTCTTGCATAAGCTGGACTCCCCTGCATAAAGAGTCTCATGCAACATTCAAATATCAAGGAAAGGAAAAATCCAACCAGCCCTCCTACACTCAAAACACTGGGAGGAGAAAAAGATGAACTCCAAAAGAAAGAAAGCTTTCCCTCCATATCCCGGCGATGGACCACTCAAGAAACCAGAAAACTAAATCGACACCATCCCTAAAAGAGAGACCCAAAACTACTCTCCCAGGGGGATCTTACTCCACCCCCGAGCTCCCTCCTCTCTAAAACCCCTGTAACGCCCTCCTTTCTCAACTCCGTCTCCTCCTTCATTCTCATCTCATAGCTCCCAAGATCATTTCCTGTGAAACGGCAACCTAAGAACCCCTTCCCCCTTCCACTTAGGGAGAGCCCCCTACGGTGAACCGTTCCTTGGAAGCAAAAATCAAAGAACCCCTTCACCCTTCCACGTAGGGAGAACCCCCTGCCCGCTCATAACTCACACCCAAGAATCTTTGTCCTTCCCACCACCTCCTTTTTATTTTTTTTCACTCATTTTTTCCTGTTTTGTTCTTCTTTATCTTTCGTTTTCCTTTAAATTTTTCTTCCTTTTTTTCTTTTTCTCCTGTTTCCTCTTCTTTTGTTTTTCTCTTTTTCTTTTTTTTCTTTCTTTGTTTTTTTTAATAAATAAAAAATGTACAAAATATAAATTCTCATTTACTACTAACCCTATACTTGAAGGTCCAAATTTTACACCAAAGAGTGAGACACAAAACCAAAGACTGTCCATCATCATCTTGATATGCCCCACCTTAAGCCAAAATCTCAGCTTGCTCAAAACACACTCAGAAGAACATAACATGATTCCTCCACCTCGAAAGCACTTCCTTGTGATCCTCAAAGTCCTTACTGATCCTTATCACCTCCACAGTCCACATGCACAAGATATCTTCCTTCCTTTTTCGCACATTGAATCCGATTAGGAAGGTTTTTTGCTCAGTGGATCCCCCTGCGGTCAACGACATTCCTAAACGTCCTTTAAGTGTCATGAGTCAATCTTGTATCAGACCATGATAGAGTAGAGTTATTTATGAGATTGGGTCTTTTGTACTTGTAAGGGAAATGTGTCTCTTTCAAACAATGTAATGGCTCGTGGTGATACCTCCAAAAATACTTGTTAAGTCTTTAGGGGGAAAGACTCTTTAGGAAAGGAATGTCCTCATTTCAAGCGCTGTAATGACTACTGGTTGAATATTTGTAAAATATCATAAACTCTTTATAGGGGGTGAGCAGTCGCCGGATTGTTGGGCTGCCTCACTGATAAAGGTATGTTTATAGTGAATCATCTAGGGCTGCCCTTATGGCCCGATTATGGCGTGTCTTGGTCCCTTTATAGTTAATTTCATATTAATAAAATATTTTTTCGTTTTATGACTAAGTGGTTGCATACATAACATTCGTTGTGCCTTTTGATTTTGATGCGGGTTCTCTTAGTCTGATTTGTTGTTGTTGTTAATGTTGGATCAAATATAACCGAGTATTAGCTGACTTGCGTAGAAGCATTCACTCAAGTGCCACACGGACTATCACATACTTAAGCAAATGAGTGTAGTTCGTGACATTAAACATCTTTCTCAAAAAGCAAACTTTAAAGTACTGTCCCTCCCTCTCTTTCTTCACCTTTAGTTGTAAAATTGTTCCCTTTTTAGCCTATTTCAAGCACTGTAATGGCTACTGGTTGAATATTTGTAAAATATCGTAAACTCTTTATAGGGGGTGAGCAGTCGACGGATTGTTGGACTGCCTCACTAGTAAAGGTATGTTTATAACGAATCATTTAGGGCTGCCCTTATGACTCGATTATGGCGTGTCTTGGTCGCTTTATAATTAATTTCATATTAATAAAACATTTTTTCGTTTTATGACTAAGTGGTTGCATACATGACATTCGTTGTGCCTTTTGATTTTGATGCGGGTTCTTTTAGTCTGATTTGTTGTTATTGTTAATGTTGGATCAAATATAACCGAGTATTGGCTGACTTGTGTAGAAACGTTCACTCAAGTGCCACATGGACTATCGCATACTTAAGCAAAGGAGTGTAGTTCGTGACACTAAACATCATTCTCAGAAAGCAAACTCTAAAGTATTGTCCCTCCCTTTCTTTCTTCACCTTTAGTTGTAAAACTGCTCCCCTTTCACTCAGTTGCGCCCCCTCACCCATGTGTTCATCCCTCCACTCATGTCCCAGATTCCTACCATCATTCTTGCTGTATCTATTAACCCTACATTCTCTTATCCAATCCCATGTTCTAGGGAAACACAAAAAACTTATCCAACATAGGATCGTAAAGCAAAAACCGCCTATTATAGAGCTATTCTAAAAAAAAGAAATTATTTTTATTTTATTTTTTTCCTTTGACTTTTTCCTTTTTTTTTTGTTTTTCCTTTTTTTTCTCTTTTTCTCTATATTTTTCCTTCTTTTTTTTTCTCTTTTTTTTTCCTCTTTCTCTAATAAACCTTATTATTATTATTATTATTATTATTATTATTAAAACCTTCATTCTTAGATCCTGCAAACAAAGAGAGATTAGTTAGTCTGGATGAACGACATCACTTGGAATAGGGAGACCTGCTGAACATAGCAACTACAATTAGTCCAAAAGAAAAATGAAAATAAAAGCAAGGACTCAGAGATTGAAAGAAAAAGACAAAGGGTGCTATATCTCAATCTTAATCGTCATTCTAAAACCAACAACAAATTCTCTTTTCTCAATATTCCAGATTTGGCCAATTCATCAGCCATTTCATTAGTTGATCGTGGGACGTAACTCACTCTCCATTTTTTGAGCCTTTTATTTGCCTCATCAATCGAGAGAATGATAGTCCTTAATTTTCAAGGAGCCCTCTCTGGATTGGTGACCCAATTAATTGCATTCCTAGAATCACTCTTCACACTATTGCATTCGACCTCACCTACTTTGATGCCCCAAAAATTAAGAAAGCTTCCTTAATTGCCACAAATTCTGCTGTATTGGCATTTGACTCCCATATACTCCTGGAAAACATGATCTTTATTGATCCCTCACTATCTCTTAGGACCTCGCCTATCGCTGCCTGTCTTGGGTTTCCCTTCGTCACCCTATCAACATTGAACTTTAACATCCTTTCGTCTAGTTTGCCCATTCTACTTAGTCCCTCACCTTTGTTCTTTTGTTGCTAATTAAGGTGGACGTTGGGCATTTTATCAATTCCTCAACCTGACCACAGTCCTCAGGCCATATGGCCTCTACCCACCACGTTAATTTTATTTTTATGAGGTCAAGGCATTGTTCTCTATCCCACATTTATCCTTAAAAAACCATTTCATTTTTTATGAGCCATATTGTCCAAATGATAGCAAAAAAAAAAAAAAAATAGCTTTCACACCCTTCTTCTCTAACCTTACCTAATTCGTTCCAATCCATAAAAAATGAGATTGCTTCTTTATGGGAAACCCATCAACTCCCCAAACTTTACACCAATTCACCCACACTCTCCAACTTTCTACGCACTCAAAAAAAAAAGATGTTTGGCAGTTTTTATTCCCCTTCTACATAAGACACAAGATGCAGACTCAACTCTAAGAAGACCCCTATTCACTAGTTCTGCTTTGATTGTGATCCTACCTCTAAGCACCCTTCAACAAAACAAATAAGCAACTTGATGGTATTTTATTAAGGTAAATTTTTTTTAGCCCTAAACTATAATGTGTTTTTGAAAATAGCCTTTTAGATAATTTTAATTATTTTTAGCAAGGAAATGAGATTTTGAGACAAAAATACCCTTAATGAAACCTCTTCATTGATGCACACTCTCATTCATGCGCATATTGGGGAAAATAAATCTATAAGGAATTTGTTTCCTCTAATTTTGTGCAAAATATCCATTTTTTACCTAGAAGATTGTGCAAAACAAAATCATGTTGCAGGCGATGGTTTTTCTAATATTTCGGACATCGCCGTAAACAAAAACGTTGTGCATATTACATGACAGGTCTATTGAACGATCTTTTGATTCAAGGTTAGGAATAAGAAAGTGTATGAACAAGTTTACAATTATTATACGGTAAGTCAGTGAGTGAACGTCGATTTTTTTGTGGGTTTAGTGATTAGAATGCCATATTGATTGAGAATGTGGTTTAGTGTTTTGTTGTTACATGTGCATTATTGTATTCCGTTGAAAATGGGTTTTAGATAGTAAGAGAAGGTTGATATTAAACTAAACAAGGAACCAATCATGATGAATTCAAGGCTTCAAGAATGATGTGAAACCAGAAATCTCTGATACAATGGTGAATTGAAAGGAGGAAGATATGAAACCAAAGCACGAACTAGTCATGCTACAGTAAGCCATATGTGACACAGTTGTGACATAGTAGGATTTAGAGTTTGTGACACGCCATAGTGAGAATGTGTGACATGAGAATTGTAACATGCCATGGTGGGAATGTGTGACAAAAAATGGTGAGAATTTGTGACATGCCATGGTGAGAATATGTGAGATGGCATGGTGAGAATATGTGACACAACTGTGACATAGTAGGGTTTAAAGTTTGTGACACGCCATGGAGGGAATATGTGACACAATAAAGTGAGAATATGTGACACGTCATGGTGTGAATATGTGACACGCCATAGTGAGAATATGTGAGACGACATGGTGAGAATATGTGACACGACTATGACACAGCAAGATTTAGAGTTTGTGACACGCCATGGTGAGAATGTGTGACATGGCATGGTGAAAATGTGTGACACGGTAAGGTGAGAATCTGTGATATGGCATGGTGAGAATTTGTGACACGGTATGGTGAGAATATATGTGACACACCATGGATGGAATATGTTACATGCCATGACTTGAATATGTGACACGACATAAATTTAAATAGAAAAAAAAATGCAGATAAATGAGGAAGTCGTTTGAAATTCCACGACATTCATATTAACGGTTGAGGTGTTTAAAAGGCCATCGCATTTTATTATATTTTCAACATTCATAAACGGTTGTGTGAAGGAAATAACAGAGTTTGATTCATTCGTCATTCCCAAAGAGACCAGAGTGTTCAACTTCTTTTGAGTAAAGTTAATGACATCATAGCAACAATGTTAATTCTGCGCGAAGAGGTCAGTTAGGTGTCAATTAAAACTTTCTTCTGTTTGGTAATTTTTTGCTAGGTTGCTTTATGAAATGTTTATGTTTTAACTGTTTTCTTCCTAGTTTTATGGTTTTTGGGTAAATTGTTGAGAGAAATACAACATTTTTACTGACATGGTTTAAGGTCGTATCAAAATTTTTTAAAGGGTTTGCATATCGTGTAACAAGAATAAAAAGGTCTTCAATCTGGCATGTAATGGGTTAACTATTTTGGTATTTCTAGCTTTTGTTTGGTGTGTTGTGTGTAAACCGTATAGTCGCCATAATCCTTAGCGTGTCACCAAAGTGTGTATTTTAAGGTACTTCGTATAACGAATCAGTAATTATAGTTGGTGTGTCATGACATGGAAGGGTTGGCATGTAATAACATTTTACTTGATTTGCATAGTATGTAACAACATATATTTCTTCAATCTAGCATGTGGTGGGTTAAATGTTTTTGGGTTTAGGGTAGCATTACATGTATGGTGTTGTTGTAACGTGCGGGTCTGAGAACCCACTTGCTAAAAGTGAAAAAAACTAAGAGTCACCACCAATCTTTTTTTATCTAGGTGTGCTTGGCCATCTAATGCTTTAGTTCTCTTCGACGGGGTCCTAAATTGATTTTATGTCTATCTAAAGAACAATAATCTGGTCTACAAGTTTAGAGCTAGGTTCAAGAGTACGGTTACGCATGGGAAAAGATTAGCACCCCCGTGACGCTTGTTCCAAGAATAGTACCACTTAATCATATGTCATCCTAAACCAACGACTTTATTCTTATGTTTCCCTAATTATGGTTTATTTTATCTTTTATTTTATTAACAAATCAAAATATTTTATTTGGTTTTACGGGTGTGGTGTACACATGATGTAATTATGAAATGCATGGCATCAAATCTAGATAATGCCAAACGAAAACCTTTTATTGAGGATATTTCTCGAATCTGCCCATCATACTGGTAGGCTCCAAGGATATTCTCTCATCTAGAGAAATACCCAAAAACTCACCTTTGCAAGTTTAACGAGTGAATCCCATCATCTGGGTAATCATTTGTATTTAAAAATAATATTTTTTGTGGATACAAACCCTGATGCAAGCAAAAGCTTTTTATTAAAAACATTCTATGAACCCTCCGTAATATCCCGTACTTTGATATGGTGGTTAATAAAACTTATCGGATGTTAATTGAGGTTAATTGGAATGTTTAAAAGTGATGAAAGATGAAAAGAGTATTTTAAGATAAAATATTTCATACGTAAGGAAATAATAATAAAATAATAATATTTTTATCGAAGAAGAATTTGTGAGATAAAAAGTGATTCGGAAGCGAACTGAAGCATAATAAGGTATTTTGGGTACCAATGAGACAAGTGAAAAATTTTAGAATAAAATAATATTTTATTAATAAAATAATATTAAAATATTAATATTTTAATCGATGTCGAAATTTTTCATGAAGGAGGAGTATATGGTCAATCTAAGTAGGGGAGAGGAAGAACAAAAAAATTTCGGAGAAAAATGAAGGTAATGGGGCCCATTCATTGTTATAAAATAAAACTAAAATTCGGGTAAAAATATATTTTAAATATTATGGTGACACCGCGTTGGGGTACAAACTTTATATTTTGTTTATACATGTGTAAAAGAAGATAATAGAAGGAATTGGAATTAAAAAAATATTGGGAGGACTAAATTAAAAAGGGAAGAACCTTGGAGGGCAAAATGGTAATTTTACCATTAACTTGGTCAAAGCTTCTTTGAGAAGCTTTGACTCTTTTCTTTTTCAGCCATGACTGTCTTTATCCTCTCCACCAAGATATTTTCTTCTTCTTCCTCATCCATCCCAACGCCATTTGCATATTTCACCAAAAAATATCAAGTTTTTTCATTTTCTGTCCTTGTTTTCTTTTCCTTTCTCTTCTTACTTCTTTCTTCTCCTAGCTTCTTGGGCACTAAACCTGCAACTTTTAATCTCAATTTCCAGCACATCTAAACCTTAGGAGAAAGAAAGAAAAATCTCTCTTCCTTTCCTTTATTTTCAATTTCTACTCCACTTTCAACAACACTTGGATTTTGGCTTCAAATCTTCATTTTAAGGCTAAAAGGTTGGGTTGATCTTTATACTTCAAGCACCAAGGTAAAGGAACTTCAAACTTGAACAATTAGTTTAATGTGTTTGTGAATTAGACTAGAATTCTAGGTTAAAAGTTGGGTTAGAGTGTAGATTGTATAGTGTATATTTATTAGAATTGTTAAATTCAAATTATGACTTGATGGAGGTTGTTATGGCTTATCGGTAAATATAGGTTTTAACGGTATTTCAGGACTACCTGGATTAAGATTTTGTTAGGTGGCATCGTTAAGGTAAGTGAACTTGCATTTAAAATGCTTTGAACAAATGCATATGTGTTTGAATAAAATATTTGAATATCCTTGGTTGATTTCTTTTAAAATTATTCACGAAAACAAGCTTTTCACAAGTAATTCTTTTACGTGGTTGAATAAATAATGTGCTGAGTTATGTACTTGGAATGTTATGTTGATTTGCCAATTGATTTGTGGCATGTGTGTATTGGAAATCTAGAGATGTCCTAAATTATTGGCAAAATGAATAATGTCTTTTTTAGTATTGGATAGTGCAACTATGTTTATGACCAGTAAAATAATGAATTATGTGAGATATAGTACTATGCAAATATGTTTGTTATGTGTTGATATGTGTGTTATTTTTTGAAATGTAATGTTGATTGATTAATATAATCATGCATGTGCGGTGTGGGAGTGCACATGACGGTGCTGGTAATTGTGTGGGCAGGGGTGCGTGTGATGGTATTGAAATGTGCGTGTAGGAAGTGCACATAATGATATTGAAATGTGAGTATAGAGAGTGCACATGATGATATTGCCTTGCGCGTGTAGAGAGTGCACAAGAGCTGATGACTGGTGGTTGCATGTATGTTTATATATTTATACACTATTGAGATGTTTATATATGCTATGAAAAAGTTAAGAAAATATTATGTGATCGTATTGAATGTTGAAAGCTGATTTTCTTAAATGTTTTAAACGAGTTAAAAGACAACATTGCATCGAGTTTTGTTCATGGCATACAAAATTGCATTGTTTTCAAAACGAATGCATCATGTTTTCAAAAACTTTCAGTATTGGTTGCTTGTTCCCTTCTTATGTTCACTCACTGAGTTTATACTCATTCTTTTCAAATTCATGTTTTAGTTTCAGGATCGAAGGTAGTTGGATCCTAGGTTGAGGTGCTCCCTCCTATTCATCTTTCAGTAGGTTCACCATGCCACTAAATGTTAGCACCCACGCCTAGAGTCACTCTGCTGACGGTCAAGCTCATTGTATGTGTATATGTATACTTAATGTGAATTGCTAAGATTCATTTGTCAGACTATATATGTATATTATGATCGATGATGCCATTATGAGTAAATACTTGGGTTTTATGAATTGTTTTCAAAAAAATTATATTTGAATATTATGAATTATAGATTTTAAAGAAATATGGATGATAGATGGGCTACTGTACAGGTTCATATAGAAAGGCTTGCTTGGGCCTAGTGGGCTGTACTTATTGGGCCTTTGTGTCGGTCATGGCTTGAGATTTGGGCTATGACACCTCCCATCATACTGGTGGGACTTGAAGGTGTCCTTTCACCAAGGGAATTTTTTAAAAGAACTCACCTTCGCAAGCTTCCTCGAAAGGTCCCATCATCAAAGCCTTGACTCGTACACAAAATACGTCTACATGCCATGACATTTAATGATGCAGTGATGATGTGTAACATGCCCGTAAATTGCAATATTTATTTTTTAACTTTTTAACAACTCTTTTGTTATTTCTTTGAACTTCTTTTTTCATTATTCATCTTTGTGTACATAAACATTGTAAACATTTTTATTTATTATTTTTTTATCTGACTATATATTTTTATTTTATTATATCCTTTTTATATTTAAGTATTTACTTATAGAGACTTTCCTTTTACTTAAATATTATATTTTTTTAAACTGAACATTTTGCTTCATAATTACTATTATTTATGTGTATTTTTTTGTAACTCAACTCCTTTCCTATTTTTTATTAACCTAACCTATCTACGTTTTGTCTAACTATTTTTTTTAGCTTCTCATAAATCTATTCTTCGTAACTAGATTATTTGCCTTTTATATTTTAATTGTATTCATTATTATTATGGGTTTATCATCTCTAAAAATTTAATTTTTATTTATTTACCTTCATGAAAATCATCATTTTTCATTATTATATGTGTTTGTAAAACTATATATATTTTATCTATTTCCCCTTAGTACTTATTATTATTATTATTATTATTATATTTATTATTTTCATTACTTCATTATTTCTTTTTGTTTCTATATTTTTGTTTGGTTAATAATTAGGTTAATGTGTTTTTCATTTATTTAGAGTTGTAAACATTGGGACTTGAAATTAAAACTCTCCCATCATACTGGTGAGGTCTTAATCGAAATTCCTAATTTAAAAAAACTCATTTGCGATTGCGACTTCTCACATTCCAAACGAATATTCCATCATTGGTCCCATCCAAGTAATAAGATTATCCTCACTATTAGTGTTATATATATTTTCTTTACCTAAAATATTCTACTTTCCTAACCATTAATATTGCCTATGCCTTAAATAATTATGGATATCATTTACTTCCCATGTGTGTATTATTTTATTTATTATTATTATTATTATTTATTTTACTTAACTAAGTCTGCATATATTATTTTTACTACTAACATTTACTCATTTTTTGTATATATATTTTTTATCTTTCTAAGTCTATAAAATTGTTTACTATATATTTTATTTATTTATTTTATTAGCCAAGTATTTATCAATTATTTTTCTACTTATAGTTTCTATTTTTTATATATATATTTTTTATGTTCTTACCCTAAACTATATATATATACACACACACACACATATGCTCTCAATTACTATTATCATTCCTATTATTACTAATATTATTTTAACCACTAACTTCAAATAAAACTAAAAACAAACCTTTTAAATAATAAAGCCTAATTAAAATTAAACTAACAAGTTAAATGGCCCAACAAACAAAAACACCTATATAAACCAGCCCAATGAAATAACCCAAACAACCAAGTCAAAAACAATCCATACCAAGTTTGGACTGTTAAAGCCCAAAGTCTAATGAACCCAATAACATCCACTAGGTCTGGCGTAGGTTGCCTATGCACTTCTTTTCTTAAAACTACGCCGCTTTGCCTCTTCTCTGCTAAACCTCCAAAATGACACCGTTTTACCTCTCCAACCCTAGGTATAAAACCTCCTCTTTTCACCTCATTCATTCATTTTACTCTCATATTTTCTCTCTCTAATGATGATTTTCCTCCATCTTCTCTCTAAAATCTGAAACCTCTATCTCTCTTTTTTATTTTTATTTTACTTCGATTTCTCTCCCAAGGCCGCCACTATCACTGTCGGTTTCACTTTTCGTACTTTTCTCCTTTTTCTTCAATCAAAAAAACCAAGAGAGAGATGTCGCAGAAAGCACGAGATCTCTCACCCTTCGAAACCCAGAACCTATCCCTCAATGGTTTATAATTTTTTTTTTTGGTTTTCTCTTTTTATTGTGTCTAGGATATTTGCTAGTAGAAAAGCTAGGATTTTTTTTTTGTTTTGGTTTTTGGGTTTTCACAAAATTAGAAATTTATTTTAGGGGTTTTGGCTAGCTACTAGGGATTTTTTTTTGTTGAAAAAACGACCCCTTTTAAATAGGTTTGATTTAAAAATTGAAATTTCTAGAATTGATCTAGGTTTGACCTATATCAAAACAGATTTGATTTAAAAATTTAAAATTCTTAGACTTGACCTAGGCTCGACCTATATCAAAACAAGTTCGATTTAAAAATTGAAATTCCTAGATTTGACTTGGGTTCGACCTATATCAAAACAGGTTCGATTTAAAAACTTTGAAATTCTTAGACTTGACCTAGGTTCGACCTATATCAAAACAGGTTCGATTTAAAAATTGAAATTCCTAAACTTGACCTAGGCTTGACCTTTGTCAAAACAGTTTCAATTTTAAATTCTCTAATGCCTACTTAACTAGATTAATATCATTTTTGTACCAACTAGGTTGGGCTTAAACTCATATTGGTGTCAACTAAATTTGGCTTGGAATCTCTCGTGCCAACTTAATTAGGCTCAACTTATATTTATGTGTGACTCAGATGACATCCCTTATGACGATGATGCCTATCATCTACCACCAATCTGGTTATTTCAACAAAACACGCCGCCAGACATGTGATTCCACACCGATGCCATTGAAAATTCATTTGCCAAAATTATCAATTTATCACCAGAATGATAGCGTCAATTACGGCATGTTTATGGTAGGGTACATTGATGATATTTTACAATCAATACCAATTAGAGTTAAGTAGAAAATGATTGCAAATATGTGTTGCTAATACGCCTTAGAAACTTTAGCAATAGTTGTAAAAACGAACCCTAAACCCTACGCTATGAACATACGAGAAGTTGTGTGTACATTTTTTGTAGATACAATTAATTTTAATATACGTACATTTTATATAATAATTTTTCATTTTAGACATAGTGCCCATAATGATCAGAAGATGTAAATTAAATTAATTGATTTAGGGTACCTTTAACTTGTGGTTTTTTTACTGATGGCGCATCACAACAAGATGTAAACGACATCTAACAAGTGTGGCGTGTCACCCTATAATACTGCAACGACTTAACGTGTCACGACAAGATGTCAACAACATCTTGGAAGCGTGGCGTGTAACCTTATAATACTGCAATGACTCAGCATGTCACGACAAGATGTCAACGACATAAGTGAAATTAGAGCGTGACGTGTCATCCTATAATACTGCAACAACATGACTACGTGTCACGACAAGATGTCAATGACATCTGACAATTGAAGCGTGGCGTGTCACCCTATAATACTGCAACGCGTCATGTATGTCATGACAAGATGTCAACGACATTTTTGGAAAGTGGCGTGTCACCCTATAATATTGCAATGACTCAAACGTGTCACAACAAGATGTCAACGACATCTTTGGAGCATGGCGTGTCACCCTATAATACTATAACGACTCAGCGTGTCACGACAAAATGTCAACGACATAGGTAAAATTAGAATGTGGTGTTTCACCCTATAATACAGCAATGACTCATGTGTGTCACGACAAGATGTCAATGACATCTTTGGAGCGTGATGTGCCACCCTATAATACTATAGTGACTCAACGTGTTATGACAAGATGTCAATGACGTAAGTGAAATTGGAGCGTAACATGTCACCCTATAATACTGCAATGACTCAGCGTGTCACAACAAGATGTCAACGACATCTAAAAATTGGAGTCTATAATAATATAATATGACAATAAGTAGAATGTTGTTGCCCAAAATCTGAGTCTTGTGAGATTATTTTTTTGTAAGGTATCTTTCCATGACTTATTTATCTAAAATTATAAAACTTGTTAAAAATTCTACTCATTGACATATATTAAAATATTAGACTTAAATAATATATGATCTTACATAGCAAATTATCAAGTTTAGTAACAAAACAATATGACAATTTTCTATTCATTGATAAAAAATAAATGCAAAATTCAAATAATCAAATAATATATCTACAAAATAAATCAACAAAAGAAATACTCATAATATATCTACACCACTCCTTCCAACGTGGGTCCATCCGTGGATACAATGACGACATTTTTTCAATCCATTATGAAACCCTAAACACAAAATATGAATGTAAGAAACTTTAAGAAAAAATTGTGAGAAAGGTACTAGACATGGCTCACACATTTAGTTAGGCCGACAAACTGTCTTCATTGACAAGACACCCTACGTTCTCAGACATTGTCTTTCATATTGGATAGGTGTTGCGTGTGTGAGTGGTTTCTTTATAAGTTAAACATGAATTCGATCGTTGTCCTCGTGGAGGCGACGATTGATTTAGAGATGGTGTCGGATTTATAGATGGAATTGCAAATGAGGATTAATTCTGTCTATGATGCTTGTACCTCTTACAATGTGAACATCTCCGTGGTCAACTACCTTCACTAGCCGATGGAATCTTTTTTTTCCTAGGTCTTTCCACTTGGCCTCACCAAAATGGTGGCAAAACAACGATTTGTTTCAGATGAGGGGGGATGTCCCAATCATTGGGATGCCTTATCGGGTGAATGGACCTCACATAACCTTCCACCAAAAGGTTGTGTTCTAGTGGTTAACGTAGAATTCGACGGCTTCACATTTGTATTTATTGAAAAATCCAATGAACCCAATGTTGAAGCACAATGTAAAAGCCATGTTAATTAGGATTCGAATAAGAAATAAAGATATCCTTACCTTATTGCCGCAATGGCACGGCTGCATGGCAGTAGATTTGTCTGAAAATCACAACATGAACATGTCTTCCTCGACAACTTTACAAGTTCGTCCATCTTTCTGTCTTTAACTTCGAACTCTACTTGACTGATAGGTTTAACTACAAAGCTATGTGCATCATTGAACCGTTTGCTTAACTGCCTAGCAGCCTAAGGGCTGAGGGGCATGGTCACCTCGATGGCTTCCTCGTACCAGTCATGGAACCAACGCTGGAACATGTATCTGATGAACTCAATCAAAACAGTGATTAGCATTTGTCTTGCATGCTTCAAGCATGAGTTAACATACACCACAATGTTGGATGGCATTGTACACACAAATTTCTCATCGAAATTTCTTGACTTGAAAATTATAAGACAAATACAAGTATTTGATGAAGTGAGTGATGATCTCTGGAAATTCCTCTGATTAATTTCTTCAATTAGTCTTCAAGAGTCACGAACTTGGACTTAGTCTTGATCACGAACGTACTTGATCTTCGCGTCAAGGGTCTTCACAACTTAGTCTTGATCACGAACACTTGATTTTCGCTTCAAGGGTCTTCACGACTTAGTCTTGATCACGAACGTACTTGATCTTCACGTCAAGGGTCTTGACAACTTAATCTTGATCACAAACACTTTATCTTCGCGTCAAGGGTCTTCACGACTTAGTCTTGATCACGAACTTCGTTGCTGTTTGATCACGAACTTCGTTGTCGCTTGATCTTCACTTCAGAAATCTTCTATTCTTCTTGATCTCTGAAATGCTCTCAATCTTCAAATGCTCCCAATCTTTGAATGCCTCCAAATGAATGAAAATGACTTGGGGGAGTCCCCTATTTATAATGTTTGGTGGGAGATTATGATGAGAATGTAATCTCTTTGAATTATCTCTAAATTATTTTAATTTATTCATAGATAAATCATGATGACTCATTAAAAGTCCTTTGATTGGTTGGACCTTGAGTCCTTGAATTTTGATTGGCCGAAGTTAAGTATTATCTATAAATTATCTCAATTTATTTAGAGATAATCCAATTTCACTTTTATCTTTAAATTAATATAATTATTAGAGATAAATTAAATGACCAATGATTAAATTTTGATTGGTCAAAAACATGAATATTATCTCTAAATTATCTTGATTTATTTAGAGATAAATTGGATGACCAATAACTAATTTTTTGATTGGTCAAAAATATAAATATTATCTCTAAATTATTTTGATTTATTTAGAGATAAATTGAATGACCAATAACTAATTTTTGATTGGTCCAAAAAAATAAATATTATCTACCAATAGGTGGATTGATTCAACTATATGTCTTCAAAATAATCTAACCAATAAATTAATTATTTTATAATTAATTACATGGTCATTAAATCCATGTGGCGGCATGCAATTGGTTGATAATAAAAAATTTTTCTCTTTCTACAAATGCCCCCTCAAGACTTGTTCACACATGATTTTGAATGTGACAAGTGGACAAGTCTTGAAATTTTAAATTTTCTAGGATTTCTTAAAATCCTAATGTGTCTTGGTATACTTGCAATCCAAATTAAATTTGAATTATGCTTACTCATAGATAAGAGAATTATAATCTTGGAAGATATATATTGCAATAAAACTATTTGAAGAAGTATATTGCAATAAGGTTATAATTTTGAAAGAGTTATATTGCAATAAAACTATTTAAAGAAGTATATTGCAATTAGGATTACATTCCGTAATCAACAAGGACTTTGTCTTTTTACTCTATAAAAAGGGAATTCCCTTGTTAATTTTCTGCACATCAAAATCAACTTGAGCATTACGGATATTCCATAAGCAAGCAAGACCGATCTTTTTATCTTCTCAAAATTATAAGGTATGCCGTCCTTTCTCTTCCCTTTATTAACATGGCAGTAGAATTCGCCTGCTTATGGGCTTTTTTAATTATGCAACTCCCATTATTTTGCATGCTAAAATCTTGCAAGCTGCCATTTATTCCAATTCCCAAGCTACATGTAATGACCCGAGTCTAACCACTAGCACAACAGCTTTTTAAGCCTAAACCACGTGGCCCTCAAAAGCTTAAACTAAAGTTGCTAGTAGTGGTAGGCTTGGATTGTTATATAGGTCTTAACAATCACATTCACATCAGATGTGGGATGTTGGGTATCACAATCCCACCCACTCAAATCCTTCATATCCTCATCAAGGCCACATATCATATCCACAAGACTAAGATCTCACCAGAGCAATGTGAAAGCTCACATTAGACTGGCGCAGGCTTTGATACCACTAAATCTGTCACGTCCCAAACCCGAGGCATAACAGACGCTGCACACCTGCAAGATAAACCCTACAGGCATGCAAGGCTCATAACATATATCTTAACCAACTAACTAAAATAGGTCAAATATATTTATGAAATATAATAATTCTCAAATCTATGATACTAAGATAAAATCTTGAATAAACAATTTAAGGTAACAAAAGGTTCATAATATTTAAACAATCCTGAAACAAACTAACACCATATGTTAGCCTATGAAACATCACTCCTGAAGTTTCCCACGTGTTTGGCCAAATCACAACTTAAAAAAAAATGAAGGAAGGGGTAAATCCAACAGCTTGGCAAGTGACTAACATCCCTTCAGCCGGATTAAGCATGCATAAAATATTTAGGCTAAAGCTTTTATTCTCATATAAATATCACAAACTGAATTTTTTGGGTAATCTAATTCAAATAACAAAACTATCTTAATTCTAAAATTTTAAAATAATGGATAAATATGATTTCACAATTATTATAGATTTTAATGGTCTCCTGTAACTTACTATGGCCATATTTAACCCCTATGGCATAGGTCATAATCATAACAGAAACCACAATTAACCCCAATGGCATGGGTCATAAAAACCATAATTAACCCCAATGGCATGAGTCATAAGTATGTCAAAAGCAACCATTGGCTGCTCTAAACAAATATCACAAGTACCATTATTCTGTAACCAATGGTGCGGTTGGGAGATCAATCTGAAATCACATAATACATGTCGACATGGCCAACGTTTAACCCCCATTGGCAGGATTATAACATAGTCATAGTCGGAGAAAAAACAAAATATATTTTCTGATTACCCAAGTTCACAAAACGATAATATTCACTTTCACAAAACTCATATCATGCACATCAAAAGTATATTTATTTCAAACTAAGTGCTTATATATATAATCACAAAGATAATCATATATGCATATGTTAGATAAAATCATATTTATATTTCTAAATCAGAAATCGTATTTCACAAAAATTCACTTTCTAAAATCCAACATACGAGAATCATATATATACATTTTGCATGCTCAACCCGATTTTTACAAATCATAGGACAAAACATATTATACATAATATATGAAATTTAATTTCACATTGAGGCTAATTTCTAGGGTGTGAAAACACCAAAGGGATATCAACCACTTATCTGATTTTATCAATTCCACTTTCAAGTAGCAAATCAGAAAATCCTCCTAGTAGCCTAATATTTCAAGAAATACATGCAAAAATCAGAACTGAATTTGCAAACAAATCCTACAAGGTGACTTTCCGTTGACCATCCTAAACACTCAAGGTGTGTAGCGATCTCTTGTACAATTTAGGAATATTTTTTATTAATAAGATAATATTTTAGTATTATATATATTTTTGAATTAATAAAATTTTCAATAAAGTTGAGAATTAAACTTAAATCATCAAATCAGTAAGGATTTTAATTTCAGATAGAAAGACAACACTAATTTCATTCATGAAAATCATATTTAAAATTTTCCATAATTTTTTTATATTTTAATAAAATTTATTAATTTAAGAAATAAATTTATAAGATATAAATATATACTTTTAGATATAAAAATATAGTAGAAATCACATATCCAGTATTTTTGAAGTTTACAATAGAATTTATCATATATTAATTAAAATCTAATTTAAAAACAATTAAAAAGATTAAAAGAATTTTTTTTTCTGGAATTTTCAGAATCCAGATGGCCAATTGGGCCACTTTGTGCACTTGTAACTTTTAACTCGAAATTTTTCTAGTGATGAAATCAATACCAATATGAAGTATTCATATCATACTACAACATCAAAATTTGTTTCAATTAAAAAGAACACAAAATTCTCAAGTTTCGAAAGCTAAAATTCTCAAAATCGTCACAAAAATATCTAGATTTTTGGGTTTCCAGTATCAACGAGCCTACTTTGAGGCTTCAATTCTCTTAACACAGGAAGCTTCTAACCGAGCCATTGACGCCAAATTAAACACCTAATTTCATAATACAAAAGCCCTCAAAGAAAAGACCAAAAACGTTGCCGGAATATGGAGTTCCGGTGACCCAAAGTCGGGCTGTCAAAACTGTTGAAAATCATATTTCTAATTAACTTCAAAAATTCATATCTTCCTAACCACAAGGCCAGACAAGATGCTACAAAAGCCATTGGAAAGATCTTTTCAAGACCTTTCCATTGGTACCCATTATGCCACCGGAAAGTTATCAAAAAAGTACCGGATTTAAATAAATATGTAAGAATGAGTGTAAATTATTTAGGGCTTTTGTGCCCAAACTATGAAAATACAACCTTAACATACCTTAATCAGCAATCCCTTGAATACTTTTCCTTTTCCTCTATCTTTCTTCTTCCCTAATGCTAAGCTCTTTTGACTGCCTATCGTTTAAGTTTGATAAATAAACTGACGTGAGTTTTCAGCCTTTTCTTTTTAAACGTGTTAAGATAAAACTGATTACGTTTATTTTAAAATATGTTAACATTAACTGATTGTTATATATATATATATATGATAAGGTAAGGCTGATGGATTTTCTTTTAAATGTGATAACGTAATCTAACACCAAGTACAATATCTACTCTATTTTCAAAAAGTCTTTTATTTATTTATTTATTTTCTATTATTAATATTTTTTTTTGTGAGGGGTATTACACTACAAGCCGACACTTGTTTCAATTCCCATGTTAAAAGCATGCAAGCCACCATTTATCCAATTGCCATGATAAGCCACCATTTATCATGCAACGTTATAAAGCCCAAAAAGCCAAGAATTGGCTAAAGTCTTTTAATTCTCAAGACAACTAAGCCAAGATTTCAACAATTGACTATTTGCCATGTTAAATCATTTTTCTGCCACGTTAAAAGGCTCATGCACTTTGTTACACACCTAGGAAAGGAAACTAGCCATCATTTGTTCAATTTCAAGAAAATCATGCAAGCACTTGCCACGTTACAAGCTTATCAAGAAAGCCATAGATATCACCATGCTTTAACTTGCCATGTTAAGCCATGAATCTACATTACAAGCTTTGGATTAAATCAATTTCCATTGTTTCTTGCCACGTTACAATAGCCATGCAAATCTCCATTGTATCTTACGGCCTTGAAAGCTTATAATCAAGCTAAGAAATCATGCATATTATCACAACCACAAATTGTCGTGCTAGAGATCCATATTGCCACAAACTTTTTTTTTATTGCTTCAACCTTTTTTTTTATTTGTAAATTGTTGTTTTAAACTAATAATTTGAATTTTTTTTTTTACAATTAAATCTTCAAATTTATCAGTCTATAATCAAAGCAAGTTTGAATTTAAGTGGGAGAAGTAGTGCTCTTTACAATAGCACGCAATTTGTTATCCTCGGAGGGTGCTCTTTATAATAGCACTTATTGATCTTTGGGGGTTGCTCTTTAAAATAGCACACAATTTATTATCCTTGGAGGGTGCTCTTTATCATAGCACTTATTGATCCTTGGGAGGTGCTCTTTATTCTAGCACACAATTTATTATCCTCGAATGGTACTCTTTATCATAGCACTTATTGATCCTTGGGAGGTGCTTTTTATTCTAGCACACAATTTATTATCCTTGGAGGGTGCTTTTTATCATAGCACTTGTTGATCCTTGGGAGGTGCTCTTTATACTAGCACACAATTAATTATCCTTGGAGGGTGCTCTTTATAATAGCACTTGTTGATCCTTGGGAAGTGCTCTTTATAATAGCACTTGTTGATCCTGGGGAGGTGCCCTTTAAAATAGCACACAATTTATTATCATCATGGTATACTTCAAGGATTACAAAGATCTTTTCATTGTCTCCAAGAATGAAGATATGAAGAAGAGGTTGTTTCTTCCCATAACGAAATTATTGATTCAGCCTCATTGAAGAACATAGTTGAAGAATACTTTGGACAAGTTTGCAAATTTATTGGCCTTGAACCATCCTTCAATAATACGTTTGATTTATTCTTCAATGTTCTATCTTGATAGCTTCTTCATCATAAAGAATTGAGCCATGCTTGATGCGAGAGATTTTTTTTTTTGGTGTGACTGAACTTGGCAATGGGACCAAGCTGCCTACGTACCTCATAATACAAAGAATGATCAAGTCATAACGTAGTTCATATATATATATATATATATATATATATTGCCTTAACTTTTTCCTAAGTTGTCTTATTAAGGATTTTCAACTTAGCAGGCTTTTTTTTTTTTTTTTTTTTGATGCAATTAATCGTATCAACAAATATATCAAATCTGAATAAGACCATGGATGCTGTGGACAAAGGTATAAAACTTTCAACTTCAATGGTACAAGAATATANATATATATATATATTGCCTTAACTTTTTCCTAAGTTGTCTTATTAAGGATTTTCAACTTAGCAGGCTTTTTTTTTTTTTTGGATGCAATTTAAGCTCTTGCTAAGGAGCATTTGACCTTTAAGCATAGTAACGTTTCAAGAATCTGCCATTAATTGGGCCAACTCTTACTCCATCTTGATCAATAATTTTGTATGCACCATTAGTGTAGACTTCTTGAACAACATATGGTCCATCCCACTTTGAGAGGAACTTGTTACCCATACGATGTGTAGTGTTTATGGGTTTTTGCACTGCTAAGTCTTTCACTTGGAATGATCGTGGTTTAACTTTCTTGTTGAAATCTTTGGACAATCAAGCTTGATAACATTCCAAGCGTTGTTGTGCTTCCAACCTTTTCTCATCCAACGCTTCAAGTTCTTCAAGGTGTAGGCAAACATTATCTTCATTTGAAAGACCTTTTTGAATGGCAATTCTCAATGATGGAATTTGACGCTCTAATGGGAGGACAACTTCCACACCATAAACAAATGAATATGGAGTTGCTTGAGTAGGTGTACAAAATGTCGTACGATAAGCCCATAAAGCTTCCGCTATTTTCTCTGGCCAATTTTTTTTTGCGCGATTAGCAACTTTCTTGAGAAGATTGCGCAAAGTCTTGTTAAAAGCTTCTACTAACCCATTCGCTGGTGCATGGTACATGGAAGAATTATATTGCTTGAAGTTAAATTGTGCGCAAAACTTCTCCATTGCGAACTGTTTTCCATTATCTGTTATGATGCATCGTGGCACACCATAATGATAAATGATGTTTGTTCTAATGAAGGTAGCAACAGTTTCTTTCTTTACTTCTTGATAAGATGCTACTTCTACCCACTTTGAAAAGTAGTATGTGGTTGCGAATATGTATAGATGTCTTGTGGAACTTTTAGGTAATGGTCCAATCAAGTCGAGTCCTCAAGCATCAAATAGCCATGATGTAACTGTTGGGTGGAGTGGCTCAGAGGGCTGATGAATGAAATTAGCATGAAATTGACATGCTTGACATCTTTTAGCATAGTCCATGTTATCGTTCACCATTGTTGGCCAATAGTACCCTGTCTTTTGATTTAGAAGTGCAACTTGGCTCCAGATTGATGCGCCCCACAATTTCCTGAGTGAGTTTTTGTAAAGCCTTGTATGCTTCTTCATCTCCTAAACAACGAAGAAAAACTTCGTCAAAGGAACGACGATAGAGTGTACCCTTGAAATAAATAAATCGAGGAGCTCGACGTTTTATTTCTGTTTTATGTCTTAGATCATTAGGAAGCTTCCCATGCTCCAAGTAGCTAATCAACGGCTGTCACCAATCTTCTTTTTCCACTTCAAAGACTAAGACGACATTAGACTCTACGTCGACTTCTTCACCTAGAGTGACTGGTGGTATGATCCATCGCTTGCAAAAATGCACTTTGAACTCTGTATTTGGTGATACAATTGCTGACGTTAAATTAGCCAAAGAATCTACTTGTTTATTTTCTTTTCTAGGCACATGTTCTATGCTAGCTTTGTCAAACCATTTCAAACGTTTCTTAACATAGTTTACATATGGCAAGAGCTCAGAATTTTTAACTTCATAAAGTGTAAGGACTTGGTTTATAACCAACTTAGAATCTCCAAACACCTTAAGTTGAGTGATTTGCATATCCACTGCCATCTCTAAACCTATGATCAAGGCTTAGTATTCTGCCACATTATTGGAACAATTTTCAATGAGAGTAAATGCATAAGGCAATACTTCTCCTTTTGGAGTAATAAAGATGACTCATGCACCTACCCTATCTTGTCGAGCTGCTCCATCAAAGTATAGCTTCTAAGGCCTAGGGATTTCGATGCAGAGAACATCTTCATCTGGGAGATCTTCAAAGAATTTCTAATCATCTGGAATTGGATGATCTGCAAGAAAATCTACAAGTGCTTGTCTTTTAACGGCCTTTTGAGGGATATATGTGATGTCAAACTCTCGTAACAAGAGAGCCCATTTTGCCAATCTCTCACTAAGCACTGATTTTGACATAAGATACTTGAGGGGATCTGCTTATGAAATTAAGTGTACAGCATGAGCTTGTAAATAGTGCCTTAATTTCTTAATGGCAAACATTAATGCCAAGCATGTCTTCTCAACGAGAGATTAATTTAATTCTGCGCCATTAAGAGTTCTATTAAAGTAGTAAAGTGCATTTTCCTCTCCTTTATCATTTTGTTGTGCCAAAAGTGCTCCTAAAGAGTTTTTATGTCGTAATATAGAGGATTAATGGACGTCCTAGTGTAGGAGCTCTTAAAACTAGAGGCCTTAATAGATAAGATTTTATGCTTTTAAAAGCATTACTACAAGACTCATCTCAAACAAAAAGCGTATCCTTCTTCATCAATCGACTGAATGGTTGACATCTACCAGCCAAGTTGGATATGAAGCGTTGAATATAAGCCAATCTTCCTTGCAAACTTTTAAGTTCATGGAGATTGCTTGGCTCAGGCATTTTCATGATTGCA
The DNA here is from genome assembly GCF_000208745.1 of Theobroma cacao. Taxonomy (NCBI): domain Eukaryota; kingdom Viridiplantae; phylum Streptophyta; class Magnoliopsida; order Malvales; family Malvaceae; genus Theobroma; species Theobroma cacao. Next base: position 6,963,893 of record NC_030850.1, read on the forward strand.
TTTATTTTTGATTGATCAATTTCAATCCCACGATGGCGCACTATGAATCCTAAAAATTTTTTCGAAAATACTCCAAAGGCACACTTTAAGGGATTCATCCTCAATTGATATCGACGCAATCTCTCGAATACTTGGCGAAAATCTTCAAGATGATCAACCCTTTTTTTGGACTTAACCACCAAATCATCTATATAGCATTCAATATTCTTGTGTAGCATATCGTCGAAAATCTTTTGCATTGCTCTTTGATAAGTGGCACCTGCATTCTTTAACCCAAAAGGCATAACTTTGTAACAGTATATTCCTTTAGGTGTTCGAAATGCAGTGAGCTCTTCGTCCTTTGGATCCATGCAAATTTGATTATAACCAAAAGAGCCATCCATAAAAGATAAAGCCTCATGGCCAGTTGTTGCATCCACCATTATTTTTGTCAAAGGGAGAGGAAAATCATCCTTTGGGCAAGCATAGTTCAAGTCTCGAAAATCCACACAAACTCAAATTTGGCCATTCTTCTTTCTAACTAGAACAATATTTAAAATCCAAGTAGGGTACTTGACTTCTCGAATAAAGCTAGCCTCAATAAGTTTATTGACCTCAGCCTCTATTTGGGGAATTAAGTTAGGGTGAAGACGTCGTTGAGCTTGTTTAATGGGTCGAACATCTTTCTTTATTGGCAGATGATGCACAGCGACTTTAGGGTCTAACCTTGGCATTTCTTTGTAAGTCCATGCAAAGACGTCTCAATACATTGTCAAAAGGTCAAGATAAGATTTTTCTTCTTTAGAAGTTAAAATATCACTTATGAAGATTGGATGAGGATCTTCTGTAGTGCTTATGTTAACTTCTTTTAATTCATCAATTGTAGGTCGATTTCCCTCCTCTAATGACGAATGAGCTTCTTGGATATCTTTTTCTTCAAAATTTTCACCACTTTCTAAGATAGACATGTGATTACATGTGAAGATATCCACTTCTTCTTGCTCTTCCTCTTCTAAAGATGAGGCTTGTTTAGTCACAATCACAGTGCACCTTCTAGCCTTTAATGTGTCATCATTTGTTACAATCCATTCACTTTTTCTTTTCATTCGTGAAGGGATGATGCTATGAAATCTTCTAATTCATATGTCACGAGGCTCTTTTTATTCCTCTTCTGTGAAGGTTTTCTTTTTACCCTCGAACTGATGGAATCTCTTGAAGTCCCTTTTGTATAATCTTTGTTGATACGTTTAAACACTAAACCTCAATTTGAAGGCACACTTAATCGATCAAAAACTGAAGTTCGAGTTGTGACTGTGCCCAAGCGATCAAAAATTGAAAGTCTAGATGACTCCACTGGGGTTTCTTCCTCATCGTCGACATCTTCAGTCGTTATATATCTTGAAGATTCTTTATGAATCTTCAACTTTAAAGGTGTAAATCCCAACCCTAATTTTGTAGCTTTGACAACATTTGCCTTTTTTTACCAAACTCTACGATTCTTGGAAAGATCTTGTGAAGTTTCTTTGGTTGGTTCACTAGGCTCGTGTACCAACTTATAAACTTCTTCTTATTTGTAGCCAACCCTTATTAGGAGCTTATAAGCATTAGGGTCGAAACCATTAGTCTTTGAGAGGGAAGATCATCGTGTTCCACCAATGGCCCTTTTGTTGACCTTACGAATCCCTTCAATGGAGACTTAGTGAATTTTGACTCTTTTAAACTAATAAGTGGCAAAGTCAAATTTTTTAAGCCTTCAATAAGGTCATTATTTTCCTTTGTAGATGAAGACAGTTTCTTTCCCTTTCTCTTTGATGATTGTCTTTCATCATTTCCCTGATCGCCTTTGGATTGTACTTCTTCTACAAAAGTACTTTCCAAGTATAACTTAGCATCAGCCAAATGTGCCTCTACTATAGTAAATGGCTTAGCATTTGCTATGATTGTCTTCACTTGACCATTTCTACAATATTTGAAGCATTGATGAAGCGTCGACAATACTACACCATTTTGATGTATCTAAGGTCGTCTTAACAACATGTTGTATGTTGTGTTAGCATCAATCACATGAAACAATGGATGGGATTCCATATCATCAATGAAAAGTTGAAGTCTAACTTTTCCTATAGCTCTTTGTCCTTCAAGATTGAAACCTTGGATCATCAAGCGACTTTTCGATAATTCATCAAGAGGCATCCCAAGCTCTTTCATTGTTTTTAGTGGGAGTAAGTTGACAGCAGATCCATCATCTATTTGGATTCGATTGATCTTCTGTTCATGACTATATCCTTGAACAAAAAGAGGTATGAGGGATAGACCCCAACAATAAGTCTTCGTCAGAAAATGTAATTTCTGCACCATAAGAGGAATTAGAATCGAACTTAATTTTTTCTTCATTCCCAATATCTTCATCAATTTGAAAACATGATATGGGAATTGGATTTTGATTTTTGAATTGCACTGGCATGAAATCATTCAAGGTGATTGGTCATCTAGGCCTTTGCACCATTGAATTTTCACACTTGCCCATGCTTATTTTCCTCGACATTACCTTTGGCATCACCTTCCTAAATGGCTGTTTCACCATTTTGGATCTTCTTGGTGCTTGTTTATCCTTGGGAGGACTTTTCTTTCCTCTTCTTCGATGAGTAACTAGGATCCAACCTTCATTGTTTGGATCCTCACTAATAGAACCACAAGCTTTGCCCACATTAGCTTGAGGATTAGATGTTTCCTCAGCATTCAAAGTGAGCATTATATAGTCAAATGATCCAAACTTTATCTTACTCCACACATTAAGTGGAGAAAGTATGTTGGTTATTGATGTTACATTTGCCGTAGTTGTTTCTTCTTCAAACTTAATTTTCCCATCCTGGTATAAACCCATGATTTTGTCTTTTAAGACAAAACATTTTTCTATGGGGTGACCAATTAAACGATGGTACTTGCAGTAGTTGGGGTCATTTTCTCAATCAGCTTCTTTTGGTCGCTTTATCTCTGGCAATTGAATGAGCTTAGCTTTCAAAAGTTCTTCCAACATTCCTACAATATCTGAATCAGGGAAAGGATACTTTTTCTCTTGTCTTTCTTTCAATGACACTTTCTTTTTATCTTGTGAGAGACCAAGCTTCGTTTCTTGGGTTTTCTTTGAATTGGCAATCACCTTGATAGGCTTGGTATTTACAGTCATAGACTGTTTTCCTTCACCCTTATCTGCCAAAGCTTTGCCCCCTTTGCGGACATCTTGCATACCTTTCCTTGGCTCTTGCACTGGTGGTCCTTGATTTCCAACTGCTAACATGCTTAATTCCATGTCATGAGCGTGAGTAGCTAATTCTTCAAAAGTTTTAGGCTTAATGCCTTGTAGAATATAGCGTAACCCCTAATTCATCCCTTGGATGCACATATCAAGAGCTGATAACTCAGACAGTCACTCTTTGCAATTAAGACTGAGATTTCTCCACCTATGGATATAATCGATCACAGGCTCATCTTTCCATTGGCGTGAACTTGTAAGTTCAATCATGCTCACCACACGTCGAGGGCTATAGAAGCAATTAAGGAACTTACGTTCTAATTGCTCCCAATTATCAATCATCCCAGGCTCTAAGTCTGTGTACCAATCAAAGGCATTGCCTTTTAAAGAGGGAACAAACTGCTTCACCATAAGATCTCCATAAGTGCCAGCGTTGTTACAAGTTTCTATGAAGTGTGCAACATGTTGACGAGGATTTCCTTTACCGTCAAACTGTTGGAACTTTGGTGGTTGATAGTTTGGTGGCATCCTCATGCGATCAATCCTTTGAGAATATAGCTTGGCATATGTGTATAAAGGTTGAGTGACATTTTCCACCTGTTCCTTGATGGCTTCTTTGATGAGTTCCTTCAATTAATTGGTGGTGACTGTTATATTAGATTTCTGTTGAAGATTATTTATCACTTTCGTAGTGGAATTCTCCTCATTATCTTGGCGTTGATTTTGACCAAGATCCATTAATGCCTTTCCAGTAAGGCTACTAATTTTTGCCATCATTGAGGCAATTTGTTCATCCTTTTATCTTATGCTTGTTGTCAAAGATTCCACAGTCTTCACAAAAAGCGCAACTTGTTCTTCTAGAGATGTTGTTCTAGTGGTCATGACAACCATCATTCCAGAATCGACTTTTGACGAAGAGTTTTGGTGAATGGATGATGAAACAGAGCTACTGCTTGAGTAGCCATCATATTCCTTGATTTGATTGGTACTTGATCCTTTAGAGAAAGCAAGTTGCATGGTAAAGACTTCTTCGAAACTTGGGGAAGAAGCATCATACAAAGGATTTTGGTTAAGGACTGGGAGAGTTTGCTCATACAATTTAGTAAGAGCTTCTGTCTTTCTCCAAGTACCATATGGATGTGTTGGAACATCAATGCTTGATGATGAGGTTGGAAAGACTGTAGGATTCACTTTAGCAGGCTTGACAGTAGGTTTATTGGCGAGATTCTTCTTAGGAGCCATTTCAACTTGAAGATATTTGGAGATTTGCTTAAAGAAAGAAGATGAGAGGTAGAGATTGTCCCATTGGGCGTGCCAGAAATTTGTACACACAAATTTCTCGTCGAAATTTATTGACTTGAAAATTATGACACAAATACAAGTATTTGATGAAGTGAGTGATGATCTCTGGAAATTCCTCTGATTAATTTCTTCAATTCGTCTTCAAGAGTCACGAACTTGGACGTATTCTTGGTCACGAACGTACTTGATCTTCGCGTCAAGTGTCTTCATGACTTAGTCTTGATCACGAACACTTGATTTTCGCTTCAAGGGTCTTCGCGACTTAGTCTTGATCACGAACGTACTTGATCTTCGCGTCAAGGGTCTTGACGACTTAATCTTGATCACGAACACTTTATCTTCGCGTCAAGGGTCTTCACGACTTAGTCTTGATCACGAACTTCGCTTGATATCTTGATCATAAACTTCGTTGCTGCTTGATCACGAACTTCGTTGCCGCTTGATCTTCACTTCAGAAATCTTCTATTCTTCTTGATCTCTGAAATGCTCTCAATCTTCAAATGCTCCTAATCTTCGAATGCCTCCGAATGAATGAAAATGACTTGAGGGAGTCCCCTATTTATAATGTTTTTTGGGAGACTTTGATGAAAATGTAATCTCTTTGAATTATCTTTAAATTATTTTAATTTATTCAGAGATAAATCATGATGACTCATTAAAAGTCCTTTGATTGGTTAGACCTTGAGTCCTTGAATTTTGATTGGTCGAAGTTAGGTATTATCTCTAAATTATCTCAATTTATTTAGAGATAATCCAATTTGACTTTTATCTCTAAATTAATATAATTATTAGAGATAAATTAAATGACCAATGATTAAATTTTGATTGGTCAAAAATATAAGTATTATCTCTAAATTATCTTGATTTATTTAGAGATAAATTGGATGACCAATAACTAATTTTTTGATTGGTCAAAAATATAAATATTATCTCTAAATTATTTTGATTTATTTAGAGATAAGTTGAATGACCAATAACTAATTTTTGATTGGTCCAAAAAAATAAATATTATCTACCAATAGGTGGATTAATTCAACTATATGTCTTCAAAACAATCTAATCAATAAATTATTTATTTTATAATTAATTACATGGTTATTAAATCCACGTGACGGCATGCAATTGGTTAATAATAAAAAAAATTTCTCTTTCTACAGTCATGAGTTAGTATCGTCTTACCGGTGACCATGCACGTGCCCATTTCTTAGGCCTATTCTCATAAAATCAAAGTAAGCTCCCGCGTGAATCAACTTGAGCTGATTCATATGTTTGTTGAAATCGAAAACCTTATAGCAGTTTTAAGTAAGGGTGAAAATCATTGAAACGTCATCGCTCTTGATCTTGTTTTTAAAGTTTTTCTTCAAGTGGTAATCGCATAAACTGTGATGCACTTTTGGGTATGCATTTTGAATTACTTTCTTAATGCCAAGACACTAATCAGAAATGAACATAGTGTTTTCAAGACAACCAATTACATCATGAAGCTTGCTAAGAAACCACGTCCACAAGTCTTCATCCTCAACATGGCCTATGCCAAATGCAACTAGATATACGCACTCGTTTGCATTTTTGCATACAACGACAAACAGAACACCCTTATGTTGGAGTAGGATCTTAGTGAATTAATGTGATTGTGTAAAGCATGGATTTTAAAAAAAAAAATCTTTTTATAAAGGAAGCAAGCAATCCAATTACACAAGCGGAAACACACATTATTATTATTGCAAGCAATATAATCAGATCAAAAAATAAAATAAGAATCTATTAAGTAAGAAAAATCATACCTTTATTTTAATATTCTTATTTTCGGACACCACCACACCAATGAATGATTTCTCGATCAAATAAGTTTACCACTTATTCTTCGAGAATACTTTCAACTTGAACCTTGAGTGGACAAAGTGTGGAATGCAAGGCTATAAGATGGTAACGATTTTATTCTCTTTTCTTTAGAAAAGTTTAGAGGAGGAAAAGAGAAGAGATGGCTGATTTTTTTTTTTTTAAGAAAAAGTACGTTATCCCATTTTCTTCCAATCACTTCTTTTTTTATTAAAACTCTTGCTTCAAAGGTTTAATCAAAATGAGAAACCTTTGAATCAATCTTGACCATCCATTCAGAGTTATGGAAGCATCAAACATGCTCCATAATTATCAAAATAAAAATTAAAGAATAAATAATTTAACTCTTTAATTATCATTTAGAGTTCTCGATAAAATAAAACTCCTTATTGAATAATAATTCTTATTTTATTATTATCCATCTTTATTTAAAAAGAATTAATAATAAATAAAAGAGTAATAGTCAAACATGGAGTCTCCTTTTATCAACATAGATGTCTAGATTCATTTTGTAAGAATTCTCCTAAAATTATCTTAATTTAAGATAACTTTTGTCTGTAATTAAGACAAAAAAAATATTTTATCTTGTCTAAATTGAGACAAGTATGTTTTCTTATCTAAATTAAGACAAAAATGTTAAAACTACGATTTTTGTACACAATTTAATTAAACAAATTAAAACATGCATTCCAACTTAAACAAGTTGAATTCTACAAAGCTAAGTGGGGAATCTATTTGGACATAGATATTCCAAGCTCCAATAAACTTAGAATTATTCTTAATTTCATTAAAATAATTCAAACTTATTAACCATGAAATCACTCCACCATAGATTCATGGTTGCACTCTTGGATTAACTACAATTATAAGAAACAATTCAATACTTGATATTAATTGTTAGTTGTCCAATTGCAAACCTTATATTGTGAACCCTCATCACCATCCAATGACAAAAGGTGAAATTACCGTTTTACCCTTTATGTCAATTTTATCTTCTAGTCTCAAATTTCATCCAATTAGTGATTTAATACTCTAGATATAATCTTTTGAGTATCTAGATATGATGAGTAGCTAATTCATCAATCCACTGGGCCTAGATTAATCACCAATTTTCTTGAAATCACTAGAAGTGATGTTAATGCTATGAACTCCATTATCTGGATATATGTTTCCAGATGTTCATCTCGATTATAATCTCAAAATACGGCGTCTAGATCAATGCTTTATGATGATCATGCTCATGGTAAATCAAAGATTATAAGGAGATTAAATAAGAGTCCACTATCCATTAGGATTTCATCTCTACTATAAGCAAATGCATAAGTGTGAGATCAAGATTTAGGTAACGGTAAAACTTAAATTTGATTCTCCCATGATTCCAGTTCATGTTATAGTGTCATTACTCGAAGTCAACCATATCGATGATTTGAGACTCATCATTCCCTTGAAATGAATCACATTCGTTTCGTTGGAAGTAATATGGACACTACAGCCTTAACATAATAAAGTGATCAGCTTTATTATATGGTTGTGAATAATTTTTTTAAATTCAATTAAAATACATGTCTCCTATGTATGACTTTTCATACAAATGTATTTTAATATCTCAATAGAATCTTGGTACCTTAATAACTGGATAATGAATGCTTACTAAAACAAACTCTTTGTCTTATTATCAAAATGCACTTTCATTACAAATAAATTTAATGAATTTAAGCATGAGAATATACTTGCTTTCTAGGGCACCATATTCTCAAAATTCCTAACACCTTAGACTTGCCTTTCAAATGTGTCGTTTGAATTGCAACTATAAGACGCATTACATCCCTAAACCCCCAAATACAAGCCCCATATGACCAAAAACAATATTTGAATCATTATGCCTCATCAGTAGCCACTACAGTGACTATGCCAAGATTTTCTCATTCCAACATATAAAAATATGAGGATAGTAGTTGAAATGACTCTTTAAAGGGACCAAAAACAAGCCTATCCACTAAACCCTCATCTCACCAATTATGTCCTTAGGTCTCAATGCTTTCCATTGGCCTGAAGCTTGTGTGAAATAAGTTCACCAATTATCTTTGCACTCGCGGTTCGAAATTGCCCTTGCAAACCATCGACAGTACACGTGTGTATTTTGTGGAAGGTCTGAACGTGCCAATATTCTACTTCAGGTAACTCATTGCACGCACACCAAACTTGCATGCCTTGTCCTTACAAGCAACCTCAAAACGACATTTACATGACCTTTTTACTCTAATCTCAAATTGCTCTTTTAGAGCCAACATGTTCAAAGCTCGTTTCAACTCGGCCTTTGAGGAAAACATTCTTCCTTTATATAAGCGATCATTAGCACATGTCGACTCCTTAGTGGTAATTATTTGGAATGAGAACTTTTGTGCACCTAGAATTAGCCATGTACGAGATATCCCTACATTTCCCCTTTCTTGATAACTGTCATTAAGCAATGTCTCAGGTGAACGAATGTCGTTATCACTAGCGATGGGCTTATTGTATATGGGGTCATCACACTGAACATCTCCTACATCAACACCTCTAACATGTTCCATTCCACCTTCCACATTATTGCAATTTGGAATGTCACTGTCATAAAGCCAATCATCGTCTAAACTATCATCATGCCATTCATCATGCCCATCATCTGAATTTTCATCATACTATCTTCACCGGCAAGGAACAAATCCTCATTTCCCTCATCAGATGCAGCATTATTCTTGAGTGTCATAGTGTCATCCTCTAGTGTCATAATCTCATTTGAAAATGGCATTTCTCTACAATTTCATCCAATCATTGCATTTGTTGGACAGAAGCAAGTAATTGGTTCGATGCACATTCTGATCGAAATTGTGCAACCATCTATTCTATGAATGTCATGTGTCTACCGGGCTGCATAAACTCTTGTACATACATCAATTGCCATTGTTGTGGGTTAGAGACCGAATGTTGTGGTATATGTGAAGCATTGTAAATCTCATTTTGATTAAGGTGATTACCATGTTGTGTAGCTTTGTCATGTGACATAACATTTGTATGGAGTTCTTTAATGTTGACGTACACTGTTGAAACATTCCTCTGTTCTAGCAAAATTAATGCAACATCCTCATTGTCCTTGATAATTGGATGTGATATCTCTTTGGGTGTACTGAACAATGCATGTAACTCAATCTAGTGAATTATTGGGTTTACCCCAACAACATCTTCAACCAACTTCATCAAGCCTGCAAATGACAAATCACTCTTAACCCCCTGCATCTGTGACTCACCACCCCTGTAAATACCATCTACCCACTGACCACCGTGTCTTATCACAAGTCACACAATCGGAACGTCACTGAAATTTTGAAAAAAAAAATTGTTAGTCATTTTACACATTACATGATGTGTTCTAAAATTTTGCTACACGCCCTGTTGAAAACATATTGTTACACGTCATGTTTAAAAATTTTTCTTACATGCCATGTTCAAAAGAATGTTACACGCTATGTTGATAATATGTTACACGCCATTTTCAATAAAAATGTTACACGTCATGTACTAAAACATATTATTTCAATATATTTTTTACACACCATGTGCATTAGAGATGTTACATGCATGGCGTGTAACAACTGTGGGCAATGTTCTAATGATTTTGCTACATGTCATGTTTACTACACCTCATGTATAGACAAATTTTACTACAAGCCATGTACTAAAACATGTAATTTTTTTTATTTTAAGATATTTTTTACAAGCATGCCGTGTAACAACTCTGGACAATGTTCTAATTTACACACAAAGTTTCAGGAATTAATGAGTTGCCGCAATAAACACAATAACATATCTTGATGTCATCTCTACTTTAAGGTCTGTATATCGACTACAATATGGCCAGATGCCAAGAGATAGACCATAGCACGATAATGATGGTGCTCAACAAAGAGCTAACAGAGCTGATACAGTTTAGAAATATTGAGGGAGAGCTAATACAGTTCAGCTGAGAGAGTTGAGGGAGCTGAAATAGCTGAGCATTTAATTTCTCTATAGCGAGAAGGAGATATCGGGAGATTAATTTGCCAAAAATGTTTTCAAAGGCATTTTGGTCTACTCATACCAAATTTGGTTAAAAACAAATAATTTTATATGGGTGGTTATTTCTGAAATTATCTTATGAGGAGGGTTATTTCTCAAATTTCCTTTTCATTTTGACTTTTCTTCTATCTTTTTGTTCTTCGTATAGCGTTTATGCGAGAGTGGTGTGGCCACACTGATTTAACAAGTATAAGTTTCAATATCACTAAGGAGAAGCTAAGTATTGCTTGCCCTAAACTCAAAGTTGGATGCCACCTAAAGAAAGATAAGAAGAAAGGGAACTACGACAACAATACCACTTGCAATAAAAAGGGAAATCCAAATGAAGTAAAAAGGTACAGGTATAGAAATTACAAGTGATTGATTTGGTTAATTACCAAAATCTTATATATATGTAATTATATAAGTTGATGTCTTAACAATTTGCTTGGTGTGATTCACATGGTGTCCTAGGTCCCACGCAAATAGAATAAAGAAAAAGAAAAAGGGAAAGCTTAATCAAAGGACATAGAGCAATTAAAAAGAGATGCCTCTTTCACTAAATAAGTTCTGGTATCACAATATATCTAAGTGTGTATATATATATATATATATGAGACCGATCATACATGCATTCCACTTACTGAATCAAACACGGCAACCTTTGTTCAATGCAATGTAAGTATCATATCTTAGTTACTTTCTATTATAACCAGTTTTTACCTAAATGTTGTCTCTTGTTGAGTTTGAGATTTATAATATCTTTTGGTTTGCATATATACCAATCCTGCCATTGCATTTTTTCAGGTTTCAACATACCAATAAGCTTGAATGTAAATTACAAGAAATTTAATTCTCTTGAATAAATGCTCATTAATAATTAGTCTTGGAAGCTGATTGTTTTTCAAATTGCTTCAGAATATTCAAAAAAAATCGAAAACAAAAACGAAATGGTTGAAGGCCAACAGCATTTTTTTTCTTTTTAAAAATGTTTGGAAATTATTAGGTGTCGAATTTCATTGATAATGGAGGGAATAAATCATTCACCTCAGTAGAACACACAAAAGAGGGAAGGTATTGGTCGGCATGCCCGATGAATGGCCGGGTATGCCCATCCGATGCCACCCATATCGCTATACAACCAACAGGAATCAACCTGTACAAGCCCTGATAAGAACCAAAAAACAAGGCCAAGGGCTTATTGACATTACATATTGATATAATTAATACCTTACATATTTCTTCTTTCACCTTTTTGTCATGCAGAAGCAAATATGGCATTTACGGGTATTGTTAATGATAAACTTACTGAAGAAAACTATGAGAATTGGAAGGAATGCTTGAAAAGCTACTTGATATCGCAAGGGCTTTGGGGCGTTGCCTCCGGAGATGAACTTGAACCGCCAAAAACTGATGAATGCAGGTACGATTGTTGGGTTAAAAAGAATGCAAAGGCATTGCACGCAATTCAAATTTCATGCGGAGCTGGCACCATTGCCAGAATTGGAGAAAGCGAATCAGCCAAGTACGAGTGGGATCGCTTGGCGGAAAAGCTTCCAGCACCACTGCCAAAGGGTAGTGGCTTGTTGCTAAATGAAGGTATTCTAAGTATCCAACACTCGATCATGAGTCGATGTAACGGGTATAGATTATTATCTGAAAAGGAAATACTATTGCAGGGGAATCAAACGTCTTCTACTATGATGCCCTATATAGGGCTATCGAAAAGGGTGATTTGGAGGCTGTCAAAATGTTCCTTGATTTGAAACCTTACGCCGTGAGAGAGAAGATTACTTTGAAAGATGACACTGCCCTTCACGTCGCGGTTCTCGCCGGGAAAGAGGAGATTGTGAAGGAGTTGGTGAGGAGGATGGAAAAAGATGACTTGGAACTCAAAAACAACATGGGGGAAACCGCTTTTTCCATTGCCACTATTAACGAATCCAAAGAGATGGTAAGGGCCATGGTGGAGAAAAATAGCAACTTGGTTACGGTGAAGAATGCCTATGGGGCGATCCCAGTTGTTGTGGCTTCGTTGTTTAGTGCAAGGGATATGGTTCGATATCTCTATTTCAAAACTCCAGAGGAAATTCTAAAACCAGAAAATGGAGATCGAAGTGGTGCCACACTTCTCAATTCACTCATTGCTGATGGGATTTTTGGTGAGTAATGTATACACTTTCGAATTTGGGCCCAATGTTCTTAATTTTATTGAGGACTTTGCCATTGTGATTGAATATTACAAAAGTATAATCCAAAATACAGAGAAAACTGTGAGGGAAACTATGATTTATGACTAGAGTATTCAATGTGTTCAAAAGATAACATGTATAGTATAATTCTTTTGGTACAAGTTCAATCGCTATATTTTCAAGCGCAGGCTTTGGTTTCACTTCAGTTCATTCTTTTCATTTTAATCGCATCAATTTTTCTCTCATAATGAGAGATTAATTATCCTTTTCATTTTTATTTTTTTGGCTCTTGCTGTAGATTTGGCCTTAAGTTTGCTTAAAAGATATCCAAAACTTGGGGTTACGGAAGATATAAACAAAAATTACGCTGTTAAGTTGTTGGCCCATAAACCATCAGCATTCTTGAGTGGAAAGAGTTTTGTATTTTGGAAACGTTGGATCTACAACTCATGTAAGTTTACTCCTTTCTCATTCCTTTTCTTTTCAATTTGGCCTGCCTATTTCTTTATTCTTAACACGTAATTTGCTCGATTCATATAACAATAAAGCTTAACACTTAAAAAAATATATTCATCTTCTTCTTTATCAATTAACAATGTGTACAAGTTTATCTCCAAGGTACATTTTATGTTCTAATTGTATGAAATGATGTCAAGAAAGCTACAAAGTGTAAACCATCAATATTCATATTATTAATTATACATAGCATGGGAGATCATGGCAAGGACTATGTCCGGCATGTGCTAAACAGCAACACTACCACGAAAGGGTAGTTTTTTAACTAAATTTCAGAAATAAATCTTATTCTCTTGCTTTTAAAAAATATTATTAATTATTCGAGCTCATCACACCAGTAATAAAGGATGCCAAATATCTTATTAACATATATATTTTAATAATTGTTGAAAAATGTGATCAACTAATGACACGATTTTTTCAGGTATAAAGATATCAGAAGTAGAATTAGAAGATGAAGGAATAACCTATGGTGAATCAAGGGGTGATGAAGAGAGCATTAGAAGGCAACGGTCGCGTCCTAATAATGGTATGTTGAAATATACTCTTTCTCTTGATTTTGAAGGTCTTTTTTGCCTGTTTGAAAAGCAGTTTCGTTAAGTACTAATATAAAATATTCTCCAAGAACAGATAAAGCTTTGATCACTTAGTGATTATATAACCAGTTCTTAGGAGTGATAAAGGTTCAAAGTCTTATCTCTCATGGCATTTCCTTTCACATATGTTAAGAGAAAAAAAAAAGGGTATTTTTCCAAGTGAAAGTCATAATAAGTAACAAGAGGTTTATAAAGAAAAATAACCCAAATGAAGACTAAAACCAAATAAAAAATTTACGAGTGTAGTCCTTAAATTTTTTCTTCCTTATTTTAGCAAGTTATAAGAGCTCAAATTTGACCGTTTTCTTGCAGTGCGTAGTTCGCTAATCAAATTTGGTTGGAAGCTCCTCAAATGGTTTGGTATGCAGCATGATCTCTTCATCAATGAAAGTTTTGCACTTTTGTTGTTGCTTTCGCTCCCCGTAAATATTGCTTTCAATTGCAGTCCCTGATATGAAGCAAATTCACTATGCAAAGTTAAAGCATGACCAAGCCGTCGAACTCCTCAGATACATATTTAAGGAGATACCAAGGCTAAGTAACAAGCAGTTGGACAAAATTGGATTGGACAAAGCAATCTATGATGCTATCAAGCATGGAATGATTGAGTTTATTGATGAAATAATACAACTCCATCCCGAGGTCATATGGAGGAAAGACAAAAAGGGTCGAACTCTTTTCGCCAATGCAATAGTTCTACGGCGAGAAAAGATCTTCAATCATGTATATCATTTGGGTTCAAAGCGGCGCATAACATTACTTCGGCATGATATTTTCCGCAACAATTTTTTACATCTAGCTGCAAAGTTGTCCCCTCCCTCTCGACTTGATCATATCTCTGGAGCTGCTTTGCAGATGCAAAGGGAGCTACAATGGTTTGAGGTGATACATTATCTATTAAAATTTTTGCTGCCTATGTATGTAAAATAGATACTATATATTAATCGTGTGTTTCATGTTTCCTTTGCATTTCAAGTTAATGAATTTGGAACTGATAAAAAGGTTTTCCTGTTAATGTTGATTAGGAGTTGAGGAAGATTCTACCCCCAAAATTTGAGGAAGAGTTCAACGAAAACAATAGAACTCCGGCATCATTGTTTTCTGCTGAGCACAAGGAGCTGATTAAAGAAGGGGAGAAATGGATGAAGAACAATGCAGCGTCGTGCATGGTTGTGGCTACTCTCATCGCTGCAGTCATGTTCACATCAGCTTTCACAGTTCCAGGGGGCAACGATGAGAAAACAGGCGCCCCAATTTTCCTCAAGTCCAACGCATTTTTGGTTTTCGTCATCGCTAATTCTCTCTCTCTTTTCGCTTCCTCCACTTCTGTGCTGGTGTTCTTAGGAGTTCTGACGTCCCATTATGCTGAGAAAGATTTCCTTCAATCCTTGCCTGCAAAGTCCATACTTGGCCTTTTTACTCTCTTCTTCTCCATTGTCAACATGATGATAGCCTTTGGCTCTGCCATTTTCATTACCCTTCAGAAACGGTTGGCTTGGATTTCAGTCCCGGTCATTGTTCTTTCAACCGTTCCGATTGCTTTCTTTACATTGTTACAGTTCCCTCTTTTGATTGAAATGCTCATCTCTACTTATTGTAATCGCATCTTCGACAAGCCCAAAAACTAACTTATGATCAATCATGAATGGCGGCAAATTCTATCAATCTTCTATTTTTGTTTGATTCAGATTGTTTGGTTGTTTGCTTGAATTAGCAAGATTATCACTTTACTAAATTTAAGAATTGAAGTATACATATTTTATTGTATATCTATTACATATTAATATCCTAATGAGTCATATACATTACTAAAGAATGTTAATTGAGAATGTGAAAAGGAGTTAATTAAGTTGGAATTAATTGAAAGAAGTTAGAAACTTTAAAGACGTAATTGAATGTTTCAATTAATCTTGAAGTAATTTTGTAATTAATATAAAAGTTATAAAAATGATATTGAGATTAAGATTAACTCAATTATCTATAAAATAAATAGGAGGCTTCTTTCACATTTTCTGTTAACATTTTATAATGTTTGTGATCCAGTAATTAGGGTCTTTATGATTGGAGGTGATGAGGTCCACCTAGGTAACTATATATTACTAAATTTTGAAGTTGTGCATGTGAGGAACACCGAAAAGAGAGTGGGACTGACTTATAAGCCGTTGCTAGAGAAGAAGGAAAAGTCTTGGAAGTTTGGTCGCAGTATGAAATATGGCACTTGCTATGTCCTTTCTACTTCCTACCCTCATCTTTTTTCTATTATATATATTGAGAATGGGACTAATTGCTGGAAGTCCGTTGAGGACTCAAAACTAAATTTCTTTGCCCTTTTTCGTTTGGACAAAGAAGAGTCCAATTGAATTTAATTGTAAAGGTAAACTCAAGTTCAAACTTGACTACACACACATTTTTCTGTGTGTATATATATAATCAGAAAGTTAAATTAGATTGTGAATATGGTTGGAATTAATAGGTAAAAATTATTCGAACTCAGCATGTGCTCAATTCTTTGAGCTATTGGAGATTGAGCTCAATACGACCGCGTACAAGATGATGCTCGTTATAGACTTGGCTTAGATATGTATCTAGTCCCGATGTAAAATGACGAAGAGAGAGACTATTAGGTCTTGTCTTGTCTCAGTATATGCAGTAAAGAAGAGGTTTCGAAACTTTTAAGATCCAAGTTCGAGTCTCATCAAATGTAGATTATTGATTTTTACTGCTTGATGTATATTAAAAGTTATTTGATTATAATTGTAATTGGTACTGATACATATAATTTCCTAAAAAAATTTTATAACCATTAATATTGAACTTAATATATAGCCCTCGATATCGAACTTAATTCAATGATAAGATGAAGACTTGGGATCACTCGATCCTAAATTAAAATCCCACTTGGGTTGTTTTTGTTTTTTGTTTTTTAAATTTTATGGTAAATTTCCATTGTTTATATGTTATACTAATTATTATGGTTAATTTTTAATCAGTTCCTTCTCTTGGATGTACTAATTTACAAGTTATATATTGGATTTAATTCATTTTAATTGTTATTGTATAATTTAAGGGTAATTCAAAAATTAAATGAAACACTTTTCATTTTGCATTTTTTGTTCTATTATCAATTTTTTTCAAATTAATCAAAACAAAAAAAAATTGAAATCCTAAATTGACCAAAAATAAAGACCTTACATCAAGTAATAAAAAGTTTTATAAACATTAAATCCTAAAATAGGAATCCAGGTTAATTGTATATATAATCTCATTAAATAAAATTTTTCTATACCAAATATGATGAGATCATCGAAACAATATCATTGGATCCGATGATGCTGCTCCATATTGTACGGATTGATGAATAACATAAGCCCCAAGTAAGTGTATTCTCATATTTTTAATTCGTCAAATCCTTCATATGTGTATATATATATATATATATATATATATTAAAAATTGTCACATTTTATGATTTTCGAACAATTGTAACTTAAAATCGTAAAGAATAGATAGATTTAGTTGCAGAATAAAGGAGAGCAGACCAAGATCAGCTTGCTGCAAAAGCAATTGACTACATACAGCAGCAGGGGGAAAAATAAAATTAGCAGAAAAAGGAAAAGGAGGTAAGGCATTAGGCACACCACTTTGGACTTTTAATTATTTTTCATTTCATTATGCCACAACATTGTTCCAGGATCAAAAGTGAAAGGGAAAAAGCTATATTATCTGTAAGTTGTAATCATTGGACATAATGGTATTACCCTTTCTTAAACCCAAAACTAATTTGCAGCAAATTTTTCTTTTACATGAGCTTGACAATGGCTCAATTAAGAATGCTTTCATAGTTTAACCTAAAACGTTTATGTTCTTGCAACAAGGGAAAGAAAAAAGGTATTATTAGAAGAGGGAAAATTCTAGCAGATTCAAGAACATTGGCATACTTTACAGCAACTAAAGTATTCAAAAGGAACTGTAATTTGGTTCAAGTTATCTTAAAGAATCTTTAATTTAAAGAGAGATACCATAGCATAATAAAAGATGGAAAGACAAAAAGAAAAAGAGAAAGAAGAAGGAATAGGTATTAAGCAGAATCTTTTGGATCATCTCTGAGGAAATTATATACGCATCAAACAATCTTTTTTTTTCCTTTTTCTCTCTTCTTCTTTATACTTGTACTCCAAATTCTCGTCAACATCCTATTACTTATTCTTTGCTTGTACTTTTAGTAGTAGACAAGCATGTCGGAGGGGCAAAAGAGCAATTTTCGAAGAAGAATTTTTTGCACTTTGGACAGATCTGTATTGTTCTTATGGTGGCAGATCGATGAAGCAGTTAAAACATTCCATCGGGGGTAAATTAACTGAAAACTATTTTATTAAAATTTTCATATTTCGTATCGTCTGAGACCTTGATTTTCTCCATATAAATAAGTGTCGTAAGTTATCCTTCTGGGTTGCCCAATATCTGAGTTCAACCAACACATATTTGCAGTGCAAAGGCCTGGAAAATATAGCCTGTAAGTGATTGATAAAGTCATTATATACATGTGTTGCATAGGTTTTCTTTTATGTAAGATAATGTGAAATATTGGGCTTGCTTTGGTTTATCATTACATAGTCATAACAGAGCAATATTTAAAACGTTTTCAAGGATATTACATATCTAACTCTATTAAGTTTTCTAATTATGAACGATTTATTTTCATCATCTGGCAACTATGAAGCATGCAGGTGCATGCCTTCATAGAAGGGAAAGAGGGTTCAACCAAATACAAATTATAGTTAATAGAGTTAATGCTTAACATAGTTAAGTTTGATTTAATTTCAATGGAAATAGTTGAGAGTCAACTTTGGTTCATCTAGCAGTTTTACTCATATTTTTTCTGTTCAGTTTCCCATTGTCAATAGGCTGTTTCCCATAACAAAATGCGGCCCACGGAAGCTACCCATGGTGCTCCTAAAAGATCAACGAGCAATATAGATGACAATAAAGGTTATTCCATCTCTCTGTTTTATCAAATTTTGGTCACTAACACTTAGGAACAAGCACAATTGAAATTGAAGGAGGGCACTCCTTCAAATGAACTTGAAAACATATCTAATAAATAAATTTTTGTTCCGAAAATGCTACCTTGTGTTTGTTTCAAGCTATTTTATTGTGAAACCTGGCAGATTTAAAGGATGCATACATTCGTTATCTGCCCTTGTACAAAGCTGTGGATAGTGGTGATTTGGAAGCTACCAAGAAATTCCTCGACCAGCACCCAAGTGCATTGTCCGGTAGCCTTTCCGCTGATGGCGACACAGCTCTTCACATTGCGGTCCTAGCGGGACATGTAGAGATAGTTGAGGAGTTGGTGGGGCACATGTCTGCACAAGAAATAGCAGTTAAACAGAAATTTGGTTCAACAGCCCTTAATTTTGCTGCCGTTGGAGGAGTAACAGAGATTGCAGAGTTATTGCTGAAAAAGAATAGAGAGTTGCTTACCATTACAAATGAATATGACCAGATCCCTCTGGTTGTGGCTGCTCTCTATGGGCATAGGGATTTGGTACAGTATCTTTACGAGGAGACTCCCAAGGAAGAGCTTGATCCAACTAATAAAAATCATGGAGCCCTTCTTCTCACTGCTTGTATTATCGATGAATTTTACGGTACGAGAGGATTGCTTTACTATCTCTTCTGATTCTATACTCTTTCCATTTGTTCATTGTTTCTTATTTAACCTTTACCTGTTCTTCCTTTATGCCATACAGATATTGCTTTGGATCTAGTCCAGCGCTATTCACAATTGGCAATTGCTGAAGACACAGATGGAGACACTGCCCTGCGTATTTTGGCTCAAAAACCATCTGCATTTTCAAGTGGAACTCAACTTGAAACTTGGCAATGGTGGATATATAAATGTTGGTAACTTGTCACTTGAAACTTATCTTCGAAATTCGAGCTATAGTAGAGTCATTAAATTGAGCTTTATCTGTGGCTGTATTATTATACATTCTTGGCCTCAGGTATTCATATACATCCACATAATGCCTCTCTCAACAATTCGGGAGATATTGAAAAACCTCATGAAGGTCCAACTCATCCAAAAAATTTGACTAAACGAGGTATATATACAAAACAAGTCACAGATTTCTCAGTAGAAATTTGCTTTTTCTTTTATTTAGATCTTTTCTGACATTAATTTTTAGTATCATTTGAGCACAAATCCCTACTTTGCCAAATACTGCATCACATAATTTGTCCTTGAATTTGAAAATCTAGTTTCGTTTATGCAGCACTTCACCTACTATCGCAAATATTCTGGAAATGCTTAACACTTTCTGGTAAGAAACAGCAACTCTACCTACCTTTCATATCTGCTTGAGCCTAACTCTGCTTGTTGCCTTCAGTCCCAGGAGTCACAAGCATATATGAGTTGAAGTTGAAGCATGTTCAAGCCAAAGAACTGTTAACTTGTGTTTGCCGAGAGGTATCAACTCTAGAAGATGAGAACAGAGTGCAATCTCTGGTAAAGAAACCACTATTTGACGCAGTTAAGAACGGATTAGTTGAGTTTGTCACAGATCTCATGAAACATTATCCTGAGGTGCTTTGGCTCTATGATGACAAGGAACGGAATATATTTTTTGTTGCAGCCGCTGAACGCCAAGAAAAGATTTTCAGCCTTATATATAAAATGGGCGCAAAGAAAAACTATATGGCAACTCATTGGGATAAGGATTCTAACAACATGTTACACCAGGCAGCTTTCTTAGCTCCTTCCTCTCAGCTTGATCGTGTTTCAGGTGCAGCTCTGCAGATGCAAAGGGAGCTTCAATGGTTTAAGGTGATTACATACATACGTATGTACATATGTACATATATATATATATATAGGCTTCTTTTGGTTTAAAACTAAAGTAACAGACAAAATTACTCATCATACATTCTTTCTTATTTTTATTGCAGGAAGTGGAGAGTGTTGTACAACCCAAGTACAGGGAGATGGTCAACAACCATTTCAAAACACCCCGAGCTTTGTTCACGGACCAACATAAAAAATTAGTAGAACAAGGGGAGCAATGGACCAAGGAAACTGCTGAATCTTGCACGGTTGTTACTGCACTAATCGTCACCATTATGTTTTCAGCAGTGTTTACAGCGCCTGGAGGATATGATGAAGCAGGGGTCCCGCTCTATTTGCATCGAAGTTCCTTCTTGATTTTCATCATATCTGATGCATTATCACTTTTCACTTCCACAACTTCTTTGCTGATGTTCTTAGGAATCCTGACATCCCGATATAGAGAAGAAGACTTCCTCAAGGATGTGCCTACAAAATTGATGATAGGGCTTTCCATGCTTTTCTTCTCCTTAGCAACCATGATGATAGCCTTTGGAGTTGCCCTGTTCATCGTTCTCCATGAAAGAATCGCATGGGTTTCATTTCCAATTATTTTGCTTGCTAGTCTTCCAGTTACCCTTTTCGCCTTGTTGCAATTCCCTCTCCTTGTTGAGATTTTCTTTTCCACTTATGGGCCTGGCATCTTTGACAAGCCGAAGAAGCCCTGGTTTAGATCAGGTTCTACCCGTTGCGTACGTTAGCTCGTTACGGCTGCATCCAATACTACTGCCAAAGCAACAGGGTTTAATTTGGTCTTGTGCTCTTATTCTCAATCTGATGTTCTACATATTCTGTTAAAGCATGCTTTGCTTTCCTTTTTATTAAAGGGACATATTTTGCTCCAGAATATATATGTTTCGGATTAGAATTGGCTGAGAATGCATTCACCAAAATTTCGTAATACGTAATATATACATAAACTCAAGTTTGAAAAGACTAATTCCATTTTATTAAATCCTCAAATTTCAATCTCAAAGTCATTGATTACAATTTTGTTATAATATTCTTGTTCATTTTTATTTTTCCTCTGATCTCCGACTTCAATCAAAATCGACGTCTCTAATTTTTTCTTTATTATTTTTATTATTGTTTTTGATACATTTGAATAAATGGTAAGGAGAAAGAGGAGATTTAAATCTTAAGACTTAAATTCTCTTTAAAGAAAATGACAATCATAGGTGATAATCATTTTTCATCTCACAAATTTACTTCTTTTCAAAGATTAAATTCAAGATTTTCAAGTTTTAATAGTATTGAAAATTTGTTTTTTTGGTTTAAGTTGATTTACACTCTCTCTCTCTCTCTCTCTCTCTCTCTCTTGGGGAACAAGTTCAATGCTTGATGAATCATTTATCATACTCGATAAATTTATAATAAATCAATAAATTTTTATTGGTTTTGCTTTTCCTATCAACATTTGCTCAAAATGTCAAAGGAATGAGTAAATGGTTAATTTGGGTTTTTTAAAAAAAAAAGAAAAAAAGTCAAAAATTAAAGAAAAAGTAGAAAATAGAATAATGTATGCCGCCTCCTCTTCGTCTTTGACATAAATAATTTTTTTAATCTTTTAAATTCAATTACCCTATTAAGTACATTCAATCAATCAAAGCAACTTTAATTGTTTGTATAATCGATTTTCTTTTGATTTTTTATTGCTTTAAAATCTTCAACAACCATAATACAATTTGAAAAATATAGTCATTATCAAGAAATTGCAATCTAAAATACAATAAAATCTCTATAAATTAAAACCCTCGAGATCATGAAAATTTATTAATTAATCAAGATATTGCTTAATTGAGAAATTAATAATTTGGTAATTTATACATTAATTAATAAAAAACTAATTTATCAAGGTATTTTTTTATTTTTTTCTAAAATATTAAACTTAATACATGTAATATGCATTGTAATTATACAAATATTACCTAATTACCGAATTACAAATTGTCATTATTCATGACAAATAAATTATTGAGAATATCATGGGAAATGATAATAAAGATGAAGTTGAAGACGATAATTGTATACTGGAGCTTGTCTCGTGTAAAGATGAACTTAAAACAACAATCATATTGAATAATTTTTTATTGCAATACGGGGAACACTATTTCAAATTTTTTAATGCATTAAGAAAAAGTTAGAGATGAAGTCCAATGAGACATCAATTTCAAGAAGAAATAATTTAGAATAGGCCTCCTAATTGAGTAATGTATATATATAATTTTAATATATAAGAAGATTATTAATTTATATATTAAGCGAGATCTATGTGTTTTTTTTAAATGTATTATTTTATAAATTTAACGTATTATTAATTTATCACATTGGTCCCAAATAGGGATTGGTCAAAAATATTATTTAATTAAAATTATTAATTTATCGAATATTAATTTATAGAAGTTTTACTATAAGTCTGAATAAAGACACAAAAGGTTTGTGATTAAGTTAACATTACACATTTCTAATCTCGTTGTTTCTGTCATATCACTTCCAAATTGTTTGTGTTTTTTTGAATTAGTTAATGAAGTAAATTTATTATTCTATACATCAACAATGAAAACTTTAAGTTTTACAAACAAACAAGATTAAATGATTGTCATATGACTATTTAATAATTAATTTTCATAAATATATATTAATAGAACATGTGTCAATCCTCTAACCTCATTTATGGAGATTAAAAATTCCATCACCAGTGTATAGGATAATTTTCTTTTGTGGTATAAAAATTTAACACTTTCTTTATTTATGAAAAAACGGAGGAAAAAGAAATTCATAAGAAAAATATAAGTCAAGATTCTTTTTTTTGTTCCTAAAGGTCGAGACAATTTCTTTATCTTTTTCAAAAGCATAATAAGAATTAGAGGTTCTAAGAATAATTTATCGGAAGTAGTAAAGTATATGAGTCAGATTTTCATTTATTCAAAAATTTTTCCTATTTTTAACAAGAATTTTCTACCATCCTTTCCTATGGACCAAATATAATACTAAGCAACTCAACTTTCATTGATGATGAATTTTGTTCTTAACAAGCAAGGAATAAATATTCATAGGATTCTTAACAAGCAACTTGATGATTTCTTTTTTCTTAACGCATAATTTGCTCGATTCATATAATAATAAAGCTTAACACTTAAAAAAAGATATTCATATTTTCCTTATCATTAACAATGTGTACAAGTTTATCTCCGAAGTACATTTTATGTTCTAATTGTATGAACTGATGTCAAGAAAGCTACAAAGTGTAATCCATCAATATTCATATTATTAATTATACATATGCATGGGAGGTCTATGCCCTGCATGTGCTGAACCGCAACACTACTACGAAAGGGTAGTCTTTTAAACTAAATTTTAAAAATAAATCTTTTTCTCATTTTTTTATAAAATATTATTAATTGTTCAAGCACATCACACCAGTAACAAAGGATGCCAAATATCTTATTAACATATATATTTTAATAATTGTTGAAAAATGTGATCAGCTAATGACACGATTTTTTCATGTATAAAGATATCAAAAGTAGAATTAGAAGATGAAGGAATAACCTATGGTGAATCAAGGGGTGGTGAAGAGAGCATTAGAAGTCACCGGTCGCGTGCAAATGATGTATGTTGAAATATACTCTTTCTCTTGATTTTAAAGGTCTTTTTTCCCTATTTGAAAAGCAGTTTCGTTAAGTACTAATATAAGATATTCTCCAAGAACAGATAAAGCTTTGATCACTTGGTGATTATATAACCAATTCTTAGGAGTGATAAGGTTCAAAAGTTTGAAAGTCTTATCTCTCATGGCATTTCCTTTCACATATGTTAAGAGAAAAAAAAAGGTATGTTTCCAAGTGAAAGTCATAATAAGTAACAAGAGATATATAAAGAAAAATAACCCAAATGAAGACTAAAACCAAATAAAAAAAATTACAAGTGTAGTGCTTCAATTGTATCTTCTTTATTTTAGTAAGTTATAAGAGCTAAAATTTGACCTTTTTCTTACAGTGCGTAGTTCGCTAATCAAATTTGGTTGGAAGCTCCTAAAATGATTTGGTATGTAGCATGATCTCCTCATCAATGAAAGTTTTTCACTTTTGTTGTTGCTTTCGCTCTCCGTAAAAATTGCTTTCAATTGCAGTCCCTGATATGAAGCACATTCACAATGCAAATTTAAAACATGACCAAGCCGTCGAACTCCTCAGATACATATTTAAGGAGATACCAAGGCTAAGTAACAAGCAATTGGACACAATTGGATTGGACAAAGCAATCTATGATGCTATCAAGCATGGAATGATTGAGTTTATTGATGAAATAATACAACTCTATCCCGAAGTCACACGAAGGAAAGACAAAAAGGGTCGAACTCTTTTCTCCAATGTAATAGTTCTACAACAAGAAAAGATCTTCAATCATGTATATAATTTGGGTTCAAAGCAATGCATAACATTACTTCGACATGATATTTTCCGCAACAATTTTTTACATCTAGCTGCAAAGTTGTCTCATCCGTCTCGACTTGATCATATCTCTAGAGCTACTTTGCAGATGCAAAGGGAGCTACAATGGTTTGAGGTGATACATTATCTATTAAAATTTTTACTACCCATATGTGTTACAAAATATTTGAAATGGTAAATTTTTTTTAATATCATCAACGTGATACAATACAAGTTAATATATGGAGAAGCTATACAAGATAATGTTATATTTGAATTTAAAATAAGCTGAAACAACTCCTATGATTGAGGAGATAAAATATGACTCAAAGGATTTGCATTATCCTTTGTTTGTGGAGTCATCTCCCTGACACGCTGACGCAAGAGCGTCTAGGATTATATTTTATTTAATTTAATTTTTGTTAATTTTAGTTGATTTAGAAATTATAGGTATATTAAAATTCTTCCTTTACATATATTAAATTTTTTCCATGATCATTGTTTCTCAACCTTTAATGTTAATCTGATGACATCATTTAGGTTATAATATGGTTGTAGTTGAACAACATCTGCAATTTCAACATTGAGACCCCCAAGATAACAAGCTATAATTTGTTCTTCAGGCTCATGGACATCGCACTTCATGTGAAGTTGTTCGAACTCCATTGTATATTCTTCCATCGACATTGTTTTTTGCCTCAAGTTATGAAATTTGATAAAAATTTCTTGTCGATAATGCTCAGGAAGAAACTTACGCTTGAGTTCTCGACGCATCTTATTCCATGTTCTAATCTTTTTGTGTCCTTCTCTTTCTCATTGCATTTTGAGATTTTCCCACCAAATAGAATCGTGCTTCTTCAATTTAATTGCCACAAACTTCACATGTTTTTCATCTGGAATATCTTTGAGCTCGAAAACTCTTTCCACTGTGTAGAGTCAGTCAAGGAAGTCATCAGGATAAAGTCTTCCTTCAAACTCAGGAATGTCGACTTTGATTCCCAAATCTTTGGTAGTAGCAGTTCTTAAGCAACGAATAGATACTTCTTCATCAG
Source organism: Theobroma cacao (assembly GCF_000208745.1). Lineage (NCBI taxonomy): Eukaryota > Viridiplantae > Streptophyta > Magnoliopsida > Malvales > Malvaceae > Theobroma > Theobroma cacao. Next base: position 6,990,015 of record NC_030850.1, read on the forward strand.
AGGATGAATTTTGATGAAATGGATTGGTGTCATTCTTTTCATCACTAGAGTTGCTATTGTTGATTTGAGCATCACGTCTTGTGAGTTACTCTTGTAATTCTTAAATTTACTGACGTAGTTCTGCAATCTCAATCTCTTGATCATCTCTTTGATGGTTCTAGAATGTTTTGAACATTGATTTGAAGAGTGGTTATCATCAAATTAGAATGCGACTTGGAGATGAATGGAAGACAACCTTCAAGACAATGGATGAATTATTCAAATGGTTGGTATAGACTATGACAATATGTGGATCCAAAAACGGAGTATGTCAAGGCCTACTCGTCAAAGCTGAGTTCTTCTGACACAAGGAGAATGACACAGGAGCGTCTAGGATTATATTTTATTTAATTTAATTTTTGTTAATTTTAGTTGATTTAAGACTTATAGGTATATTAAAATTCTTCCTTTACCTATATTAAGACTTTAAGCTAGTCATGTTCTATTTAGAAATAGAACACCTATTTTATTTAAATCTCTTATTAATTATTCTAATTGTATTAGATGAACTAAAAGTATAGTTTTATTAAGATTTGGGCCTATAATACTATAAATAGGATCCTTAAGCTTGGTTATAAGACATTCAGAGTTGCGAGTTAATAAATAATATTTTTTTAAACATGAGTGCTTATTTCTCTAGGCTCTTTTTAAAAAATAAGAGGTTTTAATATTTTTGGCCTAGCCAACCAAAGTGGGATTTTGGCTATTTTTCACCTTAGTGGGGTTTTCAACATTACCAAGATTAGTGATTCACCTTAGTGGGGTTTTTAACCTCACCATGATTGGTGTCTTTCACAATGCCCAAGTATCTTTACAGTGCCCCGGCGTCACACGCCCTTGCAAAAGTGGTGTGCCATCAAGAACACCAATTTTGTGCTTGAGAAAATGATGACGTTGTCTAGACAGAGGTTTGGTGAGACAATCTGCAAGCTGATCTGATGTAGAAACATGTTGAACTCGCAGTGTTCCCTGTTAAACAAGATCACGAATAAAGTGCTCATCAATTGCTATATGCTTCATCCAACTGTGCATGACTAGATTTAGAGAAAGATAGGTAATGCTGAGATTATCACAGTAGATAGTGGGAATCTATCAAACTAGAATGCAAAGTACAGAAAGCAAGGACTGGACCTCAGTTAGTTCAACAACAGTTGTGGCTAAAGATCAATATTCGGCTTCAGTGGATGATCGAACTACTACACGTTGTTTAGAGGATTTCCAAGAAATGAGGTTGCTAACATAAAAGACCAACTGAGCTGATGTTGACGTGTAATCATCCTTGTTGCCTGCCCAATCCTCATCACTGAAAGCATAGAAAGAGGAGAGATGCCCTTTGTGTAGGTAATGACCATGGAATTTGGTGGCTTTGAGATACCGCAAAAGACGTTTGAGAGCTGTCAAGTGTATGGTGGTGGGCTTGTGCTTGAATTGAGCAAGACGATTCGCTGGATATGCAATGTCAAGCCTAGTCATTGAAAGATATTGGAGAGCATCGATAATACTTTTGTATTGAAATGAGTCCACAGATGCGGTGCCATCAAGCAAAGTGAGAGAGGTGTAGGTGAAAAGTGGAGTTTGAACTTCTTTTGCATGAGCCTTGGTTGTTCATTCCAAAAGGTAATGGATATATTTATGTTAGCTGAGAAATAAACCTGTCTTGGTAAGAATGGCCTCTATGCCCAAAAAGTAATGAAGAAAGCCCATATCTTTTATTAAAAATTGCTTGGCCAGGGAGAAAATACAATAGTTGATGACAGATAAGAAAAAACCAGTAATTAAAATGTCATCCATATATACAAGTGCATATAAGAGGGTGTTACCTCAATGGAGAATAAAAAGAGATGAGTTTGATTTAGAGGCTTAGAAGTCGTAAGATCACAGAAAAGAGCGTAAAGCATTGAATCATGCCCTAGGAGCTTGTTTGAGCCCATAAATTGATTTCTTTATACAATAAACATGGTTAGCAAATTCTGGATTGATGAAGCCAAGTGGTTGAGCCATGAAAACTTCTTCGGTCAGGTGGCCATGAAGAAAAGCATTGTTCACATCCAATTGTTTAATGGACCAATGATTTTGAAGAGCAATAGAGAGGACCAAGCGAACAGTGGTTAGTTTAATTACCGGACTGAATGTCTGAGAATAGTCAATTTTGAGCCATTGATGGAATCCCTTAGCCACCAATCATGCTTTATACTATGATATTGAGCCATCTAGGTTTCTTTTGATGTGGAATACCCATTTGCAGCCAACAACATTTTGTAACTTGTCTTTTGAAACTAGATCCCTAGTTCTTTAAGCAAGTAATGCACTGAATTCATTGCTTATTGCCTCACGCCATTCAAAAGACTTCATTGCCACAAAGACACATGTTTGTTCAATGGTCGATGGAAAAGGGTGCTTGGTGGTGAGAAGAAATTTCTTATTGGGTTTAAAAATGTTGTGCATATAACGAGTTATAGGCCGCGAAAGAGCAAACGTTGGTGCACGATCGTCTAGTGGTGAAACAGATGGTAGACTTAGTGCATGATCACATGATATTTTAGCAGTTTTTTATGATGAATTTTCAACATCAGAAAAGAAAGATGTGACTGGCGTGGGCTGGGAATTAATAGCACATTTGATTCGCAGAATAGACAAAAATAAAATAGAATAGCTGTTATGTGAGAATATAATGAAGTGGGAATATAATAGAATAGTTATTACGTAGTTGGGTATGACGAATGAAATATGACAAGAATAATTATTATGACTTATTGCGGTATTTAATTGGTAACAATAACTTTAGAATTAAAAAGGAATAGAAATAAAAAGATAAAAATACCCTTTATTATATATATGATTATTTTATTTTATTTTATTTTTTAAATATTTTATTTTATTTATAATCTAATCATTAACATTATAAAATACTAATATGTTATTTATAATTTAAATGATATTATGATTATTTATTTTTAAAAATTAATAATGTCTAATTTATTTAAAATATTAAAAATTGATCATTTAAATATTAATATTTTATTTATATTTTAATCAATAATATTAAAAATAATAATATTTAAACTATAATTTAAATTCTATTATAATTATTTATTTTTAATTTATTTTATTTTTTAAATATTAATAATTTATATTTTATTTATAATATTAATAATTTATCATTTAAATATTAATATTTTATTTATAAATTAATTATTAATTTTTAAAACATTAATAATTTATTTATAATTTAAATTTATTATGATTATTTATTTTTATCTAATTTTATCTTTTAAATATTAATAATTTATATTTTTTAAACAGCTAGTTCATCAACTATTCTTTTAACAGAGAACAAATATTATATGATTGACAGAGAGCCTTTGCGGCTTTGTTGGAGCTGATTCTTAGGGAACATAACATGAGAACTCGATGGATTCACATATTTGGCTTCAAGAGCCATCCACAGTTGATGAGAGATCTTGCATGCGGAATGATCGATGCTGTCTCTTTCGATCATAGAGGATAGGAGCAGGCTCACAATGAGTTGGTCTTGACAAAATCAAAAATCAAAATCTGGATTGGATGCAATAGACCTATCTGATTGAGTAGTTAATTTTGATGGTTGGGAAATAGTTCCATCTACATAGCCAATTAACTTCATTCTAGCAAGGAGAGATCAAGCCTAACATCTCCATGTATGAAAATTAGTGGTTGAGTGCTTTAAAGCAATTTGTGCTTCAGAATTAAAAATGGTTACGGTTTTAGGTGGGACTCAATAGTGAGTTGATTTGTTGTTGCAGAGGAAAGAGTGGTGTTGGATGTTGTAGAATTAGCCATGGATTTTAATCTCGTTAAAGAGAAAGTTATCTTGATACCATATAAAATTTTTGAAATGGAACATTTTTTTATTATCATTAACGTGATTGTTGGGATGAGCCCATAGTCAATTGAGATTCGTTAAAGCTTGATTCCAATCATACAACAATATCATTTATGTTAAATGATTAGAGATTTTTCTTTATCAATAAGACATCAATTACAATAAGTTATTGGTCTAATTGGATGAAGTCCATGAGATTAATATACCTTGCAAAGGAACTGTAATGGGTTGTAGTTATAAAATCCCTATGCATCAAAGCATATTCCCAAAATGTTCTTAGTCAATGTATCATTGAGATAGGACATCAATGATGCTTAAAGACTAGTATATTCTATGTTTTTTACTTTGGAAATAAATCGATATCATAAATTAAAGTATAAAGATATTTGGAACTAGAATATAGGTGCTTGTTTAGGATAGCAAGTTCACTGAACATAAACCGTCATAAGAAGTGCATTTGGTATTTCACTTAAGTGTCTATGCAATACTTCTTATGTCTCAGTTGTGTAAATACTCCATAGACTTGAGACATTAAGTTGTCTTATGTGTAGAGTACTATACTTTGATTTCATCCCTACGAATGCCTAACCAAGGTTGCCAAAACAGAATGCTTTTGGGTATGACATGAAGCATGTGAAGGTAAATGAGTTATCAAAATAGGAATCATCATCCCAAGTGATGTAGAGGACATGTCTTAACTGTTCTTGGTGGATATGAGCTTATTGAAGTCCTTGGCTAAGGTGACTTGAAGATTATGAAAGGAGTTTCATAAGTCTTTGTAAAGTTGATGATCAAACTTTAAGAACAAATATGGAGATCAATAAGAGTAGACACTGCACCATGCTCTTATCATCTGCGGGATATATGATAAGGGAATGAATTACATTAAAAGGTTGAGTCAAACCATTTAACTCTTCTAACATTTAGGTGGCCATGATGGATTACTAGATCTCAATCATGGTCTATGAACTCTGTCACGACCCAGAACCTGCCTCAGGCCCATGACAATCGCCGCGACATCCCGATTGACACTCATTATCCGGAATGCCAACCAGAACCCCGCAAGGCTTACATATCAGTTTCTTTCCTTTTCTGTGAGCAATCATTGTTAAATATCGAGTTTTTAGAGAATATATACTATTTTAGATCAAAAACAATCAAAATAAAATTTTTGCCACACAGGGGTATTTTGGTCATTTTTTTCTCAAAAATTTCGAAACTGGCTAAAACGTAATATACAAGTACAAAACACATAATTCATATTCAAAATGAGTTTAAAAGTCTAAAATCTTCATTTAAAACGAAATTACGGTTATTTGAATATAATAAGAAAATAAAAGAAATATTAAGGAAAATATTCTATTTTCTTATAAAACAATATTTATAGAGTTATACGTGAATAATTTTTATAGCGTAAAAGCTAAATAAATTTATACATACTGAAATACAGTAAGCCAAAATATTTAATTTAATTTACAATAACAAGAGGGCCCCCGAATAAACAAAAGTAAAGAGGACTGTGAACCTACG
>NC_030850.1:6997156-7043772 GCF_000208745.1 Theobroma cacao
CCCCTACACTCCAAAAATCACCAGAATTAAACTTTTTCACTTCCTATCATTAAATTATACTCCAAATAGTTAATCTTGGTCAAAAATTTCACTCCATGATCAAATTATTATCTTAGGTGGCAAAATGACGATTTTACCCTTGAATATCAAAATTTCTAATTTTACCCCAAATGAACCCTCGAACTCCGAACAATCATTTTTAATCATTCCTGGACTATAAAATATTAAATTTCATCCTACAATTCCTATTTGAACTAGTTCGAGATTAAATCAATTTAAGTGTACCGTTAGGTACAATATCGGGTTTTTTCCATTCTTAGGTGCTTTTCTAGCGTAATAACATGCTACTCAATGCATGTATGTCATGACATGTATTTATAGGGTCGGGTTTTACAAACTCTATATAGTTGACATGATTAACGATAAATTTAAAGTAGTTTAAATTTATCCGATTCTAAGTTTAACTTAAGAATTGTATGTTGAATTCATTGCCAACATCTTATAAGCCTAATGAGCCACACACCTAAAATGAATGTTGAAAATAAAATGGAAGAGATCATTAAGTTGGACTTAATCAAATTAGAAATTATGAGCTTCTCAAGCACTTCATTAAAATTGTTTAATTAAGTTGTGCCTAATTAATTAAATTATTCGGCCTAATTAATTAAATTATTTAATTAAGTCATTGGGTCTAATTAATTAAATTAAACAATTAAGTCATTGGGCCTAATTGATTAAATTTGTTTAATTAAGTCATTAGGCCTAATTGATTAAAATTGTTTAATTAAATTGTTGGGCTTAATTAAGTAAATTATTTAATTAAGTTATTAGGCTCAATTGATTAAATTAAACAATTAAGTTAACTGGACTTCTTAAGGACTTAATTGAATTATTTAATTAAATTATTGGATTAATTGACAATTACAAAATAGCTTTGCAATTAGGGTTTACAATTAATCCAAGCTATAAATACCTTGTTATAGCCTCCAAACAAAAATGAGAGAAAACAACTGAAAAATTAAGAGAACGACATATTAGAAATTCCTTTTGCCTTGTCGCTCTTCGTGTGAAGAAAACAAGTTTTTCATTCACTTGATTTCTTTTGTGTGTTCAGCCCTAAAATTTTTGTGTGGATTATGAGTTTATGAAACTCACCTTTGCTAGCACATTGTCAAAGTATAGCACTCCTAATCCTTAAAGAAGGATTTTCTAATTCATTAGTGTGGATAACCATTAGAGGGTGCACAAGGATTCTTTAGACAGCTTTGGTTTGTAACAACCAAGCTGAGGTGGTAGAGCTTTTTTGAAGGCTGATTTGGTAGTTTAACAAAAGATTCATCAACCTTTATAATTTAGATAAACTTGATACGATCATATATATTATTTTTAATTTAATTATGTACTCAATTTAGCATAAAAGAGATCCTAGGAAGGTGAGGCGTAATTTAATTTTTTAAAATTTATTTCTATTGTATTTTATTTGTATTTGAAGCATGATCAACCCTCACCCAACAGTGATAGAATACAAGTTAGTATATAGAGAAACTATACAAGATAATATTATATTTGAATTTAAAATAAGCTGAAACAACTCTTATGATTGAAGAGATAAAGTATGACTCAAAGGATTTGAATTATCTTTTGTTTGTGTAGTTATCTCCTTGACATCTGTAAAATAGATACTATATATTAATTGTGTTTCATGTTTCCTTTGCATTTCAAGTTAATGAATTTGGAACTAATAAAAAGGTTTTCCTGTCAATGTTGATTAGGAGTTGAGGAAGATTCTACCCCCAAAATTTGAGGAAGAGTTCAACGAAAACAATAAAACTTCGGCATCATTGTTTTCTTATGAGCACAAGGAATTGATTAAAGAAGGGGAGAAATGGATGAAGAGCAATGCAATGTCGTGCATGGTTGTGGCTACTCTCATCGCTGCAGTCATGTTCACATCAACTTTCACAGTTTCAGGGGGCAACGATGAGAAAACAGGCGCCCCAATTTTCCTCAAGTCCAACGCATTTTTTATTTTCGTCATCGCGAATTCTCTCTCTCTCTCTTTTCACTTCCTCCACTACAATGCTAGTGTTCTTAGGAGTTCTGATGTCCCATTATGTTGAGAAAGATTTCCTTCAATCCTTGCCTGCAAAGTCCATACTTGGCCTTTTTACTCTCTTCTTTTCCATTGTCACCATGATGATAGCCTTTGGCTCTGCCATTTTCAGTACCCTTCAGAAACGGTTGGCTCGGGTTTCAGTCTCGAACATCGTTCTGTCAACCATTCCAATTGCTTTCTTTACATTGTTACAGTTCCCTCTTGTAATACCCTCAAAAAAATATCCTACTTAATTAATTATATAAAAAGTTATAATCTATATTAAATAAATAAATATATATAATATAAGTTCAACTTTTTATAATTACAGCTATGATTTTGGGTTTATTAATAAAATAGAGAATAAAATAACAGTCTTTGAGTAAATAAAGAAGTTTAATTAATATTAGTTTTATTTATCATGTTTAAGTTAGTGGAGTTAAGGTTAGTTTATTTTACGTGACAACAACTCACTAAATTACATTTAAAAAACATAGTGGAGGTTAGTTCATTTCATCATAATCAAACGATAGGCAGTCAGAAGCCCTTAAAACCAGGAAAGAAGAAAGACAGAGAGAAGGGAAAAATATTCAAGGGATTGCTGATTAAGGTATGTTTAGGGTTGTATTTTCATAGTTTGGGCACAAAAGCCGTAAATTATTTGTATTTCTTTAACTTTTATTCAAATTCGGCACTTTTTCGATGACTTTCTGGTAGCATGATGGATACCAATGGAAAGGTCTTGAAAAGATCTTTCTAATGGTTTTTGTAGCATCTCATTTGGTTTTGTGCTTTGGAAGAAACGAATTTTTAAATATAATTGAGAGCTTGGTTTTTAACAGTTTCGACAACCCAACTTTGGGTCATTGAAACTTCATATTCCGATAACCTTTTTGATCGTTTCTTTAAGGGCTTTTGTAGTATGAAATGAGATGTTTAATTTGGCATCAATGGCTCGGTTAGGGGCTTCCTGTGTCAAGAGAATTAAAACCTTAAAGTAGGCTCGTTGATACTAAAAATCCAAAAATCTGGATATTTTTGTGATGATTTCTAGAATCTTAGCTTTCGAAACTTGGGAATTTTGTGTTCTTTTTAATCAAAACAAATTCTGGTGTTATATTATGATATGAATACTTCAAATTGATGTTAATTTTATCACTGACTATAAGTGATCGAAGTAAGCCAAATGGTCATGAAAATCTGAAATTTCAGAATTTATAAAAATTCATTTTTAATTATTTTAAAAATTATTCTTGCCTTATATTCAACCTATTTTGCTAGAAACTTCAGAAAATTAAGCAATTTAATTTTAGTGAATTTTTGTATAATAAATATTTATCTGATAAATTATTTTTAAATTGACATATTTTGGAAAATTTTATTAAAAATATTCAAATTAAATTTTGATTTGTTTTTAAAACAGATTCACCCAACCTCATATTGTTACTGATTTTGTACTACAATTTATGAGTTTCTAAATTCTGAATGTTTTATGTATTTATATATTATTAAAAGAATTAAATTGATTTTTGTTCAGCGAAAGAGGTGCTACAACTTAAATGCCCTAGAATGACCAGCATAAAGTTATGATTCCTTTTGATAAGATTGCACTGTTGGTTTCTAATTTCGAGTACTTTGAATCAATAGGCTTCAAGAGGTTTCTGATTCTTTATCTTTTGAGTTTAGTTTAGCGAATCAGGTAAGTGACTCATATCCCTTCGATGTTTTCACACCCTAAAAATTGGCCTCCATCTGAATTTGTACATGAGATGTAATATTTTTTCCTATGATTTATTAAAATCGGGTCGGGCATGCAAAATATATATGTATATGAGTTTATATGTTAGATTTAGAATGTGGTTTATGCAAAACGTGATTTCTGATTTTGAAATTTATTCATGACTTTCTATAATGTATGCATATATGTTTTCGCGAATATAAACGTAAATATATAGTCTGAAACGAATATGCTTTTGAGTTGTATGAGATATGCTTGAGAAATTTAATTTACTATTTTATGAACTTTCGGTAATCTAAAAATATATATTTCTGTTTTGTCTCCTACTATAGCTATGCTCTGACCCTGCCAATGGGGGTTAAATGTTGGTCATGTCGACATGTATTCTGTGATTAGAGATCGATTTCCCAACCGCACCACCGGTTACAGAATAGTGATATTTGCGATATCTATTCAGTGCAACCAATGGTTGCTTTTGATATGCTTCTGACCCGTGCTACCGAGGTTAATTGTGGTTCTATTTCTGACCTATGCCACAAGAGTTAGGTGTGGTCGTAGCATGTTACAAGAGACCATTAAGATTTAAAGTATTTGTTAAATATGTTTGTTCAGTTATCTGAAAATGAAAATTTTGAAGTCTATGATTCTGAATAAGATTACCCAATATTTTGTTTTGGCATTTATAAATGATATTTTGACCTAAATATTTTAAGCATGTTTAATCTAGCTGAAGAGATGTTCGTTACTTGCTGAATGGTTGTACTCATTCCTATAATCCTTATCATTTTTACAGATTTCAACATGTATTCATGTGTGGGGATTAGACTTGTTCGATGAGAGCTTTGGTTAGCAAGATTTGTACATGCCTTTTGACATTTATAAGTTTTGATGTACGTATTCGATTTTTAGTTTGTAAGAGATGATAGCTAGATGAGAAATTTGTACATTTTGGAGGATTATATATATTGTACTATTTGAAGATTTGAGGTTTAGTAAAGTCTAAAATTTAAAGAGATTTTGGAGTTATTACATTTAGTTTAGTAAGATGTGGTTGCCTTACATGCTTATGGGATTCATCTCATGAGTATGTGACGTCTTTTAGGTCCAAAATCTTGGGTTTGCGGCGTGACACCTCTTTTGATTGAAATGCTCATCTCTACCTATTGCTATCGTATCTTTGACAAGCTCAAAAATTAACTTATTGTCAATCATGAATGGCAGAAATTCGATCAATCTTCTATTTTTGCTCGATTCAAATTGTTTGGTTGTTTGCTTGAATTCGCAAGATTATAACTTTACTAATTTTGAGAATTGACGTATACATATTTTATGGTATATCTATAACTCTAAGTTAAAGGAAGCCTCAAAGGGTTTCCTAGAAGTCGACAAATGGTGGCTTTAAAATTGAACACGTGGCTCTTTGCCTATGTTTATTCAAGTGGGTTTCTATTTTCTGTTTTCTCACATGGCTTTCTTAGGGGCTATTTTAAAAGATAGGGAGTTTACTGTGTGGGCCTCTTTTGTTTGTTTTCTCATGTGGCTTTCTTAGGGGTTGTTTTGAAATGCAAGAAGTTATTATGGGGGTTATTTTTATCAACTCCTGGTTTCTTCCTTTTTCATGTCTCTTGATTTTTGAAGCCGAAAGGGGTTATTTGGCTGGCTTTGGTTTTTGCTTCTTGCCCAGTCTTCTTCTCGTCTCGGCTCTTTGCCTATGTTTATTCAAGTGGGTTTCGAAAGTGTGGGAGTTGTTATTTAGCTAGGTTTCTCGGGTTGGCTTGGATCGGAGGCATGGCAATTTGTTTCCTCACATCTTTTGCTATGTTTTTGGTCTTTGGTCCTGCGTCTCGGGTTGGCTTTAGTCGATGGCATGGAGATTAGTTTCTTCATCTCTCTTTTCTTAAGTCACATATGACTCTTTTGGTTCCTCAATTGGTTTCTTTGAATTTGTACCCACCCAATTGAAACCGTGCAGTCTATCAACGTGGCTGGTCTGAAATTAGTGCCGTGTTTTGCTTGAGCGGCTTTGTCTTTTCTACGTCTATCAATCAATTCCTACCATCCTTGCTACCTAATAATTTTTGTGCTTAGAAGTTTTCATCTACGTTTATCAAATTTGGGTTTTGTTTTTCTGTCTCTTTACATTCATTTCTCCATTTGTCTTCCTCTTTAGTGTCTTCTCGAGTGGGAATGATTCCAGATCTGTTTGTTTCTTTTTTATGAATTTTCTTGCTTAATTCTACTATTTGAATTGTCATTTTAATTTTTTGGTTTCTTAAGTTTCTTTTCTTTGTGGTGAGAAATTTTGTTTCTCTTTTCTTTAAGGTTTTCTTGTCAAATTGTTTGAATGTCATACAGTTCAAAGAATGGATTTAATTTTAAATGTTCTTTCTCTATTAAATTCAATATGAGTATATAAAAAGGTGATATATTTTGCCTAGAAGTCTTGTATGCTGCGTTTCAGTATTTCTTGTATTTATTGGTTGAGGTTTTTTGTGTATTCATGTTTGATGCTGTCCTCAAATTGCTTATTAATTTGTTTGTCTTTTTTCTTTTACATTAAACTTCGATTAAGAGGCTGACTATTTATTGATTGTGTGGGGTTTAGGGTTTGTACGCTTATTTGACTTTGATGGTTTATTTTGTTTTGAACTTCAATTGGGAGTATCATTGTTTATTAATTGATGGAGTATTGAGTCTTAATTGTTGGGTTCGTTTACTTATTTTGTTTTGATGGTCTATTTTATTCTGAAACTGTCTGATTGCATACGGCCAATTAACGTGTCTGGCCTGAGATGTCTTCCATGCATCGGCTATTCGGCGTTGTCCTCTGCTTCTCTATGCTTGACCTACTCTTGTCCTTCCTTGCTATATTATGGATTTTCTTTTTACTCCTCTTGTTTTTCTTTCGTTTAGGTTTTTCCTGTTGCTGCACGTGTTAGTTTCCTAATTTTTTCTCTATTGACTTCGGTTTTTAGGGTTTTTCAGGTTTAAAGAAATCTAGGTTTTCGATTCTTTTGAAATAAGTTGTTGTTTGCTTTGTGGATTTTCTTTTGTTTGGGTGTTTTCTTTTGGTGCTTCTATTAGTTTCGTAATTTTTTTTCCTGTTGGCTTTGGTTCTTAAGGTTTTTCAAATTTGAACAAATCTGGGTTTTCGATTGCTTTTGAAATAAGCTGCTGTTAGCTCTTGCATCTGATTATTTATGGTCTTTTATCAATTATTATTTTCTTTATTGTTGTGTGGATATGATGATAACTTCGTATGGATTTTGCATAATTTTTCAAACGTTTTATTATTGTGCTTAAGTTGTTTGGTTTATATAATTGTTCTTTTAAAAAATGTTTTTTGCTTTGGTCATTCCTATGTGTAAACAATGGGTTCCCTTATGAGATGAGATGAGATGATATTCTTTTTGCAGACAATGAGTTTGATCCGGGGTTTACATTATCGTTGGTTTATTATTCTAGTTTTGTTGGTTGGTTTATATCATTAATTTGTTTTCAAGATTGAAACTTCTACGTACCTGTTTTCATTTACTTTTGTAAGATTTTTTAATGGTTTTGATTTGGTGCTTTATATTATTTTTTTTATTTGTATCGTTCACTGATCATTTCCGTGCTTTGTTTAATTTAGAGTCATTATTTTCTTAAAGATGTTCAGTGCTTTGTTTTATGTTTGATCTTTTCTGATCAAGAAAAGAATTATTTTTTTCTTTTGATGTTTGGTTTTTGACATTTGTAGTGTTAGTTGTTTCTTTGTTTTGTTCTTTTTGTTTTATATTTTATGTTTCCTTTGTCACTTGGTTTTTCTGATTGCGTATTTATCATTTGTCACAAATGATGATTAATTAGACAAATATCTGACTCTTTTTTTATCATCGTATCAGACAAACTTCTTCGTTTCTATATTGTTTCTGGATGTACACCGTCTTGTTTAATCCATGGGTTTCGTTATTGATCATAAGCATTTTTTTTTTTTGCTGAGGTTTGGTTTGCTTGTTATTCCAGTGATCATAAGCATTGTAAATGATCAACTTTTCGAGTTTATTTAATGACTTACCTTTTAGTAAATTTTTTTTAAGCATTGACTTAAATTTTGTGTTGAAAGGACTTTATTCAATGGGTTTTTTTCCTATTATATGTTATACTGGATGTATTATTTATGTTCTTTGGTCTAATTGGTATTCATTTATGGTATTGATTTGGACTTTGCATTGTTTTTAAAAGGTTTGATTATTGTGATTTCGTTGCTTGATTCATACCATTGCTTGATTTGTAATTTAAGCTTCTGTGTGCCTATTGCAATTGAGTTTTGTGAGATTATTTAACCATTTGCTTTCATTAGTTTATACTGTTTTCTCATTTGTATGGTTGGATCAAAGTTTGTGTTATTTGTTTGATTGTGACTTATTGTTTGTTTAAATATCCTTCATACTTTATACTATGTTTAATATTTTCTTATTATAAATTTTTTTGTTCAAAACTTTTGCTAAAACGTTGTTTTTGTCACTTTGTTTGGCAAAGTTTTATGCAACTTCTCCTTCTTTTGCCTATGACAACAATGTTTACTCTTCCCAAAATTTCACCATGTTATGATGCTTCAATTATTGTTGAGTCAATGCAGGCAGATAATTCAAGCTTTGGATTAATTATTTTATTATTGCTTTTGCTTATACTATTTTAGCATATAAGTCATTACATAAGCGTGTTGCATTTATATTGTTAACATCGCATATGCAGTTTTATTGGTTGCATTATTCTCCTAATCATTGCTTTCATCGTTCATTTCTTATCATTATTTATTTTATTTAGTCATATATGAAAAAAATGAATTCAACTTATTTTAGAAGGCGGGGGGTTTATTGTGTGGGGTTAGGGCTTGGTCTACTTTTGACATGGATCAGCTTCGGCGGCCCGCATGCCTACATCATTTTTCACCTGCCTTAGGGTTTTTTGCTATCTATATTCTTTCCTTCTTGCCCCCTGTTCCTTCTGTCTTTCCGCCTTAGGAGTTATTTTGGGTTTATGGGGATTTAGACATTCGATTTATTATTCCCTGGTTATTTGATTAGCGATTTACATGCTTTACATGTTTTCTCTGCTCTCATGTTCTTCAGGTTTTTTTTATAATTATATTCTTTGTTAAGGTTTAAGATTTTAGTTTTTGATGGGTTTCGGCTTTCGCGGTTTGGTAGATCTTCATGTCCACCTATTTATGTTTCAGTCGTTTCATGGATGATTTGAACTTCGATTTGCTACTTGATTGAGTACCTAAAATAGCTTCAAATTGCTCCATCTGTTTTTTCGTCTGGAAATGTAATCTTTTTGTTAAAATGTAATATGTGATTGTCTAAACTTTTCTTGCAGATGGGCTAATCTGTTAATGCATGTTTTTTTTTTTTGTTTTACACTTATTATAAATGATATATTAGTTTCTATGCTTTCATGCCTTTGTATATTAATTTCTTTCTCTTTTTTATTTTGTATAGGAAACTCTATTTTAGTTTGTTGATTATGATGTTAGAGTTCATATTAATGCTTGATCGAGTAGACTGAAGTTATATGTTTAGTCATATTTATAGGCTTTTTTTCAATAATAAGATCGAATGATGTTCTTTTGCTTCGATTTTATTAGTAATTTGGTCTTTGATCTGTATTTTATACATTTACTCATGAGTTTTAGAACTATAATAAAATGGTTTCTCTTATTGATTTTTTTTGTCATTTTCTTTTTTGTTCTGCAGGGGTGTTGTATTTATTATTGAGTACTAAGCTCAGGTTATGTTTTACATCATATTATATTTTGTATTTTTTTTTTGTTTTACACTTATTGTAAATGATATATTAGTTTATATGCTTTCATGGCTTTCTATATTTATTTTTTTCTCTTTTTTATTTTGTGTAGAAAACTCTGCTTTAGTTTATCTCTTAGTACTTATAACAACAATAACTGTTTTTCTTTATACTTTTTATATTTATTTCTTTTGAGTTGATTATGATGTTAGAGTTCATATTAACGCTTGAGTAGACTGAAGTTATGTATTTAGTTATATTTATAGGCTTCTTTTCAATAATAAAAACAAATGATATTCTTGTAGATTGATTTTATTAGTAATTTGGTCTTTAATCTGTATTTTATACATTTATTCATGAATTTTAGAACTATACTAACATGGTTTCTCTTATTGATTTTTATTGTCATTTTCCTTTTGTTTTGCAGGGGTGTTGTATTTATTGTTGAGTACTAAGCTCAAGTTATGTTTTACACAATATTATAAATTTAAATCTTGCTAGCTTTAGATAACTGGGTTTAATGGTTTTTAGTTTACCAAGTTCTATTCGGTTTTTTTTGAAATATTAGTATGCATTTATTGTGTCAAATCAGTTCTATTCTTAATCTTTTCTCTAAATATGTATGTGATTGGATGTACCTTTACTCTTGATTTATATTTGCTTTATAATCATCTTTTTAACTCAAAATTTCAAATATTTATCATTCAAAAGCTCATTGAAACTAAGATTACATAAGTACTTATAACTAAACCAAAACCTTAATAAAATGTGAAATATAAAATATAACCCTAACACCCAGATATTTGAAAATCGAATACAATATTAATTAATATAGTCTAAACTAGCCTAAATATATGTAAAAATTGAAATCAAACTCATTCATTTTAAAATAAAACTAACATACTTCTATGCTTCATAAGCTTGGTTTGATGATAGAGAGGTACTTAAACAGAATTTTTCAAATTTTAACATCTTCAAAAGAGAAATGTTTGTACTTAAAATACAAAATATGGAAATGTATATTGGATATAAATTCAAATGGATTTGTAATTTTACCTTGATTGTTTAGCTTATTAAAGTTTTCAATCATGCTACTATTTAGAAGTTTAATTTCTAATTGAGATGTTTTCTTTATACCATCCATGTGATTAATTAGATAATTATCATGTAAGTATCAACTTTTGTTTTAGCTATTTCTTCTCAATGACATGCTATCCTCTATGAGAATACTCCCAGATACCTTCCTTTTCATGTCTTTAAAATGAAATTCTATACCATACAATTCAATTTTGTTGCTAAAAATTTCAAACTCTTCAATATTTTGTTGAACAAGTAAATGAGACATTTATTTATTTATGTGTTCATTCTAAGATCATTAACTATATTTCCAAACTGGTACTTGATTTATGTTATTACTCTATGGTCATACGAACATGAGATTGCGCTATTGTTCTTTTCTGTAACATCTACAGTTATTTATGGCTTAGTTTTAAGGCAAGCAGTTAGTATATCTGTAAAGTGCCCTAAGAATTTTCACCTTTTTCATTTGTCTATTTCATTTTTGCCTTTCCTTCTTTTATTTGCTTTGTTTTTGTTTTTGTTTTACCACCCTCTTTAATTATTTTTTATGCAATTTGTTATTATTTTTATGATATTGTCTTCTTCAGTAGCAATAAGTTTGTTGCAAATAAAATACATGCAATAGAAAAAAATTATTTAAATCTAAAAAATTTAACAACTACTCATTCTAATAAATTTGACGAACCTAGCCTATTAGAAGTAAATCATTTAAAAAATAAATAATTGTTTTGATGTTATATTGTTATTAACATCCTACATAAATATATTAATAATTCTTACTGGTCAACCTATGTTTTTTACAATTTGTTAAGTTTACTAACAGTTTCTGCTGCCAATGATGGTCCTTTTTTTGCTGGACAAAATCATTTTTGTTGTTAAGGGAAGAATTAGTTGATAGACAAAGGCACACGAAAAATCAATCTCATGCTTGCAAGAAGATTCTCTATTTTAAAATTAGAAGATCTACAACCAACCACAGTTCATTTAGATTCATTATCTTTCGCAGATCACAAGTCAACCTCTTCCTCTTTTAGCAACAAAAATGATTTCTTACAGTCGAAATTTGGACCGTTCCTTAATAGCACAACCGTTGTCAAAATAATATAATTGGAAGAGAATGCACTATTAAATAAAATAAATTTTATAACTGTTAATGTACTAATTGTCATTATTGTTGGTATAAAATTTGTTTCATACATAATAAATTCTCAAAATTTATTCAAAGTGTTTAGCAAATCAGAATGATACTTAACATAGACATTGCTCCTAATGTCAAAGTACTAAAGGTCAAATAATATTTCTGTTACAAAGTTGCTTTTATATTTTTGAGTATCATATTTTAGAAAAAGAAAATGTTGATAAAAGTTAGTAAATAACTTAAACCTAAAGAAAGATCAAGGATTATTTTTACCATTAAAATAAGTATCAACTTCAAAACATAGACCTTTTAACTTCTGTTCAGATTTATTATATTAAATAAATCGATTGATATGAAAGTTGATATCAACATTTTCTCGGTTCATAAAAGTGGTTATTGTTTATCTATTGCTCTAAGGTTGAGTCAACTATCTCTTTTATTCTTTACTGGATTTTTACTTCTATTGATTAGATTTGATGTTTTTTTCAAATATGAGAAATTTGCTGTTATAAAGTTGTTCCAAAATTTCTTCAATGCACATTATCTATAACTGTCTTTTAAAGCAGTTAGGAATTCATGATATCTTACATTAGTAAACTTTTTTCTTTTTTTTCAATGTTTTGGTTTTATCATTGATAAATTTTTGTCAATTAATCTCTATTCTCATTCCCAATTGTGACTCAAATTGACTATATTTGGGTTATTATTGTTAGAGTTTATTATATTTTTTGTTGTTATTCTCTCCAATTGTTTGCATTGATTTATATTCTATGTTTCTGTTGATTCTTTTGCTTTTTGTATTTTCTTCTTTGAGCAACTGTTACTCATGTTGAGCATATTTTTAGGCCTACATATCTTACTAGTGATGTAGATCGAAAAAATAGATTATTGACATGAGAATATTTAATCATTGTTACATCTTAATTTGTCATTTTTCTATTAAAATCTATATTTGCTACATATATTTTTTTATCAATTAAGAGTACGATTAATAATTTAATCAACTTTACACAACCAACTATTGCCTTCAAAAATTATGAAATTTCTATTAAGAGTTGTATTCATTCTCAACTTCTAAATTTTATGTCATTCAAATCCTATGCTTAAATTGCCCTTATGTGCTTCTTCTTGCAACAATTAAATACTAAGTAACGTTTCTCTCTGATTCTTTTAATATTAATGAAAGCTACACTATTTCAAAACCTACATCTGATTAACCACAATGAGAGATCATCATTGACTTTAGTTAAAGCAGGAAGCCTCTATTGCTTTTAATCAACTTGGATTATTGCCAAGTTTTCTCTTCCCTATATGAGATCATCCAAAAGGTTTTTTTTTTTCTCATTTTCAATGAATTTGGATTCATTATCTCTGCCTTTGAAACTGTTTTTCTTTTTTTCTATTGTTTAAAACTGTTTACTTTACCAATGTATATATAAAATGATTACAATATCATTTATTACTTTGTACTGTAATTTTGTGCATAGAAACCTTTGTTGAAGATATCAACTTATTGCTGACAAATAACTTTTTATTATATACTATGTAACATTTTCTTTCTCATAGTGTTGTTTGTAAACATAGCAAAAATCTCTCTCTGTTTCTTTGTTTTGCCACGACTTGGCACTTTTAAATCATATAAGTCTAAAAAGACTACTGTAACATTCATTTTTAATTTTTTGATGTATAACTCAGTTAATATCATGACACGACCTTCATCTATTATTAATTGTATCGATTACTATTTCAATTGTTTACCCTTATAAACAATTTTTCTATTTCATTTCATCATATTTGTATATCATTTGTGAAAATTTTATACAAACACCTTATATAAAAATATCATTTTTCTCTAATAATTTTTTTTCATGAATAACTTAAAAAATTTTACAAACCCCGCTGCGTAGCATGAGCTATTTTCTAGTATACCTTAAATTTGACCTTTATCGTTTTAAATATTTTAATTTTATAATTACACAAATTCAGGTTATCTATTCATAATGGAGAAAATAATTTAATATAGAAATAGAGTAGTAAGTTTCAAAAAAGCAAAACAATGGTCATATATCAAATATCACAATACAATATAAAAGTTTGATAAAAAATTAATCATGCAATAAAATTAACAATATCAAAATAATCACACAAATAAACAACACTATTATATTCAAACAATTTTTTTTTTTTGGAAAAGCACATTCAAACAACTTACTTAAATATCAACCTATAAGTAAAAAGAAACCCTATGAAGTTCTCACATTTGGCCATATTTTTTGCCTATTTGATCGTCACGTCTTAGGTGTTTCTAGCTAACACGATGCGGTGGCAACAACTAACAAAGTTTCCATCCTCGGTACCTATAAGCAAAAAGAAGCCTTAATGAAGCTCTCGGATTTGGCCATGTTTTTTGCCTCTTTGAGTGCCATATCTTAGGTGTTTCTAACTAACGCGTGGCGGTGGAAACAACTAACAAAGCTTCCATTCTCAGTAATTTTTTTGGCATGTTTTGCATTGATTATGGGCAAAATAGGTTTACATCATAGGGTGGAGTTTGGTTTTCCCTATGGCCCAACAAAGCATCAATTTTGCGTATAAATCCAATATGCTAATGTCCTCATCATTCTTCAGCACTCATTTTCTATATAAAACAAACATCTGATATTTCTCACCAAATAAATACTAATCTTTTTTTGCGTGTTTGGATCAAAGGTTGGATTCCACGTAGACAAATTTGATTGGTGTCTTTCTTTTTTTTTTTTTTGCATTTGAAGGGGAAAAATATATATGTGGGATTGTATCTTAGTAAAAAAAAAGCTTTCAGCTTTGAGTCAAATGTTGGGTTTTGGAAAGAAAAAGTTTTCAGCCTTAGGTCAAACGTTGGTTGGTGTGTTGCTTTGTCTTGGTTTTTAAATTTTTTGTTCATGTGTTATAACCACGTGTGTGCAATGCTTTTAGTCTATGTTGGTATTTTCAGAAGTGGTTTCTTTTTTTGTGGCTATATATGCTTGATGGTTTATCTCATCGAGAAATGGTTTCAACCGATTTGCTTTGTACGGTTCGATACGTGGGTGGTTCAAATGGGTGCTCTATTTATTTTCAATCGCTTTATGTAATACCATCTTCTTCAAGTCTTTCATATGTTTTGTCCATCAGTTTTGTCAATTTGGGTGAGAGTATTTTTAGCTTTTTCAAAGTTTTCTTCGATCGTTTTTTTCTTTTAGTTGTTTGATCTTGCCTTATTTGCTCAACTCTTCCTACTTTCTTTCGTTCTTTACAATGTTGTTTTTAGTTTCTTTTTTGTTCAACTCATAGTGGTTTTGCTTTCAAAGGTAATTGAGTAAATTAGTTTTGTTGTGTTTTGAGTTTTTTGGTTTATGTAATGCTTGATATCCTTTATCTGATGTGCTACAATTTCAATTATAATGCTTGATATCCTTAATTTATCATGATATCTACTGCTTAATTATCTTTAATTTGTAATACTAAAATTCTAAGCATAATATCCATTATCCTTAATTTGGGGTCCTATAGTACCAAGCATAATAGATAATATCTTTGCTATGTCATGATATCTACTTGATATACACAAAATAATCTTGATCTGTAGTACTACAATTCCAAGTATAATAGATGATATCCTTTATATAAGGTATTTATGGTACCAAGCATAATACTTGATATCCTTAATCTATATGGTTCAAATCATTATGTTTGATATCTTTGATCTGTAATACTACGCTTCCAAGCCTAATGCTTGATATTCTTGATCTGGAGTACTACGGTTCCAAGAAAAATAGATGATATATTTGATATTACCTAATTATATCCTTGATTTGTAGTGTTACATTTTCAAGCATAATGCTTGATATTCTTGATCTGAGGTGCTACAATTCCAATTATAATACTTCATATACTTGATATGTAGTGATATCTACTTGATGTCCACTGCTTTTATCCTTGATTTGTAGTGCTATGATTTCAAACAAAATACCCAATATCCTTAATATGAAGTTCTATGGTTCAAAGCCCAATATCAATTACTATTAATTTTAAATAATTGTTTAATCATAAAGTTTCATATTTTATTGCACACTATCACTAGATTTTTTATATATTCTTAGAGTAATGGTAGAACATTGACACACTACCTCAAAAAGATGCAAAATAATGCATCTTTGTAGAGCTTTGCCAAAGTCTTATATTAACTTTTGTTTATAGACATCTTTTTTTTAACTAAACTAACAATCAATATATTAAATTTCAAATTATCGTAATATTACTTTACATTTTTTACCATCAACTATAACATTTTGTATATATAATTTTTAGTATTAGACTTACTATAGCTTTCATCTACAAAAAGTTATAGAATAAAAAATATGATAAATACGATTATTACAACATATATAATTATATCCATGTGCAATGCCCTAGATACATTTCTAATATAAATAAAATGAGACACAAAATCACACACTCTCTAATTTTTTACTTACACCAAAACAATTTCAAAAACTATCATCAAATCAATCAATGTCAAGTCACAAATATTTTATTTTTATTCACTCCATTTTTGTAAGTACATTAACATAATTATTTACTTCTTTGTAAACATTTCAAAAGAGAACATATCCAATGATATTACGTAGCGTATCAATTTGTTAGAACAATCTTTGTAGCTTTCAAGATCTCTTACAATTATTTAGTACTCATAGGACAACAATCATAGAATATGATTTCATAATTACAGATCTCTTTCCAAGTTACATAAAATTACAAAATTGTTTTAATACCATCACTTTCAAAAGAAATTATATTTGAACTCATATTCTTTAAACAAAAAGATCATACATTAATCAATTAGTTAAATGCTCAAGTGCATTTTAATACTCACTCTAATGATATAAAATTTTAAAATAAGACAAGAATTATCATGAAAATTATTATTTTGCACACTTCAACAAAAAAAAAGACATTAGAAATTTCAAGCCCCTTTTTTCTTTTGCAATGAAACTTTATAAACTATTGTTTCATATTACAAAATTTATTTACAGATAGGTAGCAATTTTTTTTTAAAAAAAATATTACAAAATTTATTTATGAATGATCTTGTTCATCCATGATAAAGATAATAAGAGAGGAAAGGGAATATTAGAGAAAAAAAAGAAAAAGAGGAGCCCAATTAAGGCCCAAAATCAAACTCCATGTGACAGGGCTCAATACTCAAAATGGGAGAATCCAACTCTGTAATTTTTGACACACCATTTCTACACCCAAATTTAGCCCTTTTGAACTTAAAAGGGAAACCCTTTAAAAATTAAACCCCTAACAAAACTCAAGAAAGAACCAGAACACTCTTCCTCTCCCACTCTGCTCCTTTCTTCCACCTAAAAGAACTAGCAAAACCCTAGCTGCAATGGCAGCCATGCTGGTGACTTCACCCTCCTCCTCGCTTATCTTCATGTGCATTCGTTTGACATCTTGAATCTATTTTTTAACTGATACCAAATCTGTTTCTCTCTTTTCGTTTGCAGCAACCCCAAATCATTCTTTTGAAAGAAGGGACCGATACGTCCCAGGGGAAGGCTCAGCTCGTCAGCAACATAAACGCTTGCACTGCCGTCGCTGACGTGGTTAGAACAACCCTGGGTCCCAGGGGTATGGACAAACTCATCCACGATGACAAAGGGAACGTCACCATTTCCAATGACGGCGCCACCATCATGAAGCTTCTCGATATCGTCCACCCTGCCGCCAAGATCCTCGTCGATATCGCCAAGTCTCAGGACTCAGAGGTCACTCTTCGCCCCATTCTTTTTCCTTCTTGTTGTAGATTCCATATCATTTCTCAATTTTCAGTTAAACTAGAGTTCATTTAGGATATGAACAACGGGTTTTCTTTACTGAACTGGGATTTTAATTTGGAGTTGGTTTTGGTCAGTTTGGCTTTGGGCATCTCATAGGGGATGTTGATGTTGACAAGATTCACTATTTTTTCGTACCATTTACATGATTTTGAGAGTATGGTTTGTGCATCTTGCAGGTTGGTGATGGAACTACAACTGTTGTACTACTAGCAGGGGAGTTTTTGAAAGAGGCCAAGCCTTTTGTGGAGGATGGAGTCCACCCTCAAAATCTCATTCGGAGTTATCGAACTGCTTGCTATTTGGTGAGTTTTTTGTGTTATTTTCCCCTTTTCATGGTTTAGATGTTGCCTTGGTCTTTTGTGTCTATTTATGTGCAATGTTGTACTCGATGGACAGGCAATTGAGAAGGTCAAAGAACTAGCTGTTAGCATAGAGGGGAAAAGTCTAGAAGAGAAGAAAAGCTTATTAGCTAAATGTGCTGCAACAACACTCTCTTCAAAACTCATTGGTGGGGAAAAGGAGTTCTTTGCGTCAATGGTTGTGGATGCTGTTATTGCTATTGGCAATGAGGATAGGTTAAATTTAATTGGAGTTAAGAAGGTAGACTCCTGTTCGTCATGCCTTATTTTCAATTTGTTATTAGTTTTTTTCTTTTTCAGATAATTGTACTTGAAAGTCTTTTGGACAAGGTACCACATTTTATTTAATATGGAAAATCATACATTTTGGACCCAATGTGCGTTATATTGCACTATCTTACTGTTCTAGCTGAGTATAGCCCTTGGTTGTTCTTTATGTGTAGACTCTTATCCGTTGGTGTTTTAGTATCATGTAAGTGTAAATGAGCTTGGCATGAATTTGTATCTACTTTTATAGAGAAACTTTTATAATGTCCAAAATCTGGGAAAATTAACTTTATAAATGTCCTTTTTGGGTTCATAATACAATCAGTTACTGAGAACTCTAGAAAATGCAATTATGGCTGGATTTGAAGTGACATGTGCTTGGATTGATGTAATATACGTTTTCTGAAGTTAAAAATTTAAAATTTAAAATCTCTTCTAGTACTACAGGCTGAGAGGCAGCTTTCATGATATAGGATAAGAAGGCTAGCCTCTAAAACACTATATCGCAATTAGGGTCTCAGGCTATTTTTATTATAGCTAAAGTTATTGAGCTAGTTGATTCCCTTTTGATTTCTTTCCATTGTGGGAGTGAATTTTGTGTGTGCAATGGAGATATTATTTGTGGTTGATTGATAGGTGGGAGCAACTTCAGATGGTCTGATCCATGAATTTATTGAACTAATGACTAATGTCAAATGATGAATCTGGCATGGTGGCCAAGAGTCTGAAGGTGTGGGATAGGGTTGGGGTGGGGAAGTTCCCTTCCTTTTTTTCTTGAAATATTTTAATACTACTTATGACTGTGGCATTGCCTCTAAAATGAGATTCCTTTGATTCATGAATGCTAGGAACATTCCAGTCAAATTTTCTGTCTTGTATCTTGTATTACATGTCATTGTGTCATGTAACAAATTGATTAATATTTTGGTTTCTTTAACAGGTTCCAGGTGGTACCATGCGTGACTCCTTTTTGGTTAATGGTGTTGCCTTTAAAAAGACATTTTCATATGCGGGTTTCGAACAGCAGCCAAAGAAGTTTCTGAATCCCAAGATACTTTTGTTAAACATTGAGTTGGAACTGAAATCTGAGAAAGAAAATGCCGAGATAAGGTAGGAGTTTTTGCTGCCATTCATTTGAATTCTTTTTTCATAATTGGCTACTGACTCTACCTTCCATTTATCTGCCACAGACTTTCAGATCCATCACAATATCAATCAATTGTTGATGCAGAATGGAATATCATTTATGACAAGTTGGATAAATGTGTGAAGAGTGGTGCAAAAGTTGTTCTCTCACGGTTGGCTATTGGTGATCTGGCGACACAGGTGTGAGATTTTGCCTTGATTGTAGATACTACATTTCTTTGTCCTTGTCTCTATAAGTGTTGATAACTACCACAATCGACATAAATCTATTTTCCTTTGTTGGTTATGTTGTGACTAATTGAGTTACTTCATTGGCATGGTTGTCATAATAAGTTTTTTCTGGTGATATGAAAGACCTATGTCCTTTTTATTTCTGGTTGCTTTGATACCTGCTTGTATGAGTGCTTACACTTGTGCATTGTCAAAAAGAAAATGTAGTTATGTCCATGTTGACGTGATTTAACACTTTATGATTCCATACATAACTATTTCTTTCTATCCCCTATGTTATTTCAACTGATAATTTTTCATAGAATTTGAAGAGTGATGTTTGTCAGTAATCATGACTAAGTCCTCTCTCTCTCCCTGTCAAGTATAATTCACATGAATGTTGTATTTGCTTACAGTATTTTGCAGATAGAGATATTTTCTGTGCTGGTCGTGTAGCTGAGGAAGATCTTCAACGGGTTGCTGCTGCAACTGGTGGAACCATACAAACATCTGTTAACAACATAATCGATGAGGTAGCAACTCGCATTATATTTGTTTGAAATGCAGCCATCTTTGTATTTTCCAAGTTTACACTGTCAAACACTGTTGAATTCCCTTCCTTTGAACTTCTTATTTAAATTTCTTCTGTGTTTGTTCTGAAGGTTTTAGGGACATGTGAGGTTTTTGAGGAAAGGCAGGTTGGAAATGAGAGGTTTAATATATTCAGCGGTTGCCCATCAGGACGGACAGCCACTATAGTTCTTCGTGGTGGAGCTGACCAGGTCTTTCGTTATTCTAACTAGTGAAATTACTGAATGTGTATCGGTTTTCATGCTGATGCTGGATATCATTTGCATTATTATTTTCAGTTCATTGAAGAGGCGGAGAGGAGTTTACATGATGCAATTATGATTGTTAGAAGAGCTTTGAAGAACTCTACTGTAGTTGCTGGAGGTGGTGCAATAGATGTATGTGTTTATGATAACTAGTGAAATGTTTAAGTATGTTTGAAGACAATTTAGGTTTTTGATGTTTAAAATTTGCCTTTGGTGGCAGATGGAGATAAGTCGATACTTGAGGCAGCATGCACGAACAATAGCTGGGAAGTCTCAACTTTTTATTAACTCTTATGCAAAAGCTCTTGAGGTAGGTGTTGTTGGCCTTAGTGTTTTCTTCCTTTTGATTGCCTACAGATTTGGCTCATGTCTCTAGTCGTTAAAACCATGGGAGTGATCAGTACACAGTGTTTGGAAATTGAGTTTAATTTGATGTTATATTGAAGTCATTGTGGTCTTAATCTAATGTTTATGGTTCAGGATTAACTGATTTTTTGCTTGGAGAAAACTTATGAAAGTTGTTTTTAAAATATTTTATACAAACATCTGTACGTGTATACCCTGACATTCATACACAGATGTAGACATGCCAAATACTGACTTTGTGCTGAAGTACAGCTTGATTTTGCTGAACCTTGTGAACTATATTTTTCTTGAACTTGGATACACAGTTTAATTCGTTTTGATGTCAAGTGGAGAGCCTATTGTATGAATAATTACCAGAGAAATGGTGTATTTGTCATATCTATGAGCAAATTTGATATTTTACCCATGTTATTTTATAAAACTGAGTGTACTTGCTTATGTTTGCATTCATTTTTAGATCACAATATCATACAACCATATTATGACTTTCTCAATGTATATAAGTAATTTTTAATCTCGAGGACAATATATTTGGAAGGTACCATTTTTACTTCAATGAAGTTTAATTGGACTTGTTGAATATCTGGTATTTGTGGGGCTAAAAATTGTCTCAGTAGTGATTAAAAAAAGTTAATTTGCTTAAAAAAATTACATCTGAGCTGTGGGTTTCTTTATGTAACATTCTGAGGTTAGGTTAGCTTTTTCTTTTATTGTGGTTGATGATGGTGGTGGTAGATTTTATTATGCTTGATGGTATTGCTGTTTTGTTATAATTGTTTTTATGATTATTTGTTTAAAATTTGAATAATGAAGTTACATTTCATTTGTAATTGTATGCATTTTAATTTAATTGTGTTATCCGTGTTAATCATTTAAACAGATTATAAATCATATCGTGTCATATAAAATTTAACCTTACCTGTTTAATAAACGTGCTAGGTGTGTTGTGTTACACATTTAATAAATGTATCCATGTTCGCATTTAGGATATTGACATGTTTAATTAATCGTGTTGTGTTTGTGATTACCTATATAACTGTTTATACCCTATGTTTACACGACACGATTAAGACACATGGTGCATGCTTTGCAGCTTGTGTTGTTCGTGCTTATGATTAGTTTTGTGCAAATGTGCTGGTGGGGAAGAGGGATGAGAGAGAAGGATTTGGGCATTGCCTTGCTAATCCTAAAGCATGTGACTTCACCTTGAAATCCTCTATCAAAATGAAAACTCTTGCATATGATTTATCTTCTCATGCTGCAGGTTATCCCACGGCAGCTGTGTGACAATGCTGGATTTGATGCAACTGATGTGCTGAACAAATTAAGGCAGAAGCATGCACTTCCTTCTGGTTGCCATTCTTTCCCAAATTTTCTGTTTATATATATATATATATTTCATTCGCTTCCCATTGTTATCAGTGAAAGGATTCTTTTTAACACTGAGATTTTGGACAGGTGAGGGTGCGCCTTACGGGGTGGACATCAACACTGGTGGAATAGAAGATTCATTTGCAAACTTTGTCTGGGAGCCATCAGTTGTAAAGGTGGCTTGACAAATTTCAAACTAACAATTGCTTATTTAATGATGCACTTTTTAGTTTTTTGCTAATCTTAATTTCATGAATTTTGTGCCTCTGGTATCTAAAACATTTGCTGACAGATCAATGCCATCAATGCTGCAACTGAGGCTGCTTGTCTTATTTTAAGTGTGGATGAGACTGTAAAGAATCCCAAGGTAATATCATGCTGTTCCCTGTCTAAGAAGTTATATGCATGATTTTTATATTTTGTGGTGTCATTTGCTCCTGTCAATATGATCTATTTACACTATATTGCTCAAGTATCTGTGGACAAAAATACTTTGAAAATTCAGAATTTGGTGCCTTTATGGTAATCAGAAATCCCCCCCTCTTCTTTTGTAAAGTTTTGTAGGTCAAAATTTTAATGGGTTATTGGGCCTCACACTTTGGTTCTAATTTTATTAGTAGGAATTTTTTGATAATTGTTCTTGAGGAAGGGTGCAAGCGCAATATACAATCAAACACCAAAGCCAATCTATAGTTTGGGTAAATTTAGCTGCTAACAAATAGAGCAACATAATCTGAATTTATTGTGAACCACTGTGGAGGAGGGCCCTCATGCTTCATTTGTTGTTCAAATATGTTAGAAAACTAACAAACATTTTATATAAAATTTTGTGGTATTTGGAATTTGTCCCAATGTCAAACCCATGTTAAATCAAGCCTCATAATTCAGGAAGACTTTTTCTGTTCTTGAACTGCTTAATAAGGCAAATGGAACTGTAAATCCTTAGCTACTAGAGCTTGATTGGATTAAGGCAAGATGATCATTATCTAAAATAAGGAGCTCAACCCTCAACTCAGCTTGAGTTCAAATTCAAAACATAAAAAGAATTTAAAAACATGCAACCAAATATAATATTTAATTTGTGTATGTATCAAATATCAAAAAGTATTAAGCTTGCAAGCCACTTGAGTCGAGTATTGAAAAACTCAAACTTGGTTGGAGTTGTTACTTGAGCAATTGGAGCTTGAGCTTGAGGTTGACAATGAACTAGTGTAGCTCGGATTATTCATAGATCCAAGCCCAAGTAGCTCATGAGTGACTTGTTTATACTCTTAAGTGGAGATGACGAGAAATTTCATGATAACCAAAAGTAGATGAAGATTACATGTAAGATTTTGCTCTCAAACTCTCGAAAAGTCTCTAGTATTTTTCTAGCCAAAACTAAACTTGAGATTGCAAATGAGATTTGTCTCAAAATTGAGAAATCTCATTTTATTTATCTTTTTTTTTTTTGCTCTTTCCAAGGTGCATTTGATGACTCTAAACTATTGAATTGTACCCTAATATGGGTTTCAATGGCCACCTAGAGGTGGAGATTTTTTGAAGTTTGTGATTGAAAAGTCAACTCGATAATCCACATAACTTTCTTTTCCTCTTTGCTCCTAATATGACGCTTTTGCTCTCATTTGTTCTATTTTTACATGTTAAAGGCTCATTAATGGCATTTTGGGGAGAGCAAAAATAATGAGATATAGAGAGAAATCTCATTTATGGTCTTGGGTTTGTTTTCAAGCGGGAACGAATCGAGAGATTGGGAGCCACAGCTCTTGGGGTTTAGGGTATCATGATTGTCGAATTAGTTTCGATGATCAAACCCTGATGTAATCTTCATCATCTCTTGATTATAGTAAAAATTTCTTGTTGTCTTACCTGTGGATATAGCTTTTGTGTCCAACCACATAAATCCATGTGTCATTGGATTTTATTTTCGCATATTAGTTTTTAGTTTGTGTTTGCTTAATTGTTCTTTGAATTTATTCACATGATAATGACTTGGTTCAGTCAGATCTATAACAAAATGGAAATGTGTTACAAGAAAAATATATCAAACTATGTCAATGCCTTACCTAGTACTGGCTGAATAACAATTGTGCCTTTATTGTCTACTTTAGGATTTATATTTGATACACTAACAGTGTGTAACTTATACACTTTTAGGTAACCATAACATGTCACCTTATTAATAAGAAAATTGAAAAGTTTATAGGTTCTTAAAAATAAATATCAATAACTTTTTAATATTTAATTAAATAAAAAATAAAAAATTATTTGACTTTTTCCCCAAAACTCTATGGCAGAGTCACTGTCAAAACCCTCTCATGTTCTTCCCCTGCAGACAGGCATTCTTCTCTTCTATTAATCTTCTATCTATAAATCTTTGCAGCCCACCACCTTACAATCAAACAAACAAAAACCCATTATTTCTTATGTTCTTTCCCTGACTATCCACAAAAAAAAAAAATCTCTCTAAATCTTAACTTTTTTTTGTTTGTTCTTCTTTCTATTGATATGATCTTATCACAGTAAACCCAAAAAATAAAAAAGAATGGATCTGGATAGATCCCATCGAAGTATTAGCATCAACAACAGCAGCAGTAGCAGTAACGCAACAAGCATAATGAGTGAGCTTTTCATTTGTTTCACTTCACACCTTTATTCTTCCTCAACGAAAATCTCTTCAAAATCCATCCTTAGTCCTGGCCGTTCTTGGGAACCTTAATAAATCGCTCTTTCGTCAACCCTTAGTAGAAGATTGAGAAGTAATCCTCTGCCCTTTACTTGCATGCAAGGGAAGAACATGAGAGGGTTTGAGAGAGGTGGTGTAAGAGAGTGTTAGAGATAAAGTCAAGTAATTTATTTTTTATTTAATTAAGCATTAAAAAATTATTGATATTGATTGTTAAAGTCTATAAACTTTTAACTTTGTTTATTAATGAAATGGCATTTTGTGGTTGACTGACAGTATCAAATGTAAACTTGTTTAATTTAGGTCACTTACCTCACCAAAGTCCTCCACACAGCTGCACTCCCCCTTACTCCTGCCAAAAAGATATATAAATAAATAAAGGAGGGGGAGAAAATAGATGCTGCTATCGCTTGTTTTATCTGTTTAATCTGAGTACTTAGGCTTTACTTTGTTATCACGTACAGATAAAATGAAAAGATGAAAATTGAGATGAGAAAAGTGAATAGGAAAATATTTTTTCTTTCTATTGGTGTGCAACTTGGAAAGATGAAAAATAATAGAAATGAAAAGTGAGGGAAAAAAATGAAAATGGTATTATTTTATCATTATATTCTCTGTAAGTGGAGATAAAAAAGATAACATCCAAAATACCCTTCATGACATTGAGTAACATCCCTCTAATTAGCTTTCCAATATGAAAACTTGATGTTTGTGAATATGGATGGAAAATGGCAAGTGATTTATTTTCTTTTTACTTTTCCACTCACCCCCTAGCTTTGAAACAAAGCCTTAATTCTACTAATACTGCACCGTGACCTAACATTATTTCCATTTTAGCACACTTATGATCACGCTAATGTGTGTGAATGCAATTGACCTGTACAGCCCTTTTCACTGTTTCCTGCGTTTACTGTTGCAGTCGGAGAGTGCACAGGGAGAAGCTGCTGCAAGTGCCATGGCTGGCAGAGGGCATGGAGGTGGTTTCCGTGGCCGTGGACGAGGAATGAGGAGGCGATAAGCCTTCCAATTTTGTAACCCAAATTCTGTTAAGGTTGTCTATTCAAAATGACACAGATTTTTAGTTAATTAGGTTCTTTTACCGGTATTCAGTTTTTGGTATGGTGCAAATTGAACTACCATTTGAAGGCTAAACTGTCAAGGTGCCTAGTCAGATGTGCCTTCGGGACAGCGGAAACCTTGCGTTGATTGATTGACTTTTTCGTGAAATGTGGCTGCTCCTTTGGATTACTGTAGAAGTTACAACTTGTTTTTTAAATCTATTTCTCAGAGGAATTTTTGTGAGGGCTGATACCTTCTATAGGTATGATGATGAAATGCGTAGGTTTCCAAGCAAAGGAAGCGGATGTGGGGGGTGTCAGGTGTGGATTAATTTGTGTTACATCTACATATGAATATTATCTGAATTGATCTTCAATGTATTGCAAGATTTCTTCATTTAGTCGTGTATTTTCCTAATGGTATTAATTTTAAAAATGAACAATTCACTTCTTTTTTCTTTTGGGTGTTTAAAAAGTATGTACATTAACAGTTTATCAACTACCCAGACCCAAAAGCTAGCCTTTGACAGTAAATTGCATAAACTTAACGAGGATCATTTGCGGCAAAAGGTCCGATCTGAATGTTTCTCAAGTGTGCTATGTTTACCTACATCATGAGCTTATATTAACTCGTGCTGAAGTTGGATGAAACGTGACTGGAGATCCTTAAACGGAGATGTAATTTTAATTTTTTTTTTGTTTCTTTATGTAAGAAATTCAACAAAGATCTGAAGTTGGAGGTGTAATGCTCTCTTTTGTATTAACAAAGAATTTCGCCCACCACCAGTTTCAAGACATTAACTTCTCCCATAATATCTAAGCCTTGAAGGCAACACACACCTAACCCCAAGTGAACATGGCCAAAACAGCCAGAATCCTTCAAATTTTATCAAAGCCAGGCACCGAAGCAAACGAAAGATGTAAAGGTGGTAATGTGGAACTTTGAGGCATTGACTTGAGTTTTATGCTTAGAAGATGTAAAGGTGAAACTTATACCCATCTAGCATATGTGTTTTTATCTTATATTTAAATAAAAGTCATTTCATGCTCTCTTTTTTTTACTTTTAAGGGGAATAGCAGTCAAGTCATATTATGTATAAAGAAAAACTGTCCAATTGGTATGCTAGATCATGCGCACTGACAATGGTGATCAAGGTCAAGTCAAAGTCAGCCAACTCCCAACGAAATTGGATGGAAGTTTACAGGCCTAATGATAGTCAGCAAAAACAATCACCATCAAGGAAATTTGAAGCAAAAAACAGAAAGAAAAGACGCTCAACCAACTAACTTTTGACTCTACGTTGTTATTACCCTATTTCATACGTAAAGATTGTCTTGAAACCTTGCCAGGGAGGTTATAAATAGGCCACCAAAGCTGAGGAGACTGCATTCAGAAATGGAAAGTAGAAAGGGAAATAGGTCAGTTGCCATGAGCTTTTTTACCACAGCTAATTTTGTTGTCCTTCTCATCATCTCTCTCGCATTCCTACCGGAGATCAGTGCAAGACGATATAACCCACCCCCAGTAAGGCCTCCTCCACCAGCATCGCCTCCTACTTCCCATAAATCTCTGCCACCTCACCAACACAATACCCTGCCACCAACACCAAAGGAATATAAACAATATGGGGGACGAGGCATGTATTATCTACCTCCTAATCGCGACTAGAAAATTATCATGGTGCTAGCCAGCTAGGTACGTATGTCATATTGAGACCTTTATTTATGATACATAAGGTTTTCGCGTGCATAATTTAACTGTGTACAATTTTCCCTCTCTATTGCAGGAAATGTAACACTATAAGGCTTGCCAAATAAAAAGCAGCTTCACCTTGTACCATGTATTAGAAGAAAGAGTTGGGTGGAGAAGATCTTTCTTAGGCCAATCATGTTGGTGTGAAGAAAATTATCTCTTTATACGCTATGTATACTATTAAGTAATCCACAAATAAAGCTACTCAAACAATTCACAAGGCACTGCTAAGTTGAGTTTAAAAGAAGGAACATTATTTCGTTTGATTTTGGTGATATTGCATTTGATTTTCGTCCTTGAGGGCTGCCATTAATTGTTTGACAAATGAATGATTGACTTCCAGAAATAACACAACAATTGTCCAGCACACGTATCCTTGTAATGATTGTTCCAAAATTTGATCAATGGAGTATATGTAAGGGTTCATTATTGTTCTAGTGTTACAATGGTTACATGAAACAAAATTTTCTCTAATTTTACATAAATTAAGAATTAGGATAATAAATCTATAAAGAAACTTTTTTAAATAGTTAATGATGAATGGTGATAAGAACTAATTATCATAATCTTAACTTGGTTAAAACCCATGACCCCTATCATAGTTGAATGCCATGGCACCACAAGCAATCCAAATTTCGTGCAGGCCTCATACAAATGCAAATTTTACTGAAAACGAAAGAAATGTGGCCACAGCTTGTGGGAGGGCTTGGCGGAAATAAATATTGGAATTCGATAGATGAACAGAGAATACTGAAGAGGGAAGATTTCCACCGTGGATTAATTAAATCCTTACTTACTCCTTATAACACCAAACACTTTTCGGATATGAAATAAGATCTCAATTGCTCCCTGTGTTACCAAATATTCAAACATCACAACCAAACAAGGGCATAGGAAATACTCAACAACCAAGAGACAACATTTCCAGAATGCATTCAAGCTCTTACAAATTTTCTCCAATCACTACACCACTCGTAAACCCTTTTGTTTGGAGCTCACACATTCGAAAGAAAAGTGCGCAACCTGAGTTTTCTGAAATAACATCAGCTAATTACTTGAAGAAGCACAACAATCACAAAGTCAACAGATAGTGTGCTTTTAATCATTTCGGTTTTCTTAAGTTAAGTTCAGCAAATTTTCCTTTAGAAACCATCAAATAGAAATAACAATTGAAATCGATAAAGTTTAATAAAAAAATTTATAATATGGATAAAGTTGATCAAAAAGTAAATATTAAAAAATTCTGATTTGAAGTGAAAATAATTTATCTTAACTATCTTCAGTTTTTTTTTTTTCTTTCATTCAAATTTTCATTACACCGTTAAAAATAATATAACTGAAATATCTCTCGTGAAAACACCAAAGCCTAGGATCAGATAACCACAACTATGAAACCTTGGAGTCAATATAACTACAATTATGAAACCACCAAAGCCTAGCATCAGATAACCACATGAATTAAAGTACAGACTCAGGAGTGAAATACACCACAAAAACAACAAGAAATAATCACTAACACTCAACACTGCAAAACATATGCAAACAGGAAGTAAAGGGGAGCAAAGGATGGTAGGCTAATTAGCTTACTCAAACAAAGAAGGGAAGGCAAGAATACTGGGACAGAAGGTTATGATTATTCCTTCTCGAATTTTCATTGACCTATACCAGATGCCTTGTTCACACAACATCGACTTTCAATCAAACATGCAGACGCACTGGCAAATGATACAGAACCATTTATTTTTATGGTAGCAGCCTTGATGCATATACAAAAATTGCAGTAATCAGGAATTAGCAATCAGTTGTAACTAGAAATTGGCACATAGAATATTCCTAAAAGTAAAACATGCCACAATAGCTGCACTACTTGGTTCTTCCATACACCATAAAAAACCTATTTGCTGTAACATCAGCTCTGCAATTACAAATAACCACAGCAAACTGATGTAATGGGTAAGGTAAATCCCTTAGGTACAATAAAAAACATCAGTCAAAATAACCTTTTTCCTGAAACCGGAATGAGAAAACACATGAAGCAAACGTAAGCACAGGCCACTAGTACAAGAAACCAAAGGTTTACTTTCACACTGAATGAGGAACAAAGTAGGAAATACTAGTCCGAAGAAGTCCCATCTTTTAAAAATAGCTCAAAACAAGCAATGCTAAGAATTTCTCTAAAGCTTAACACAAATTTGACAATGCTGCATGCTCAAAACGCACATCTACTAACTAGTAAAACTAATAATCAAATTGCAAGTAACAAAAGTAGAAGAGCTAAATTCCAAGTGGGCATTAAATCCAAACAAAAATTTATAACAGAAATATAGAATTAGTAACAACAAAAACCCAAAAATATCTATGACAAAACAGATCCAATTTTTACCACAAAACAAAGCTTAAAGCACTACATAAACCTCAAAATCTTCAAAAATAATAATCCAGATCTCAAAACCTTAACTTTGTAAAAAACCACCTGTTTTTCCCAGTCTTAAACCTCTCCTCGAACTTCTCCTTGGTAGCCTTGCAAGCAGAGACTTTCTTGTCCTTGCTCTGGAGAGAGTCAACAGTCACCACGTCCTTCAAGTCCAAGTCAAGAGTGTAGCGCGTTGGCATCACATGCTGGTAATTCACGAGCTTGAGGAAGCACTTGACGCGGGACTTCTTCGCTGTCTTCTTGGAAGAGTCCTTGCGGATGACCTTGCTCGGGTACTTCTTTAGCCCTGCAACCAAACAGTGGCCGTAAGGGCGGTCGCGGGTTCCATCGTCGAAGGATTTGACTATGACCCCCTTGCGACCAGCGTAGCGGCCCTGGAGGACGATGACGGCCTTGTTTGGCTTCAGGAACTTCACCATGACTGCTCCTCTCTGCTTTTGTTTTTTCACCCGGTTTTGTCCTCCCAAAAGCACAAGTGGGTGACAGACGGGGCGAAATGGGGTTTATATTTATCAGCCAAAATGAAACCCTAGCTTCGCCCTTTGTGACAAATTGATGGGCTTTTCAGTTATATGATCCTGGGCCCGAATTGTTTTTGGGCTTTAAGATTTGATTTTTGTCTAAGGTGTGTAATTATGCGATTCGATCGCTTTACTTCGTCATATTTAATGATTACATAAATTAAATATTTTAAAAAAATTAATTAGAATTGATTAAACATAAAAAAGATTAAATTGATTCGATCAGTTGGATTTTGGATTAAACTTATTAAAATTTTATACTTTTTTGTTAATTATAATATTAAAATTTATAAATTTAATCTATAATTATAAATATAAAATGAAAATTACTAATAAAAATATATATTTATAACTAAATTCTAAAAATTATATATATTAATATATATATATAATTAATTTAATCTTTCAATGGGTTCGATCTAAAAACTTTAAAATCAAGAACCGATCAAATAAAATTAATTAGATCAAATTTTTTAGATCAATAGACCTAATAAGTCAATTAGATTAAACCATTTTACTCAAATAGCATTTGATTTTATTAAATTATTGATCTAATTCAATTTTACTCATCTTTATCTTTGCCGATTTGTGTTAAAGGCTTAAACCTTACAAAATCAGTGTTTTCATTTTTCTCATAAAATATCTTCATTTAATATTTTTACGAATCTTATAAATCTTATTTCAAACTTTAAAAATTTAAAAATAGAGTTTGACTTTAACCGTTTGGAGTGCAAGGACAAATATTAAAAAAAAACTAAATATACATTGTGAAATTCCATACTATTACCGACCAAAAATAAAAATTATTTTATTTATACTTATTTTGTGCTATAAGAAAGAATCACAAATCAATTTTGAAATCTTATTTGATAAAAATATTTAAAATTAATAAATTCAATCAAGTGACATAGATAAATATATCATATTTTATTTCACTATATTATAAATTTTGGGTTACTTACTTACATCGTGCATGGTACGAAAATTTGGCTCTGGCACAGAAAAGGAAAGAAATTAAGGAAAAAGATTAAAAAAAACAGACAAGACACGTACATGCACTCTTCATTCTCAGGTGGATGCGCACATTGAATTCCGTGCGCTCACGCGCGCACAATAGCACTCAAAAAACCAAAAAAAAAAAAAGAAAAGAAAAGCTTCCCTTTGTCTTCTCTTTTCTGATTTCCCCCGTAAGACCAGAAACGCACAATTTTCATCTCCATTTCTCCAAATTCCAGTTCTGCCCCCAATCATTCCCCATAATTCCGCGTCAACATCCAGAAAATGGCTCCAGCCACCACCGTGGCGGCTGCTCGGCGTCTCGTAGGCTCGCGGCGCCGAACCGAGGCACCGCCACGACGTCCGTCCCCGTCGCCGCCACAGAGGAAGCTAAGGCCGGTGGCAGAGATAATGGCTCGTGCCAGATATGCGGTGGTGGAGCGAGCTGACTACAGTGACGTCGGCTGCGAACAATGCGGCTCCGGTGAACGTCCCGACGAGCTTCTCCTATGTGATAAATGCGATAAAGGCTTCCACATGAAATGCCTTAGACCGATCATGGCTCGTGTTCCTATTGGATCCTGGCTTTGCCCCAAATGCTCTGGTCATAGGCGAGTAAGAAGTAGGGATTTTCATTTTATTTATGTATTTATTTCTTTGTTTTGTGACATTTTTTTATTTTTCTGATAAATGTGGTTTTTTTTTTTCCGTTTTAGGTTTTTCGCAGAAAAAGATAATTGATTTCTTTAGGATTCAGAAGAGTTGTGATGGAAAAAAGAAATTCACGTCGAATCAAGGTAATTTTTGGTTGAATGCAATATTTTATTGTGATCATTTGCTAATTAAATGGCCTTAAATTTTCGTGTTTCATGTTCAATTCCTGTTGGTTGAGAATGGCTATTAAATTTGATTTGTAGTAATAATATTTTTACCTTGTTTCAGGCTCCATGCAAAATTACAATCAAAATTAGTGTAATGCAATTTAAGGGAAACGAGCAGGGGAAAAAAGTATGCATAAGATTTAAATAGATGAAATGCGAATATTGGATCACTTGAGGGTGGTGAATATTTTGAGAAAATAATGATATTGCAGATATGATCATGGGCGATTTAATCAAGCACATTCAGTAGTAATGTGAGTATTGATGGAAAACGCTTAAAATTTAGGAGCTATCCAGAACCTTGCTTTAATGGCAAAGTGCTGGTATGCTATTTGTGAACAGTACATAAAATTATGGTGAAATCAAATGTTTAAGCTGGCTCCCTACCATATATGAAACTTGGTTAAATACTTTGAAATATTGTAGTATAATTATTGATTATTGACATTTGACTCATAGAAATTTTATCTAATTCTATAATGTAACCAAAGCCTAATTATTAGACATGAAAAATAATTTGTAATAGTGGACTATAAGTCATAAGAGGTGGACTATTGCACATGACTTATAGTACCCAGCCTAAAAAACTGCATAAGTATGATAACTTTTTTCCACAATTTGATTCATGACTTTGCATGCCTTTTTTTTTTTTTTGGCAATGTACATGTATTTTTATTGAATTATAGATTTATAGAATTGAGTCATATATGCATGTAGTGCTCGATTTTCTTGGTTAAGTTATAATTTGACCTAGCTAATACTATTGTGTGAGAAGAACTCATAAGTACTTTTGTGCCTACATGTCTGAGTTAAAATTCATTATAGACATCTCATGTCTATATAGCTTACATTTTAATTGACAATTGAGAAGAAAATCATCACCTGGTTCTAACATATGACTTCACTATTAAATGCAAGACATATATCTAATGCTTGCAGGCATTTTTCTTATGGCATCAACTGCTATTCTTAAATGCTATTTACCTTGTTGACTTATTTCATTGATTTTACATGTAGAGTGCAAATTTATAAAGCATAAATCATGGATTAAGAAAAGAATTCTGGCAGGGTATCACCTCCCCATTGTTTTCTTGTAGAAATTTTCCTTGTCTCATGGGACCATGAACTCCCTTTACTTTTTGTTCCAAGCTAAATTGTCTAATGGTTCATTGACTTGATGTCACTCAATTTTCATTTCAATTTCATGTAATTTCTGGTCTCTATTCACTTCTCTCTCAAAGATGATTTTTAGAAGGTCAATTGCCGGAAATTCTGTTTCTTTCCCACTCTTATTTAATTGGGATTGCTCTTGCAACTACCACTATCCTTCCTAGCTTCTTCACCTTTTGACAATCAAAGTGCTATGCAAATGTGTTTAGCAGTGAATTTTATGACTTATAAAGCAAGATCAAAAGTGAGAACAAAATTCATACATTAGGTACATTTTGAAAGGAATAAATATTTATCAAGTGTACAGGATTTTTATCTTTGTAGCTTCTGCAATCATTTTTTCCCCTATAGGGTTTTAGATTTTTCCCCATAAAAATTATTACTTTTTAGCAGGGTATATTTAGGAAAATTGTTTGCTCCATTATGTTGAAATAGATTTAATAGATTCCAGATTGGAGCATCCTGTACCTTCTATTAGTGCAGCACATAAGAGAAGCTTGCGGCTATTAAATATGACCTATCTGTTTCCACAGTGATTTCCTTATTAACATATAAATTCACATAAATGAGTTTTTTGCAATGAAATGTTATCTAGAGGGAATATCCTTAAATTTCTAAAACTCAAATGTTCATGATCATTTTCTGGTGAATAATACTTAAAATGTTCATCATCAATAGCACTGGGTATATAGTATATAGTGGTTTGAAAGTATGGAATATATCAATAGAAATACAATAAAAGAATTTGAAGGATTTTGACTTACATTTATGCTTCTATTAGCATCAATTAGCATATTATAAGTAATAAACTCAAAATGATTTTTTTTGTGCAAAACTTGTTAATATTCTGGAATACATAGGAGAGTTGGTGGTACAAGCCAGTAAATACAAAAGTAAAACAATATAATTGAAAATGTAATTACCAACATTTTTTGTCAGGGTTCTCTTGGAGATATCTTGGAGATATGATAGGAAGGAATTAGTAAGAAGTAATACAAATTAATTGTTCTAACTTTTTAAACCAGTGGTACTTCACACACAAGGCTGGAGTTTGTCAACTGGAACAAATGTCAGAATCTGATAATATAGCTATGTATGACAATATTAATTTTCCAAGGTGATTAGTTAAGTTTTTAAATGTATACATTGGTTCATTGCTTAAAGGCTAAAACTTCTGCAATAGTAAAACTAGAGAGTTTGTTAAGTGGATTTCCCTCTCATGCATGGGATACCAATGAATGCAGAAATAATTGGAAGCATTGTCTTTCAAGTTGATGACGTTAGATGTACAAAGGAAGATTAAAGGATAAGTTACAGAACAGGGTACTGTGTATTTTAATCACACTACATCCATCCTTTATGGGCTTTTATACACAAACAAACTTGCATTTGGTGCTGAGAGCGTGAGATATGTTGCACATATTGGAACTTGCCAAGCTTTCTTGATGACCATCATCTTGCCTTTAGTTGACCAACATAAAGTGATTTTTTTTTTTGTGGCCATTATCTTGCTTTTAGTTGACAAACATAAACTGATTTGCTTAGTTCTTCTGGCTGGACTACTAGATACCAGAAAGCGTCGCAGACGTTCTAGATCATTGGTGTTGCTAAAGAAAAGAAGGAGACTCTTGCCATTTATACCATCTGAAGATCCTAACCAACGTTTGAATCAGATGGGTACCCTTGCTTCAGCACTAACAGCTTTGCAGATGGAATTCAGTGATGATCTCACCTACTCTCCTGGCATGGCCCCTAGATCTGCCAATCAGGCCAAGTTTGAAAATGGTGGCATGCAGGTGTGAATTTCAACGATTTTTTTTGTTTTAGAAGTTTTGGTTCTCTTATGTTCCTTATTAGCTTTGGTATGTTGTTCTTCTTCCAGGTTCTTTCGAAGGAAGATATGGAGACCTTGGAACTCTGCAGAGCAATGAATAGGCGAGGCGAATGCCCTCCTCTTATAGTAGTTTTTGATTCATGTGAAGGGTACCTCCATTTTGAAATAATTTGTACTGTTGCAGTTATATTATGTAGCTGTATATTTAGTGTATTCATTTTAATTATGTCGTGCAGTTATACGGTAGAAGCAGATGGACAGATAAAGGATATGACATTCATTGCAGAATACACAGGGGATGTGGATTACATTAAAAACCGGGAAAATGACGATTGTGATAGCTTGATGACCCTTCTTTTAGCAACAGACTCATCTAAAAGTCTTGTAATCTGCCCTGATAAACGTGGAAACATTGCTCGCTTTATCAATGGCATTAACAATCATACTCTGTAAGCCTGTATAACCTATCTCTTGGTGTCAATGCTGTGTCATATGGCATTGACAGTCTATTTTCTGTTTTCTTAACTTCTGATAAGGCATTGGCAGCCTATTTTCTCTACTCCTCTGCATGAGTTATAGAATAGCATAGTCTCTAATTAACTATGTGTCCCATGTGTTTTCTGTCTTGTAAGGTTGCTTCGAGTTTAGAATAGTTAGTGCATGTGCTTAAAACAAATGTCCAATTTTGTGCAGGGAAGGCAAGAAGAAGCAGAATTGTAAATGTGTGAGGTACAGTGTAAATGGTGAATGCCGGGTCCTTTTGGTTGCCACTCGTGATATTGCTAAGGGAGAGAGGCTTTATTATGATTATAATGGATATGAGCATGAATACCCTACTCATCATTTTGTCTGAATAATGGAACCGACGTTACTAACAATCCTACAGAGCTGGGATGCAATTTTGGATCCTCATAGATCATCTTCTTTCAGTCATTTTTATTTTTTATTTCACAGCTTACTCATTGCTGGTGCAGAGTCAAAGAAATTTCTTCAAATTTGCACATGCCATTTTATTATAATTTATGATGCAACGCTGGTCCCTTTTGCAGCCATTAGCGAAAGACAGCAGGGAAGAAAAATTTTTCCTTGGAATTTAGATGTTGTAGAAATTTATTTAAGAAACAATATCTTCTTGTAATACAGGTCTCAATTAAGGTCTATTTAATTTTATCCAATTACTGTCATTCTACAGCTTTAAAACAGAATTACTCGGTGGACTGCTAGAGAGCATTTTTCTCTAGTAATTCATCTTTCTCTATAGCTTTAAATGTCTTTGCAATTAACAAAGTTGACATTTACGTTGGTCTTTGCGATGTATTCCCACCTTAAAAGATGAGAGTGAAAACACTAGAGTAGTAGCTTAGCAGCAGCCAGCAGCATTTGCAATGATAACAGGTGTGTGGCATTAGGATATTCTTCTTCCTTAACGATTCGTAGCTCTCTTTCAGATCAATGCTAAGAACGAAGGTGAAACAGAAAGCATTTGCTTTTCTCCTGCAGCTCTTGTGAGTCCGTCAGTTGAACGAACGACCTAGTTCAGACAACATCTATACATCCGGATGAAGCAGTGGCCTTTTCCTTCAATTCTTTCATTCCCTGAACCTTCCAGTCTTTGGAAGGAGAGTTTGATTTCTGCGACTCAATCCGCATTCGGCATTCCTTGTGAGATTTCCAAACCATTTACACTTGAGTTGGTAAAAAATTTGTAGTTTATTCTTAAAATTCTGTTAGGTGTCAGAAAAGAAGCACGGCTTTCCTCCATGATCATGTCTCTGAATTGGGATGAATACATGCCAAATCCTAACAACAGGCTAGAAAGCGCGCTGGTGAAGCCAATAGTAAGCCGGTCGTCGATCCTCTGCTCTTCGACTCTGCTGAACCATTAACGGAACCTGTTGATTAGATAAATAGCTAATTTCAAGGAACATTTATAACTGCTGGTTCAGGTATGATGTCGGATTATATTTAACTTCAATTTCATAAATTCTCACTCTGTATATCTCAAGATTTAATCCAAAACTTTTAAAAAATAGAGTCTCAAATTATAAACTTCAAGCTGAGCCTGTTCTATTGGAGGCGAGATTGTTATGTAGTAATTGGTAAATATGAGGGGAGTTTTTGTCCGTATGATTTGTAGTATTTTAAAGGAGGACGAGTGTTGAGCCTTTGTTCCTTTTGACCGAATGATGGGACCTCCCATTTGGCCGCCGCTATCATTCTGTAGCAATTAAATCCTAAATCTCACAAAGATATTAGTACATCAATTCATGCATCAATCTCATCTGATTTAACTTGCAGTCCGCCGCGGTTATGTTTCAGTAGCTATTAGGATTTGCCTTTCCCACCAAACTTCTACTTTTTCTTTTCTCTCTTTATACTTGGATGATCGTCCTTCTAATTGAAACCCATATATCTTTGGGAGGAAAACTTTCCCTAAGATTTTTTTTTTTTTTACTTTTCTTTTATACTTTAAAGTAAATATGAATTCCCTTTTCCCAAGCTATCTCCAAAATAAATTAAAAAACCCAAAGGAAGTCTCATTTACAAAAATCAAAAAGATTAATGTAATAACCATTGCAAGATATTTTCAAAATTAACAAAATTCTTAGACGAGAAGGTATTTGTCACATTTAAAATGAGTTTCAACCCTTTGTTTGACCTTTTCCTTTTGTTTTTTCTTATAAACAAATGAGTTAGAAAGCCTGATTGTTTTGATGCCCCTTAGCCTCTCTAACAAAGTTAAGTAGTCACCAACAAAATCTAAGAGAACGAATGCCGTACACACCTTTCAAAGTCTTGAAAAAGCTATAGCTTAGGTCCCTATAATAAGGATGTCTAAGGATCTTTGGTCCAACTAGGATTTTCCAAGTGTTTTCAAAACCTCTAACTTTAAATTAGCTTCCGGAAGCAAATAGACAGCATTTTTAAGTGTCATTTTCAACTTCGCTTTCTTTCTGGGCAAGCAAAAGATAAGGATATTCTCCTATTGTATTCCCATTTCCCAATCCTCCTTTGAATTTTAAACCCCCATTATTTTTTACCACATTCGTATTAACACTTTGTGCCACCGCTAGGCTGCTAAGCTCTTGTATAAGTTATGATGACTTCATATATCATCATAAAGTTGTAATCTCCACCGCCATGACAGAGTCCGAAACTGAAAATATAAGCCATATTCCCCTTCAAAGGCATCAACACAGAGAAATAGACAGGCAGCAGATGGGTAGCTTGAAAGAGGAAGAGCTGGTACAAATGGTTCAAGACTACATAGAATCAGAATCACCTTCACCCATCTTTCCTGATTTCTCAAACCGCCACCTTCCTTCTTTTAACCATCTATCTGAACATTCTGCTTTACAGGTAAATAATATGTACCTTGTTTCACATATAATATGCATAATTCTGGAATGTTTTGGTGAACTTGGTTCTGGTTTCTGTGTCCAAGTGTGTTCCTGATGTGATTATTTGGATTATTATTGTATCTTTGCAGGAGATTCTTAGGACTAGGACAGAAACTGAGAGGGAGGTTCTTGAGCATGCATTGAAGCATATTAAAGGCAAAAGGGATGTCCACAAAACGAGTGGTTTGAAGAAGTGGCTTGCCATGAGGCTTAAAATGAATGGCTTTAATGCTTCTTTCTGTCAAACTTCTTGGGCTACTTCCTTAGGATTGTCCTGGTGGTGAGTTTCTCTCTCTCTCTCTCTCTCTCTCTCTTACCACTTATCTTGACAGTAAAAATTTCCCCCGTTTCTTGCTAGGAATAGGAATA
The DNA here is from genome assembly GCF_000208745.1 of Theobroma cacao. Taxonomy (NCBI): domain Eukaryota; kingdom Viridiplantae; phylum Streptophyta; class Magnoliopsida; order Malvales; family Malvaceae; genus Theobroma; species Theobroma cacao. Next base: position 7,036,523 of record NC_030850.1, read on the forward strand.
AAATTCTTTACTTCCCAATACAGAATTGATTTATGCTTCCTCAGTTCTTTGTATCTCTTCTAAATTAGCTCTTTCATATTCATTGATTAAATAGGTGATTATGAATACATTGCCATTGTAGTGGAGAATGAGAATGGTACTGACACTGTAAGGCTCATAGTAGACATAGATTTCAAGTCCCAATTTGAACTTGCAAGGCCCACACCAACCTACAAAGAGTTGACAGATGCTCTCCCGTCCATCTTCGTTGGAAGTGAAGAGAAGCTCAACAAGATTATCTCAGTGCTTTGCTCAGCTGCCAAACAATCCTTTAGGGAGGCAGGACTCCATGTACCACCGTGGAGGACCAGCACCTACATGAAGTCTAAGTGGCTCTCTGGCGGTCATAAAGTTGCAGCAAATAATGCTGGTTTGGGCAGAGAAAATAGGGAAGAAGAAACAAAAGGTGGAGCACATAGTTTTAGCAAATGGGCACCTCCAATGGTAAAGGCTAAAAGAAGGGATTTGGGTGGGGGTGGGTCTGCCTTGTCTAGTCAGTTTTCTAGCATGGGCATAAACTGTTGCTAATAATCACAGATTGCTTTAGCTTCTAACTTTTGGCAGAGAGATTCTCCAATTTTGGTCATCTTCCTAAGTGTCCTCTTATGTTATCTAAGAATTGGATCTTTTGTTTGTACTAGGAGATCGGCAATGAGATTGACATCACCAACGTTGTCCATTGTCTTTTAGTGCTTTTCTTTTCTCATTTTTGTATTGGGCAACGCTGAAAAACTGTAATCAATATCCGACTAACCTACCACACTCGAATCTATATATCCCTTGGCTATATATATATAGTTTTCTTAATTCGTTGAATAGAAAAAATGTTAAAATTTTCAGGAAAAAAATTGATAATTAATAAAGTCAGGGTTGTACAATATATTTTTACGTGGAAAATAAATAAATCCTCCAGAAATTAAGTCTTGGAAAAAGGAGAAACCTTGTGTCCCTTGGATTAAAAAGAAAATGAAAGAAGAAACAATTATGACAGAATTGTCATTGTTCAATTTATAAATAGTAATTTTTTAACTAATGTTTTACACATTATTGGTCTTTTCACTAAATTCATAATTGGTGAATAAAGCTCATTTATAATCTATTTATATATATATATATATATATATTATTTTTTTTCGTAACAATACATTATTCATTCAAATGGAATGGAAGAGATGTAATTTATGTGATGGTAATTTCTTTCGTTGTATAGCTCAAAGTCTAAGGAACTTTTATGTTAAAAAAAAAACATTTCAAAGAGGTATTTTACTGTTAATTAATTTGTAAAATGAAAAAAAAATAAATCTCAATTAAATGTTTAGGTTAAAAAACAAGAGCCCAAGTGTATATTATGTGTTTAGTCCACAAGTTAATAATTAAGTGAGTGACATCTGTTTGCATGCACTACGATAATGGCTTGGAGACTGAAGACATAATGATGAATGGTGCTTAATTAGCTGCTTGCCTGCATATTTGCCAGCCAACCTTAACCAAGAAACGTTCCATTTTTGTCACCCTATGTAGCAACCTACATACAAATGCATGTTTACAAAATAGGAGCGAATAGAAGAATTTTTTTAAAAATAATTTCATAATTAAAATAAAAATAATTACAAAAAATAAGTAAATTCATTAATATTATTAACTACATAAAACTCTAATATAAGTAATATAATTAATAGAGATTTTTAATACTTAAGTGGTGTCAATTGACATCACTTGTATCAACCTGAATCCGTTCTTCATTACAAATACAATTCTTACGGTCCATGAAGAAGTAGAAAGAAAAATAAAAACATGTACTCATCTTTCAACTTCGTACACAAATTTTATATTATTCTCTAATAATATAATATGTAACGAGAAAAACTCACTATATTTTTTTTCAAAAAATACATATACTCATCATTGAAATAAATATTTTAAGTGTAAGACACGTATGTATAATTAATTTATACAAATTAATTAAAAGAAAAATAAAAAGCAGAAGTAGTAAAAATTTTGGATTATCTTTTTATTTTCACATGCTTGTTTATCTGTAAAACAGGCATCCACATCTTCGAGAGTGAAGACTCGTGAGCCTTTCAAGGTAGATATATTGAGTCTGATCCAAGACAATGTCATGAACATGGGATTAAAATTCCAATCGTATTTATCCAAAAGTGACGTGTTGGGACATAATAGCAAGGCAACAAATTGAGTAAAGCAAGACACGAAAGCGAAATATTGATGTTCTGGAGAAACCAGCTGCTGTCTTTAATTTTGTTAAAAAACAAGTGGCATGAAACCTGGGGAGGAGAGTCTTTTTCTTCTCTTACCCAGTTTTGCTATACAAATTTAATAAAAACGAATTTGATGATGTATCTCTCCTACCTCATTTTTTTGTTTTTGTCTACACATGTTAAAATGTCTTCAAATTTTGTACAATTCTACTCCTTGGCCCCATTGCTGATGATTAATTGTATAGGAATACTGACAAATATGACGATGAATACGTCAGTAATTCATGGTTTTCAAATTGACATTATACTTTCAAATTAATTCTTTGCAGCAATTATGTTAAATTAACTTGTTCGAAACCTGAATAAAAATTGAAAATTACAAACACAGCCTAACATTTGACTCACTGTAAGTGTATTTGTCCTCTTGTTTAAAGAGTTAAATCCGAATTATTTTTTCTTCAAATAAAATATAAAATAAGTTGACAACGAAAATATTGATATATGAACCAGAGGTGGAGGGGAGGGGGGCTGGTAGGGGCCGCCCCTCCTAAAAATTTTAAAATAATTGTTATTTTTTTAATTTTTTAATTTTACTCTTATAATAATTTTATAACATATTTTTATTTTTTTAGAATTTTAGAATTTTGTTTTTATAATAATTTTATAATTTTATCTTTTATTTTATAATTTTTATAACATATCAATGTCATTTGAATTTATATTTATCTTGCATCTTATAAGCCAGTCGATGGAGATAACAAACGACCTCTCAAAAGTTTCACAATTTAAGTCTCAAGACATACTAAATACAATTCGTTTAGTATCACTCACTAAAAAGTGTCTCTAACAATTGAGAGAAGATAGATGGGAAGTTTTGTTTGTATTAGTGATGAAGTTTTGTGAAAAATATGAAATTGAGATTTCTAACATGAGGTTAGATATAAATTAAGTAATGTCGTCTTTAAAAAGATCATATCATAATTGAGCACCATTATCGAGTTGAGTTGTTTTTTACTATTATTGGCTCACTCTCGTAAGAATTGGATTCCTAATTTAATGAGAATGTGGAGGAGTTGCTCACTCTTGACACATCTTTGAACTTTCAAAATGATTTTAAATCGATTGATGTTGAAAGTATTTGTAATCTTGCAAATAAATATTACCTTAATGACTTTACTAGGTATGAAAAAATGCATCTAAGTTACCAATTGGATTTACTCAAGTTTAACACCTTCTATAATCAGGTTTTCAAAAATATATCGACATTTTCTGAACTATGTCAAATGTTAAAGAAGACGAAAATATCAAAAGTTTACTTTATTATTCACAGATTGATCAACTTGTCTTGACTCTTTTAATTTCCACTACAACATCAAAGCATGCATTTTTTACTATGAAACTCGTTAAGAACAAGACTCGTAATAGAATGTCAGATGATTTTTTTTAAAATTCATTGATCTTTCTCATTATAAAGGAAATCATTTGAGGCTTTGATATCGATTTAATGATAGATGCCTTCAATGCAATGAAAAACCATTGAGTTCAATTAAAGATATCCAATCTTAGCATGCAATAGTTGTTAAAAAATGTTTTAATTTTGTACTTAACATAAAATTACAGTTATTTGTGTAATTTTTATGTGAATTTTTTTCATCTAAGTTATTTTATTTTTTTGTCAAATATTGAACTTTTAATATGACTATTTTCTAGACATCATCTTTGCCTCCTCAAACGGGGAAATTATGACTCTGCCATTGATATGAACTATATATTTTTAATGTCATGGAGTTATTCGTTGAATACTTATATATAACTTTTTGAATTATAATTGACACACAAAATCTTGTAATTAGGGATGTGATAGAATTAAATTGTCATTTTTTAGAAATTTAATTACCTCTTAGCAAAACAATTTACAACTATATATATTAATCCATTAAGTCTTGATCGATTTTGATTAACATTAAGTGGTTCAACAGAGAATCCATAATTGAGTTCTTGACTCAGCATAGACTCGCCCGTCTCCATTACTTTTGAACGCATCATTAAATATCATCACCTTTCATATGTGATAACAATAATCTTATATATACAAATTAAATGAATAAATTTATGAGGAGTCACACCCTACCTCAAAACTTTTAATTAATCATAAGATATACCATTTTAATTAATTATTCATTAGTACACATAATTGATGCATAAATGTTGCACGCTTGTCTTAATTTCATTGATCTGTGAGAGATTAAATACCAAAGTCAACTCCAATATACACGTAGTTTGAAGAGAAATCATTCTTCTTGACTTCTAAAACTCATTATTAATTTGTTTGGAGGAAATTGCTTCCAAATTTAATAAATAAAAAAGCAGCGTAGTAATTCAATTACTCCAATGGAGTCGTTTACCAGCACCACTAGCCACAATAAAGTTTTACAACAATTAATGAGTGCTAATGCTATTCTAATTATAACATTATTATGTTTCTCTTTGCTGCAAAATTTTCTGGCAATTAGCAGTTGATGCAGGCTGACTACTCTATACCCAAATTGTCATGAAAAGATATCATTAGAATAAGTTGACTTATTCTTCAACCATCACCAAAACTTCTTTTTGATATGGACGATTAAATTCACATATTGTAAGATTTGAATTTGAGATTTAAAGATATTCAGTAAGATAGGATTATGGTGGTATTTTATGTTAGTATTTTAACTTTCAAGCGTGATATGTTTAGGTAGAGATGGTGTTAAGAGTTTATTAATTCTGCAGATCAAAGTATATAAGAATGTAAATCAGACCTAGAAACCAGTAAAAGAGATGTGAAGCTCAAAACCACCTACTCGAAGAAAAGCAAAAGCTAAAGCATATGTGACAAGGAATTCTAATGACCAAACTTGAAGAAAATTAATTTACTAGAGAAAAAAGGGCTGATGGCTTATTGCAAATATAGCCCGCAACGTGGACATCAGTGCAGACTTTTGAGTCCTTGGGCACAAATTAAAGTTTTTCAGAACCAATGATGTAAAAACATTGTCAAATGCATGGAACTTTCCTGCTCATTATCAGCAGTTCCTAGTATCCATGTTGAATCCGGAGACAGCACTATCAGCAGTTCCTAGTATCCATGTTGAATCCACTGGGTAAATAATTCTGTACTTGTGACGACCTAGATCATTGACTCAACAAATTTTTAAGTCTACGTCACGTAACTTTTTAAAAAATTATACAAGTTTAAAGATCGATAATTAGCACAATTTCACTTATTTAAATCTTTGATGTTCTCATCAAGTCATTAAAATTACACATCAAATTACAATCAAAGTTCACTTCATAAACCAAGATTTCATTAGCGTAATGTGAAAGTTCACACCAGGTTGACACATGTTTTAATACTAATTGAAATGATTCAAGTCCAAAGACCCTTAACCCAATAATTTTTTAAATATAAACCATGTAATCCTTAAAAACTTAAACTCCAATTGTTAATAATGATTAATTTAGACCCTTGTATAGGTCTTAAAAATCATTTCACATTTAATGTAAGTGTAAGATGGTGCATCACAGTATTTCTTTTCATTGGCATAATAACTATTAGACCAACCAAAGGAACATTCCAATTTTCTTAAAATATAATCCTTTCTTGGGCAGGAGCTGCATTTTGTGTTGAGATTTTGTCTTTTAGAAGATAAAGCTTATAATTATGGCGGTAACAACAAAGGATTAAGCTCCAATGGGAGATTGCTAGTAACATTGGTGCCATATGCATACTGTTAGAGTTCAACAAAGGAACCCCAATGTCCAATTGGGTTTGATTGAAGTTCTACAAGGATTACAGGTTTCAGTAGGAATTTTTTTAAAGAGGTTTTAGGGATCTAAATAAATCAATTGAGAAATCAAAGATCAAAATGAAAATTTGTTCAAAGATTAAGGACTAACTACTAACTACCGGTTCGTTTTAATTTTATATTAATTTTGGTATGTAATTATATTCTTTGAATATATGTAAATCAAATGAAATACTAGTTTGCTTAAATAAATAAAAAGTGCAAACATTTTGTGCTAAACTTCATTATACTTAATATTGAACCTGATAATTAAATATATTTAATTCAAAATTAAGATTGATCGATTGAGTAAACAAAGTAGAGTAAATTTAAGGTCTATGTTCGTGAACTACTTTAATTTATTTGTACTCCTAAATATATCATTTAAGTAAAGACACTTGAACACTTGATTTCATATATATTTTTTGTTTAAATAATTAAATTTGAATTGTCTGTTTTTTTTAAAAATAATTTAAAATAAAAGATTTCTAATTCAAGCAAATTTATACTGAAAAGCGAAACCCAAAACCGATAACTGATTTTGGGCTGGATTAGGTTGGGCTTGTGAGCCCAGCTAAGCCCATCAAATCTCAAAGTTAGTGCTTTCACTCCAACAATTCCGCCATTTCTGAGGTTTCTGATTACATATCTAGGGTTTTTGATTTCCCCACATTCTTCTTCATTCTTCTTTCTGTTCACATTAAAAAATAAAATTAAAATGACAAAATTCAGGAAACTTAACCGACCCACGGGTCATCGTATGTCGATGCTTAGGTTCTTCTTTCTCTTCATTAACCCTATTTTTTATTTATAAATTTGATACTTTGATATCTTTTCTCTTAAGTTTTTTTTTTTTTTTTGTTGAGTTTTTTTATATTTCTTTTTTAATTGCAGAACAATGGTTTCGCAGTTGGTAAAGCACGAGCGCATTGAAACTACTGTTGCCAAGGTTGTCTCTTTTTAAGAGATTTCTGGCGTTTTACTCTCTTTTTTGTATTATTTTTGTTAATCTTTCTAATTATTCATCGTAAGGGGTTTTTCCTGTTATTGAGTTTCTCCCAATTGAGTTTTTGAATCTGGGTATTATTTATTTTACCTGAATTTATCTAAGTTTAAATATTTTATAAGATATAGATATAAAATTTAAGTGGGTATTACTAATGATTCC
>NC_030850.1:7043791-7159463 GCF_000208745.1 Theobroma cacao
TCTGTTTTTTTTCTTTTTCATTTCATTGCAGGCAAAGGAGATTCGGCGGCTTGCTGATAATATGGTACAGCTCGGGAAAGAGGTATTTGCAACAAATTACTTGTTTATTTACGGTACCATTTTTATATTTATTTTTGTATTTGTTGTAATCAATTAGAGCAAGTGTTTTTTTAGTGGGGCAACATAGGAAATATGTGCTTCCTTTCTAAGTAATTTGAATATGTTTCAGGAAGGTAAAATAAGTGTGGCTCTTTCATTAATCTCTAGGTGGTGTGGCATTTGTCAAAATGAGGCTTCATATTCACTTTAGAAATTATTTAAGCAAATCAAGTTGTCTGACTTTGTTGCTTCTGTGTGGAAGTAATTGATATTTTTAACTTTTATGCAACAGAATTGCACTGATGGCTTGAAGTTTGTGAACTTTTAACTTGGACTATCTCTGGTCCACAATAGAACATTCCAAGGATACATAAGTGCTATATTTATTGACATCTGAAAATTGGACATAATTGGTTAGGAGTTTGAATGGTGCTGCCACATTTGTGCTACATATAACTGTTTTGCAAGTACAGGCATCAATCTAATATTTGGGACTAAACATAAGGACTTAATATTCACTTATTATCATCATCATGGAAAAATGTTAAAATAGCCTGAAATTCAAATATTTGGCCAGTTTTGATACTGAAGTTGCCCTTTGGAGGTGGACTTGATGGTTAGAGGCTTAATATTTTGTGAACCTCTTTTAGCAGCAAATTTGGATGTGTCATGTTGTATGTTGTTGGCTTTATCTGGATTTGTTACGTTGGTCAAAGATTCAAGAGAATATGTAGGATGGTCGTTGATGATCTTGGTCTGGTTTTTGGTGTTTACAGTTGTTAAATACTAGAGTAGGCACATAGAACCTTTGCTAGTTGTTTCACAAGACATCTCTTCATAAGGCATCTGAAAATGATGAGGTGGTCATCATAGGTTGTGGTTGTTAAGTATTATAAGATCTAGGAAACAGTATTTTGGTTGGAAATAAAGCATTGGACCACCAAAGATGATTCTATGGTATCAGTGAGAAAATCAATGAAAAGTTTTCTTGGATGAACCGCCACTTGCTTGTATTATTTGGTGGTTAAAGTACAACAAAATTTTCATTTTTCAAATCTATTGACGTCTTTTGCTGACTCCTATTACTGAACTGGGGGCTGGATAATTAATTTCTTTGCAGTATCAACTTTGCAGTTATATTATGGTATTGTTTCTTTTGATTAAATCTCATTTTTCAACATTGTCATGTTCCATTTCAAAATTCTTTAAGGGTTCACTTTCTGCTGCAAGGCGTGCTGCTGCTTTTGTGCGAGGGGATGCTGTCATTCACAAGCTATTTACAGAACTGGCATATCGATACAAGTGAATACTGAATCTGCTTCTTTTCTTTTTTTGTTATTCACTGTTATGGCATATTGATCCAATCCTATGTGTTACAGAGATAGAGCAGGTGGATATACTAGACTGCTTCGAACTCGCATACGAGTTGGTGATGCTGCACCAATGGCCTATATTGAGTAAGACTACTTTATATTTTGCTAATTGCAAGTTGTTTGTTGAATATGAACTGTTCAAAAAAAAAAAAAAAGAAAAGAATGTTGCTTGGTCTCTGACCTCATTGAAGAGCTACACTGAGTTATGTGTTCAAAATGTTTGGTGGTACAGACTAAATGTCTCATGACCGAAGTCTAAATGATCTGTGCTCTACATGTGCATGAACAGATGTTTTACATATATATTTGTGCTCTTCTATCTTATTTTTGAGAATTGAAGTTGGCAAATCATACTGAACAAATGTTTTGCTGTCCTACTGAAGTGCTGATTGAATTTGCATGTTGATGAATCTTTATTGAGGTGGAGCATAGATTTTGATAAGTTTTTTTGCACATATGAACAGGTTCATTGACAGAGAAAATGAGCTTAGACAGTCAAAACCACCAACTCCTCAGCCACCGCAGAGAGCTCCCCTGGATCCTTGGACAAAATCCCGGCTGAGCAGGCAGTTTGCACCCCCTAAAGAGGAGAAAAACTCTGAACCTGAGATATAAAACATGAGCTGTTATTCTCACATAGTGTTTTCATCATCTCTTTAGATGCTGAATCTGTAATTTATCCTGATGCAGCGCACTTAAGCATTCTTGGCAAAGTTTATATCGGTACTGCATCTCATTCTCTCCAGCGACTGCTACTGGGAAATTCCAGGAAGCATGAATCAAAGTGTTCCTTCTGTTTTTTAATAATCTGAAAAGACTTTAAATGTTGTACAAATCGGGGGCATTTTTGCTTTTAGTAGCTAAATTTATCCTATTATTCCCAAGTTCCACAACTTATGAAAAATAAAACAAATGAATTATAAGCATTTCAATAAGTTGGTATCTAATGCGGCTACTGTCCTAACATCCTACAAATACAAAAGCTTAGCAAATCAAAACGCTGCAAAAAAGTGGGACCAAGCCGATGTAATGTGGCGAAAGAATTGTAAATAAAATGGGAGCTATGCCCTTGCTTGCTTGTCAATTTCATACTTACCCCACAATATGAAATAAAACTATATATTAAATGAATGATTTTATGTGGCTTCTGCCATCAAACATAAGCACCCCGATGAGGGTTGGCAGAAAAGATTTCAAAGAAGGCATGCCAATATTTCAATATAAAAGTGCTCTGTGACTATAAAATGTGGTTGTAGTCTCATGGTGCCTTCGGTCATTAATTACGTAAGCCCAGCGAATTTATCTTGCTGAATTCAATATTGGAATAAATTATTTTAAAATTTGTAAATATATTATTTTTTATTACGTTCAATTAAAAACTTATATTTTTATTCTGAGTTAAATAAATTTTTATAATTAACAATTGATTAATCGTGATTAATCAAAATACCATTTGTCATTTTATACTATGTGATGTTGATGAGGTATGCTAATATATCATAGTGAATGGTGATGTGATATAATAATATGACTACTTGACATTTTCACTCTTCATATCAGCATCATGTGGGTATAAAATGATAAGTGACGTTTTAATTAAGGACAATTAATCAATTGTTAATTATAAAGACTTATTTGGTCCAAAATAAAAATATAAAAATTTGATTAGATTTTCTTGAATAGTTAAAGGGCTTTATCAAGCATTATGCCATATTTTAGTTCACCTTAGGGATTGTTGTATTGTATAATGAAAGTGATTTTATTGCTGATGATTGTAAAAACGAAAAATAAGATAAAAACAAGGTTTAAATTTTTATTGAAGAAACAAAAACAAGGTTTAAATAACAAAGAAGTCCTTGAATTATGTTAGTTTATGCAATTGAACTCCTATAATTTTATTGTTCCTAAATAAGTCATTTTCCTTTTATTTGTACCAAAAAAATTCCTATTCTTTTATTGTGCTCACACAAACTCTTAACTTAAATAAGTCATTATCCTTTTATTTGTATTTAAAACAAATTCTTATTCTTTTATTGTATTCACACAAACTCTTGCAATGTGCTTTGTTGGGGGAATGGAATAGTTACTCCTCCTGTATTTCTAAACCCCTCTAATAACTTGGTTGCTTCGCAAGAATTGTCATACCTTAGAATGACCATTCCTGAAGAAACCTAGATAGTTATTAGCAAAGGGCTCTCAGTAATAGCTATTCTAAGGGTGGAAATAGGTCAAAAGTTTTATTGGACAAAATAATCCTTAAATAAATTTAAAAATTACCATCATAAGATTCATAACATATATTTTCTTCAATTTTCACATTTTTCTTTCCCCCTCTATCCATCTTTTACCTCTTTCCTTCTCTCTAAAGCCCATCAAAGGAAGGCGACAATGGCACCATGTCGGTTGCGAGAAATGCTGATCAGTGTTCCCTCACCATATTCGACCACAGGAAGTGTCGATTTAGCACTCCCTAGTTAGATCCAGTCGTGAGAAACACCGATCTAGAGGTCTAGCAACCAGATCCGGCCACAAGGAGCGTTAAATTGACGCTCCATTATGTTGACCATATCTTAGGTGATTGGTCGATGAGAAGAAAGAGAAAACAAAAAATGAAAAAACAAAAAAAGAAAATCTAAAAATTAATACTTTATTTTTTAAAATTAATTTAAATTTTAATTATGAAAATAATATTTAAAATTTTAATTATAAATTTTTAATAATTTAATATTTTAAAAATAAAAATAAAAAATAAAAATAAAATAATTATATATTATAATAAAAGTTATTTTTGTCATTTATCACTTATTTCTTTATTATTCTTTGTTGTCATAATAACAATTCCTTCTTATTTCATTCTCATGAACCTAACTATATAATAATGATTCTTCTTTTATTCTATTCTAGCAGAATAGTTATTCTATTCTAGTTGAATAGTTATTCCATTCTCATCCTATTTTATTCTATGAACCAAATATACTCTTAATTTGTAACGAAAAATTAATAATCGTCAGACCTGATGTGTCAACTTGTATTTTCTATCTAAGTAGTGTATGACATGATTTGATAACGTAGTCACATGATAGTTGAGGTGATTTTTTTTTTTCGTTTTTCCATTCACACCACCATGTGGCAAATGAAGTGTTTTGATGACTTGGTCATGTGACATGTCAACAAGTCACATAATATGTCGTGTGGACAACTGATACTTGATATATGAAATTAGTGGATCCTATGCTCTGCCTAGTAACTCATTAAGAGCTAGGCGTTTGTTCTATGTAAGATCCAATTATGGGCCTTGACTTTGGAGGCCGATTTCAGCTTTTTCTGACTTGTCTAGATCTGGCTTTTGTTGTATACTTTATAAAATGAATTATATTTTGACAACCATTGACTTTTTTGGGATGTAATAAAAATATAAGAGCTCAATTATGTAAAGTGAGATAGTTTAAGAGATTTTTTTGTTATTTTAGACTTGATACTATAATGTCTTTATAAATTTTGGTGCATGTGTCACAAGTTCATATTTACAACTAAAAGGATAAGACTATGAGATAGAGGAATTAAAGGTCTTTATTTATAAGTCTAAAACCATTTTATCTCTTATTGGTGTGGGAACCTGTTGCTTGCTAATTTATCAAGATAATTTGTTTTAAAACTTTATCAAATTAGCATAACATTAGGCAAGTGCACATGGTCAACAAATAATATAGTAGTGAGCAAGTTATTGTCCCCACAATGAATTGTGTCTAAATTTTTGTTAATCACTAAAATTGGGCAATCTAATCTTATACAAAGAAATCTAGTTTGAAAATTAATTGAAAATGAAAATTAAAGTAGCAAGGCTAAACTAGTGAACTAAGTTAAAAAAAATTACAAGTCAATTGAGTTGGAAAATAGTGGGGAAGTACTTAGAATTATGGTTTCAATTAATGCTTCATTTGAAGTTAAGATTGACTAATTACCTATTTTTATAGAAAACTAATGTTAGCCTACGATCCTTAAGCATGTACGATTCTCTGTCGAGATATCGTACCATGGCTTAACTTAATTTAATTCTCTATATGTCTATAGCTAATTAATTAAGCTAAGTTCCTTAAGTATAGGTCTTATAAAGTGACTGTATATGGTTAATTGGTGTATGTCTACCCTATTAACAAATCACCCAATTAATTCCTAATTGCAATGATCATATATTACCTAAACTATGGTCTTTTCAGACTAAGTTTGTCAAGTATTATATAAAAACCCATACAGATCCTATTGATGATCAGTCAATTAAATGAGAAATAAGTGCAGATTTGAATAAATACTAAATATTCCATAAAAACAAATAATAGTCAATTAAGCATCCAAACTATACATTAATATCCACCGTAATCCTAGAAAAAAAAGTTTAGCTTAACATTTCAACAGCTCACAATAAAATTTCAGCAAAAAAATTAAAGCTAGTGAGAGAAAACTCTTTTGGTGCAACTTTGTCAAGCTTTTCTTCAAGATTTTTCCTCTTCTTTTCTCCTTGTGGAAAGCTCTTTTTTGCCTCTGAAGTTGCTCCTTCAAAGTCCCCCTTTAGCCCTAAAAAATGATTGTATTTATAACCCTTTTGATGGCCATTTGATGTAAAATCGAATGGCCAAAAATGTGCAGAATTACGTGTCGGAGCCTAGGCACCCAAGGTTCTGTTTTGTGGCTTGTTTTAACGTGCTGGATGGTGCATTCGGCTCTTAGGCGTCTAAGCTTCTATCAACATTGATTGCAGTCTGCTGCAATCAGTCAAATTTCTCCAGATTTTTTACCATAATCTCTTTTGAATTAAATGAAGCGCTAAACATTAAAATTGTAGCTCTTCCTCTTAGCTTTCCGTAGGTCCAAGAATTGTGTTGATTGGAGTTCTGTAGCTCGAGTTATGCTCAAAATATTGCAACATGTTTGGAGGCCTTTTTTAAGTTACTTGTACTATCCTTTGCCATTTGAGTTCCAAGTCCTTACACATTCTTTAATATCAAAAAATCAATTAATTAGAGGTTGAAGTGAGAGATTTTAATAAGAAATTCATTAAAATTGCATAAATGATAAATGCCATAACATAAATTAAATTACTACTATTAAGCATAAATTTACCTATAAATTACTTAAAATTAGAAGACTTAATTTAATTTTAAATTTCAAAGATGCATAAGCTAACTCTATATAATAGAGTTATCACATGTGGGATCCATGACACGTGAACATATAATTCTGTCTTTTCTTTCCTTTGGTTCTAACTCCTAATGTTGTGTTATTGGCGTTGCTTGGTAAGAATCTGATCCATTTCTTAATATTCTTTTAATACTTTCACTTAACTTTTGCACTGTCACCTGGCAGCATTAGCTTGAGCTCGCTGATGACTTGAGAATCAGGGATCAGCTTGGTTGAATGCTGAACGATGATGCTAACTTTTATACTTCTCTTTGGATGATTGATACCCAAGCAAAGAGCACCAGGAATTGTCTGGCAGCCTGCCTCAGGCTTTCTTTATCTCCAAACACGGTTAACTGTGCAACCACTCCAACTCTCGAGGAAATCTAAATTGGAAAGCAAGGAAACATTTTGCATGCCAAAGCATGCAAAAGAGAAGAGAGTGAGGGCACCGCAAGCTGTGGGCGGTGACTTAAGGTGAAAGTGAGGAAACTCATTACTTATGCAAACAAAGGGGGGAAACTGATCACTCGCTCTTCCAAAATTTGCCTTAAAGAGAATAGGATATTGGCCTAATCCTACCCTTCCAAAGCTCTCATATTTGACTCGCAAAGTAGTTTCTTTTTCAGGGAAGTATTATCCCATTTGACCAAAAAGCCAATTAAGCACTTTCCAATTTCCAATTGTCGACTACCGTACAACCTATTGATGCTTATTTAGTATGGTTGTCTGCCTTAAAATGTAAGTCAAAATGTGAATGGATGCTAGTATTATGTATATGTAGTTTTGTGGCTCACCATTGTTACTTGAGTCTTAAAATCACAATGTTGCTTTCAACACATAGTTGTTGCTGATTAAGTGTAGGAGGCACAAAGCAAACTTAAACTACATATTAGTTGGAAAGGTTTCAACTTAATTAATTCTGCTAGTATTTATATGTTATTATTCATCATCACAAGAATTTTAATTGTGAGGCAAGGAAAGGAGGTCCACACTCAAAAAAACCTTGTCAAAAAAGCCATAAAGGTACACCCATTTAGGTCATCCGTCCTAGTTTGCATATTACAATAGTTAAGATTTTAGGTTTGGGGTTTTAGCTAGGGTGGAAATATATTATTGTCAGTGGGACTGAGTTATCAAGCGGTCCAAGCATTGACATCAATATCAAAATGAGACAGATACCCAACTTTTAAGTACATTTGTCTTGGTATCGTCATCGTTCACTTGTTTTTCCCATCATAGATTAAGGTAGGGCTGCAGCCATTGCTAACCCTGTGCATGCGCCAAATCCTAGCCTTCCATCATCACTTTACTTAGCTTCAACTACAAAATACAAATACGTTGACACGTCTACTATTCCCTAGCTATCCATTCACCCATCTGCTCTTTAATTTGTTTTCTTTAGAACAAATTCTACGGTAAATAAATTGTTCTAAATGTAATGTTAGGATAGATTAATCAAGAATTACTTTTCTTATCAAAACTTGTTGTCCGTACCAAATTATCGCTATTCATCTACTCACCAATATCCACAACTTTTTATATTCTTTGAAAATGATTTTGTATTGCATCTAATTG
Organism: Theobroma cacao; assembly: GCF_000208745.1. Taxonomy (NCBI): domain Eukaryota; kingdom Viridiplantae; phylum Streptophyta; class Magnoliopsida; order Malvales; family Malvaceae; genus Theobroma; species Theobroma cacao. The sequence goes on from NC_030850.1 coordinate 7,052,017, forward strand.
CATGGGATGGAGTAACGGAGAGATACGTAGCGATGGGTGCAAGGCTTCCATCATACAAAGAAGTCCCACCTTCTTTGTCTCCATACACAAAAGTGTGTAGTTATATAATTGCGCCACGTTTGGGTTTTGGTTGATTGGAAATTAACTTTATTAAACTTAAAAGTTAAAGATCTCTTATTGGCATGATTATCTTCTCTTCAGTAATAATGCCCATTCTACACCATTGTTTTGTTTGTTTCTTTAACTTCTTGGCATTTTCTACAAACTATATATTATTTAGAAAATCTCTTTCCTTGGATGCAAAGAATATAAGAGGAAAAGGTTGCGGATTCTTGGGACAACGCTTCACTTAATTAATTGCTAATTTTGTTCTAATTAACCATTTATATGTATAATTCTTTTTGTTTCGATAAAGGAATTAATCATACATTTGACTAGTCCTCATAGGGCTGTGTTTGGTGAAACAGTTAATGATGAGACCCTTAAACCTATACGCTTTCCCCCCTTATTAATGGGACTTTTGCAACAAGAAAATGGACTACTCGAACAGTAATAGACTATAAAATTAGTTAATGTTGTTATTCAAGGGCTGTGAATTAGGTGTCGGAGGGCACCCCCTTTCACTAAACGAGACACCAACCTCTGAATGCTCCAAAAACAGATTAATGTTAAGAAAGGAGAAAGGGTTTTTATATATATGTGTTTTGCAGAGAACTGGAACAAAAAGGTGATGTCTTGTGAGATAAATAATTAAAAGTGAAGTTATTTATTTTTACTTACAGATTGGATTAACAGTCATGTTAATCCGGGGCTGAATTTTAGCAGTTTATTTGGGAAGCTTCATTAGTTTTTCCTTAATTGGTTACTTGATTGTGACATTTGATCATCTTAACTCTTAATCCATCATCAACCAAACTAGTTATTTTCATTAACCTAATCTGTCAACTACTCTTAAAACATATGATAAATTTGTTTTTAACTGCAGGATCGATGGAGATCATAATTAATTTGCCAGAAATCATTTCAGCACTGATTAACAAAAAACACATGTCATGATTTGGTTTCATTGGGTGGCACAGGAAATTTGAGATTTTCATCATTCAGCGCAGGGAATCTAATTGAAAGTTAATGCGTCCAAAATTTAACTTCAACAAACTCATCCTTCACATATATAGTTCACCCTAGCTATGGGCTTTACTGTAAATCTTGACATGTGTAAATAGAGTAAGTTTAAAAAAAAATAAAATAAAAGAGTTTATTATCTCTCAAATGTCTACATTACTAGATAAATATATATATATATATATCAAAGTGAAAACCATTTAAAACTTGTGACGGCAAAATTATCTACTCATTACAATTGTACATTGTAAAAATGTAATAATTAGTGTCTTTTTAAGTTGTTAGTTAAAAGAAAGAAAACTATTGGAATAGTAAAGAGAAGAGGCAGAAAGAAAGCACAATGGGAATTTATTTAAGGCAAATCTTAAGCAATGCACAGATATATTTCTTCCCCTAGACATTTTAAAGAAGAGATGGAGAGACAAATCATGAAGAAAAGGAAAAAGGGAAAGCAGTGGAGAACCCTTTAATTTCTTGTGGAAATGGAACTCATGTGGTAAAGAAGTTCGTGATGGGTGTAAGTAGTTATGGTGGAGCCCCATAACCAAGTTGGTAAAAACTAAAAATCTATAGAATAAAAAAAATTAAATGAAGAAAATTATGATACATAATATAAAAATTAAAAAATAAAAAAGTTGGTAAGAAATCAAAACTAAAATGAGTATTGAAAACCGAAGTAAATAATAGAAAAATTCAAATAGACGTTACTCTAGTCTATATTGCCTCCATTGCCTTCTTTGGTTTTCAGGGCCAGCTAGCCTCCCTTCATCTCTCTGTCAAGACTAAAGAGCCAAAGATCATAGGTTTAGGTTTTGCTCTCTCTCTCTCTGCCTGAACATTCGTTTTTGACTGTTTACTTGCCTCTGGTTTGCTTGATTAAGAACACGACTACTTCATTTCTCTTTCTTTTTGCAAAGTTATTCATTGCAAAAGGGGACCATGTTTTTTACATTTCTTCTTATCCCTTTGAATCCTCTCATCATGAAGTTTGTTAGTATAATTATCCAAAGAAAAAATATAAAAGAGTTTAGTTGATTGGTATCTTAGTGCTTCATAATGATTTTCTTGGCCCTTTCCTTCATTATATCACTTTTTAGTTGGTCCTTAAATTATCATTATGTTTGCTTCTGCTGCTTTTCCCTTGTGTTTTCATTGCTTGTTTCTCCACTTGCTGCATTTTATTCTCTTTTTGCTATGGTCTATGACGGAGGCTTTCCCCGTAGATTTGGAGCTAATTGCTTCTTCTTCTTCTTCTTTTATTTTTTTGCCATTCTATGTGGATCAGATGCTGCATGCATGCTCCTGTTGCTAACAGCTTAGAAATGAGAGGAGTTATGGGAAACTCACCTGGTTCTGTCGAGACTAGACACCGGTTATCTGCATCCATGTGAGTTGTTTCTTTCATTGGAATTTCCAGTTTTCTGTAATACTGTCCTCGTTGTTTAGATCAATATAAGATACTATAGGGCCAAATTACAATTTATTCAGAATTCGTCCTGGAAAATCCCTTTGGTTACAATATTGCTGTAGTTCTAGCTTATACTCTGATTTGAGTAAACAAAGTAATCAAATAATCTTGAGTTTGATATAATTCAGCAATCTTTAGCTTCTCAGGTTACTAAGTTGCATGAATCCTTTACTATCGAACATTGAAAACCCTTTTATCCAGAAACCTGAGCTTTTATGGTCAATCTCAGTTTCTCAAGAATTACGAAAGTATCTTTGTTCTTATTGGTTATTAGTAAAACCGGAAGCTCATTGGTCTACAACTCTGAACCTTTGTTTCCAATTATTGACCAACGGGGGGCTGGTTTTTAATTATGTTGTTTTCTTTTTGTCAAAAATATACCTACTGAGGTACAAATGTCAAAATCACTGCTAATATTTACATTAGAGTAGAGGCTGCTAAGGGATTGCTTCAGCTTTTCAAGATATTGATTGGTGAACTTAGATCTTTGCTTTAGTTGCAAGTCATGTTTTAAATATAAATCTTCCAGTTCATCTGCTATTTTATTAATGTTGAGGTTGTTGAAGACCTACCTTTCAGAAATTTAATTATTTTTGCCCAATGAAGGAGGAACTAGAATGTTTTCCACTGCATTGAAACCTCAAATTAATTGAAATAGGGCAGGCCTGGAATAATAATTAACCAACTGTTCTCGCTATCAGAAATGCAGGTTGCTTGCTTGTTAGTATTCATCCTTCTTCAATGTCTGAATTCGAATCTCTACTAAGCTTGCTTAAGTTCATGTCCCATTGGCATGTTTAATAGGGTTAGGATCAAATCATGGGTCCAAATTGACTTAACAGAGGAGAATTGTGGAATGTCCCTCTAGCTAGATCTTTTCTATCAACTCCTTCATATCCTTTCTTAACTCAGGGATTAAAAAAATAAGCACAAGGATTGAAAGATAAAACTTTAGGCTCAAGTTTTGTGTCAGGTTCTATTTTATCATGTTTTTTTTCTAGGTTTTGATAGGATGATTTGCTTTTGGGATGGTGAGGGGCATTTTCTCTTATAATTGAAAGATAAAACTTCAATTTTATCAATAGGTCACATCCGAAATTGAAAATAGAAAGTCACCAACAGAAGATTTCAACCTACCACATATAATCAATATGAGCTGGCAACATACCACATTGACTTTATTCAATAAATTACAAATTTAGATGGTCGGGTCTAATTTTATATTGACGTAATTTTTGAGCAATTCTTTATCAATTCCTTTCATTATATTCATGTGGAGCAGAAAAACATAGGATTATTTCTTTATGCAGAAGTGTATGCACTCTGTAGTCTACACCAAGTTGATTTGTTTCAGTTTTGTTTTACCTCTCTCTTTCTTGCTCCCAACTATGATACTGACATTCGCGTTGTTCATCTGTATTTCTGTCGAAAAGCGTGGTATTATTTGATAGAGAATCAAAATTACTACTAAATTCGATATTGCTATACAAGTAGTCATTAAGAGTGACCTGATAGACCAACCTCCCTGATACAGGGCTTGCATCAAGTGAAAATTACCCAACCACATTGTACCCTTTGGTCTTTGAAGTTAGCATGATGAGGCATAGAAACTCCTAACCCCAAGTCCCCATCCATTTTCTATCTATACATGATTCATCCTTCAGGTTATCCACAAACCTTTTGTTGTACATGTTATACAAAGGCTTTATTTCATCTGCAGATGAGGAAGTTTTTAGTCCTTGCTCATTTTCTTCAGAATGCTTTCATTCTTTGCTACCTTTTTTTTTTTTTTTTAAATCTTTTACAGTATCTTATGTTTTTTCTCAACTCTACACTCATTGCAGTGAGGCAATATACAAAAGGAGGTTAAATAAAAATAAAGTAAAAGGTGTTGAGAAGCCTTTCCACATCCCAATCCAAGATCGGAACTCATGCTGCAAATATCCTCTGCTGAAACTTGTCTTGGTTATTATGGTGTGTGGCACTTTTGTAACACTTTTGTACTCTCCAGAGGTCTATCACAGTGACCATCTATCAGGCGCAAGTTCTAGGTATGTGTCTCTTACTTCCATATGTTTTGCTACCCAATTCCCTGATTTTAATGCAAGCTATATAGAAGTTGGGTATGCGATCCAAAGTACTGGTTTGCCCCATGACCACAATAAGGCTCATTACTACGATGAAGGTTTCATGCGGTAATATTATTGCATGGCTTCTTAAATTTTGCTGTAATTGTTGAAGCATGATTTAGCTTTAATCTGACCATTGAAGCTATCATCAAGCACGTACACTTCTTTTGATGGTTAATGCCTATAATATAGTAACCAGCTCAGCTCTGTCCTGTATTTTAGAGCTCTATTCACAACTTGTCAATCCTCGAAAACTAGAGGAAAATTATGGTAATCATTCAGCTTGACATTCTTCCTGGCATCTTTTACTGCTAATGATGACTAACCCATGCTTTGTTTATGACTTAACTTTATGGTCATAATTCAAGTATTCCCTTTCCTTTTTCCCCCAAGGAATTAATGTTTGGCCAGCGCCTAGTAAGGGGACCATTTTATCATGCTTGTGTGAGGAGAGGATTGAGGGTTTGGACAATCTAGGCCTTCTGTTTCTAATCCAAGCCTCTATTATTCTAAAATAAAGGGTTCCTTCAAACTATAGACAAATAGACAATGCAAATTCAGCAGTTGGTTCTCTCAATCCCTCTAATTTTTTCTTTTTCTGATTAGTATATAGGTTTCTGCATGTCTCCCTCAGCAACTTACTGTAGCTAAGTTAAATTGTGAAGGCATTTTAGCAATCTTAACTGGACATTTTAGGGAATCAAATGGTGAACCATTGATTAATGAAATGTATATTCCATGCAGGCGAAATTTTATGAACAGGTGGATATGGGGAGAAGCAGATTTTCGTTATGTATCAGATGTAGATACCAACTGGGATGATGTCATGAAAGCTATAGAGAAGATGGGTGAACAGAATGACTACCAGGGAATTGGACTTTTGAACTTCAATACTACTGAAGTCACTCATTGGAAGCACCTCATACCTGATGCCAACCACATTGTTCTGCACCTGGACTATGCTGACATGAATGTAACTTGGGGTTCCTTATATCCAGAATGGATTGATGAGGAGCAAGAAGAAGACGTCCCAGTTTGCCCGCCTCTACCCAAGATTGAAGTCCCTGGAAAACGGCTTGATCTGATTGCTGTCAAGCTTCCTTGTAGAAATGAGGGGAATTGGTCAAGGGATGTTGCTCGGCTGCATTTGCAGCTGGCAGCAGCTAGTCTTGCAACCTCCTCCAAGGGCTTTTATCCGGTGCATGTGCTTTTTGTTTCAAAGTGCTTTCCTATTCCAAACATGTTCAGTTGCAAGGAACTCGTAGCACGTGAAAAGAATGTCTGGTTATATAAACCAGACTTGAATGTGTTGAGAGAAAAGCTCCAGCTTCCAGTTGGGTCTTGTGAACTTGCACTTCCTATGGGGGTCAAAGGTCAGTTCTAATCCAGCTTTTACATGCCTCCAAACTTCTGATATCCTTTCTTGTCGCTCTTTGGTATATATTTTTCCCTCATAAAAAATAGAACATGCTTTAATGGTTCATAAATGCTAATGAACCATAAATGCATGAACTTAACAGCTGATAGGAGGTGAGCTGCAGTTGATCTCACAAACATTTGATGCATCCCTGTTTTCAAAAATTCATAACCAAAGAAATTTTCTGCTGTATTATTGCTACTGTCATCTGCTTTAGTTAGTTTGCTGTCATAGTTTATAAAACAATTGCCTTATCCTACTAGAGATATATCTCCAACTAACTACTATACAATTACCTGAATTTAGAGGTTCTAATGTTTCATCACTAGTACTTTATAAAAGCCTAATACAGCATGTAAATACAGAGCCACTATATTCAGGGAATGCAAAGCGAGAAGCATATGCTACAATTCTCCATTCAGCTCATGTGTATGTTTGTGGAGCTATAGCTGCAGCTCAAAGCATCCGATTGTCTGGCTCGACGCGAGACCTTGTGATACTTGTAGATGAGACGATCAGTGTTTATCACAGGAGTGGGCTTGAGGCAGCTGGATGGAAAGTCCGGACCATTCAGAGGATCAGGAATCCAAAAGCAGAAAAAGATGCTTACAATGAATGGAACTACAGCAAGTTCCGGTTATGGCAGCTGACAGATTACGATAAGATCATATTCATTGATGCGGATCTGCTTATACTTCGAAACATTGATTTCTTATTCGGGATGCCAGAAATATCAGCAACTGGAAATAATGGCACACTTTTTAACTCGGGCGTGATGGTCATCGAACCTTCAAATTGCACATTCCAGCTCTTGATGGAACACATTGATGTGTTTGAGTCTTATAACGGTGGGGATCAGGGATACTTAAACGAGGTTTTCACATGGTGGCACCGGATCCCACGACACATGAACTTTTTGAAGCATTTTTGGATTGGTGATGACGAAGATGTTAAACAAAAGAAAACCCGCCTCTTCGGTGCTGAACCTCCAATTCTGTATGTGCTTCACTATCTAGGAATAAAGCCTTGGTTGTGCTACAAGGACTACGATTGCAATTGGAATGTAGATATAATGCTAGAGTTTGCCAGCGATGTTGCTCATGAAAGGTGGTGGAAAGTCCATGATGCCATGCCTGAGCAATTACACCAGTTCTGCATGTTAAGATCGACGCAAAAGGCACAATTAGAATTTGACAGAAGGCAAGCTGAGAAGGCAAATTTCACTGATGGCCATTGGAAAATCAAAGTTCAGGACAAGCGTTTGAAGAAGTGTATCGACAATGTATGTTCCTGGAAGAGTATGCTAAAACACTGGGGTGAGAGTAACTGGACCAATGATGAATTTTTTGTTCCAACACCACCAGCAATCAACACGGCATCTCTGGCAGGCTTGTGAGTTGTTTCTGAGTCTTATTTTTTATTTCTCATCATTTTCATGCCTTCTTTATGTCAATGACACAGAGTTCTAAAACTGGGTTCGCTTTTCTTTTTACTCATAAACATGTTTAGATCCATTATGTGTTATGGGCATAATAGATGAAATAACCTTTTGTTTTTTTTTTTTTTTGCCCCCGAATTGTATTAAACCAATTAGGGATCTCATATAGAAATATACTTTTTAATTTTTCACTAACATCTAAATATTTAATTTATTAATTAATATATAATCTCTTATTTGAAGCGTAAAAATTAATAATCTCTTTTCTTCGAATAAAAAAAGAAAAAACTTTTTGATTGTCCACTACCTTTGTCTAGTAAGCTGGTCACTTGTCCCCAATGGCCAATATAAATTATTGGATTGAAAGTGCCACACATGTCCAATTGTCCATGCCAACTTGGTGTTCAAGCATTGAACAAGCAACCTCAGGGATGGTTGGCTGTAAGCATCGGCATGCTCATTGAAACAGTTAAAGAATATGGGGTCAAGTTACTAATTTCACATGCCTGGTTTGTTTTGCTGAGCTTCCATGGATACACGACATCTAATTAACTCTACATAGCGTATAGAACCCATTATGTAATCCAACACCAAATATACAAACCCAAAAAGATTGAGTAAAGAGATGAATATAAAGCGAGTGTTGTTGCTGCGTAAGAGTTCCTTAATGCCCATTCCTTTAAGATCCACTAGTAGTTGAAAGAGAGATTGTGGGAATCAAAAGTGATGACAGCTGACATGCCACAATCTCATGCTTAGCACTCAACCGCAATGCTCTTACAGTAAATACAAAAAAAAAAAAAAAAAAAAAAGACTAGTGGAAGTTGACGTTCAAATGAATAAGGACATTTTTTTCCCAAAGTGGCTGCGTACGAGTTCCTTAATGCCCATTCCTTGAGTGTACTGTCAACCAGTTGATTAGTTCTGCCATACCAGTTTCAACAATGGTAATCATATGTTACCCATCATATTTTAAAAAGCCGACTTATGGTACTTGGCTAACCCCAAAATAATGTGGGTATATGTTTTAAGCCAAAGACCATAGGGCAGCTGGGCACACGAGAAGACCATTATCAAAGTTAGTTGAACATAAAGCCATATGAATTTAGGAATTAAGAGTGGGAAACTAGCCCTCTCTGCATCATGTGAAAGCGACAGAGACATGGGACCAATCTCCCTTTTGTTTGGAATCATATTCATGTAGGTTCATGTGAACTTGAGAATCAATTGTAGGAAAGAAATCATGCCCATATCATACCATATGTTCCAATTAGCATTTTCTCCAGTCAATAAAAGACATTGGACTATGGAATTACCCTGTTTCTTTAAGGCCCGTACCGACACTCCCCCGTGAGAAAGTGAGAAAAACACAAGGTGAAATTCCCCCATTGTCCTTTTGTAATTTATGCCTGCTTACATCTATTCTAGATGGCCCTTATTTACTGTTTTTTTTTTCTCTTTTTAAACGAGTTCAAGTGTTTTTGATATGTTTAATACGGGTTAAAATGTTTAATACGTTGTTCTCCTCAATTTTTTTAAGATAAATTAATTATAATTTGACATAATATTTTAAAAGTTTTTAAATAATTTTAAAAAATTCAAATATATTTTTTATCAAGTTTAATCATGTTCTTATATATTTTATTTTGATTTAAATAAATTCTTATACGTGCTATGTTGACATGTCATGATAAATAATAACATGATTATATGACAATTTTATCGTCTACGTCAACATCATATGAGTATAAGATAATAGATGATATTTTGATTAATAGTAGACAATTACCTGTTAATTATAAAAACTTATTTAATTTAAAATAAAAATATAAAAATTTCATTAAAAATAAAAAAAATAATTTATTTAAAATTTCTCAAATAATTCAAAATTTTTTTTAAAACATTATACATTATAAATTTTTATAAATATGATCTCAATTAATATGAATAGACAATTACTAGTAACGTATTTCACAAATCACAGTACATTTCAATAAGCGCAAATGCTGACTTCCGGTCTCCTTTTACCAGCTCTCCGTCTTGGCACCAATAAGCTGCATTGTTTTAGTGGTGCCAGAATCCTTGCTAAGCAATGTGAGGTCAAGGCGTAAAGCAATGGCCAACCTAATACAATTACACAATGCAAAAATTGCAACTTGGTTTGATTTCCGTGTCACCATAACAACTTTGCCTACAAGTGAAGAAAAACAGTTGGGCAATGTCATACTCCCATTACTACTACTATGCTAGCATGGAATTCTTGTCTAACTATGGGCCCCCCCAGCCCCTCTCTTGCTTGCTCCATCAATGTATATGCCCTCTCCAAGTTGTTCAACCAAGTGATGGTGAATTGGGACAAACTTCAAGAAAGGCTCCACTAATCTAAATTTAAGCAAGAAAATAAATAAGAAAGAAAGAAAAAAGAGAGAAAGCCAGGTTATAGGGAGGGAAAGTACAACCCTTTCTTTGTGTAATAATAGGATATGCAATATTGCAATATGACACATACTAGCTAAAGTATTTGTAACAGATAAATTCGACTAAACTCTCCTTGGCTTTACAATCTTAATCATTTTGACTTAATAATCAAGAAGATTCTTGGTATTATGGGAAAAGAAAAATCAAGATGATGTTGGAATCCACTGATCTCCTTGAATGAAATTTTGGACTGAATAAGTATAAACGCGCTGCGCTGGAATTTGGGAACTCCATGGTACTCTGCTAGCCACATTAGATCCTGGTCCAGAATTCCCAAATTCTCCATAGAAAAGTGTTTTCAATCCAACATCACCACTCCATGGCAGCCACCCATCTGGAGTGATAAGAGCTTCCATGAAACAATTTATAAAAACTGTCCTTGAATACTCCTTCCATGGCCTTCCCAAGAAATTCCTGTGCACTTTAGGCTTGCTATAGTAGTATCCCATGTATTCATCAGTGCCATTGAGCAAGCAGTTCTGGAAAACAAGACCAGTTGATTGAGCAGGATCTGTTCTTCCATGAGCTGTGATGGCATTGTTCTCACCTTTTTCTGGCTTCAACTGCCGGGGAGCAACTAAAACTATGCAATCTTGGAATACTGAAGCAGAATTTCCAAAGATGAAGTCCACATTCCCCTGAATACGGCACTTCTTGTAGAATTGGCGGAGTGAGTGAACATAGAGAGTATCTTGATTGCCTATGAATTCACAGTTCTCAATGACAGAAAGATCGCTATCTGATCTGAAGGCTACTGCTTGGTGGGCATCAGGGCCTGCTGTGTTCTTGATTGTGAGACCACTGGCCATAAATCCATCCCCAAGAACTCCTGCAACATGCCAATGCAACACATTAGATAGCATGACAAGCTTGATTATAAAATTCTTTGGCTTACTAACCTTCATTCTTCACTCATATATTTGCCATAATTATATCTAATGCCTTAACAAAAAGGGTATCTTACTACCTTCTTTGGTATAGATGAGTGAGCAAGACTTATGAGTTCAATGAAGAAATTTTGCTCAAAATGGGGGCGATATAAGCTCAGGGAAATCATGAACATCTATCTAGACACAATCTCATTAGCTTTAGATGGAATTGAAATTGAATGTATATACAATTCTAACCAGTTGGCGTCTGTATTAATCAAAACAAGTTGTTTATTTATTAGCACCTCTTCAATAACTTTGAGATTGACTCTTAAGGAGAAAAGATGCATCGAAATCAAAAGATCCCGCCCTGTTACTTTAAGCTGTGAGACTGCAAAATTCGATGGAAAACAAAGTGGAAACTTCGTCTCCACAACCTTATACATTTGTCAATGCATTAAGGAGAAATGTTAAACAAAGTTAGATATTTAAATAATAACACAGAAGCAACAAACACCCTGACAATTCCAAGGAGAAGCTAATCCTGTCTACATACGGAACCTAAACCATGTGGTTGGTTTGCACAAAAAGGGTCAAAACAAAGGTAAAAGCAATATTTTATAACCCTCAAAACTAAAAGTTAACACTTGTCAAATATAGGCGTAACCACTACTCCTAATTTTTTTGAAAAACTGACTTTGGTTTCCAAACTTTAGTTTCAGCTTAACTAATTACTTAGTCAAACCATTGGAAAGGAATTGAATGGATTGGGTATGCACATGAGAAATTTACACGGATGTGGAAGCTATTCTCGCTTTTCTTTTACAAAAAGAGAGCAATTGACTCAAATCTAGCATTCTTTATCACCACCCCATCAAACGCTAACATCACTTTTAGGTCAAGTAGTCTGAAACTATTCATATACAATGAAAAGTCCGCTCCTTTCTCTTTTCCACATTTATGAATTTGGACAATTTGACTTATTCCAAGTCTACCTAGCGGTATACTTTTCCAACTAAAATAAACATGGCAGGTCGGCTCTTGATCTGATCATCCTACTCCAACATTACTGCTTTACAAGAGTCTATGTCCGCCTTTTAAGTATTAAAAAAAAAATAGAAATGGCATTACTATTTTAAGGACAACAAATGGAGAATCCAACACACTGACTGTGCACAAATGAAATGAATGTACTAATAAATTATTAAATCCATATTATTATTTATGGTTTGATTAAACTAAATTGATTAAAAATAGAAAGAAGAGGGTACTTACCGACCGTAGCAGAATTGTAAGTGGTCATTCCAGGCTGCCCCACATTTGCAGAACCCGTAATAATCGTTTTACCCATCCCATCCCCCAAAAACACCACGTTTTTCTTCTCAAACGGAACCCTAACGGTTTCCTCATAAACCCCTTCCTTTATATGTATCACGAAACGCCGTGTCGTCTCTGCATTATGCGGTGCAGCATTAACGGCGTCTTGCACCGTCTTGTAACACCCTCCACTCCCGTCTTTACACACCGTTACGTCCGGCTGTAATTCCGGCGGGAAACCCCCCTTAAACCCCAAGTCCGTCCCGCCAGACCCGCTCTCGTAAAACCCGTCCCGTTCCGTTTTGGGAGGGGCCCACGAGGCTATATCATTCCCGTAATTATCGTAAGAGACCATCATGGCTAACGCGTTGCTGCTGTGTTCGGTTAAAGAGCTCAAAAACGCCATCGTTTGATCGACCAATTTGGTGTCGTTTACGTACTTGAGAGCGCTCCAACAATCGTATTGGTAGCACAAGGCCGCGCTCATCCATGCACGTGCATCTTTGACCTTGCCACGTGTCAACCCGTCATTCGCCGAGTTTATGCGGTAGTCTGAGTATGAAAGAATTTCCAGGCAGGTGGTGGCGGCGTTGGTGCGGTTAAGATTGCCTTTGGAGGAGTCGAGGATGGATTTTACCATGGATTTTCCGGTTTTGAGGTTTTCGGAAGAGACGGCAATGGCTGATTGAATGATCTGGAGGGAGGTCGGGTTAGGAGGGAGACTGGAGGATTGTGTTAGGGAGGTCTCACATGGCTGTGGGAAGCGCGTGGATTGGCATGCAAGGTGGATTTGAGAAGAGGGAGGGGTGGAAACAGGGGAATTTTTAGGAGACAAATGCGGGTCTTGATGGTGGTGGTGGTTGCGAGAGGAAGAAGAGAGGGTGAAGAAAAGGGTGAGGGAAAGAAGGGATAGGAGAAGAAGAGTGGACATTGATAGAAGCAAACAAGTGGATTTCCAAAGAGGGTTTTTGGAAGGTTTTTTGTGGGAATGTTGTGACAAGGGCTGTAAAGATGTTGGCATAGTGTTTGGGTTAGGGGATATATCATAAATATATATAATTGGTAGTGCTGGAGAGGTTGGAAATCATTTGGGAAGTTAGTAATAGGTGGTGATTAGGCAATCTCAATTTAGGACACTGAAAATTTTCGGATTTGGCTTTTTTGGATGAAAAGCGAACACAAGGGAATTCACGGGGAGGGATGAGAAGGGAAAGCTAGAGTTGGGAGTCACGGGAATTTTGATTTTGGATTATTCGGAATGGAAGGATTATAGGCTAAAGGGGTAGGGGAGTCACGGGAATTTTGATTTTGGATTATTCGGAATGGAAGGATTATAGGCTAAAGGGGTAGGGGAGGACGTTGGTGGAAATGGAAGACGTGGCCATTTACTGTCACGAGATCTTTAGATTGATTGGGCCGAAAAATCCGGAAGACATTCGGGAGGACAGAGGAGAGGGCGTGGAAGAGAGTAAATGAGGGACTGGTGATAGTGGTTTTCTTATTTCTATCTATTAAGTATGAACAATAATAATGGTCTTAAAATGGCAATGGAGAGAGAAAAAAAAAAAAAAAGAGGTTTGCTTCGTACATATTACTAATTTAACGTAGGAAACAAAGGAATGGGTCTTTCCTGTTTAATGTTTATCACAGCAAGTTGGTCTTGACTCTCGAATAAGAAGAGAGGGAGACAGACAATGCTCAGTGCTTGCTTCGAGCCCGGAAATTTTTTTGATGCCAGTTCCAAAATAAGACGAACAATAACAACAAAGTTGCTATGAACAGAGAAAGAGGAAGAGTGAGGGTAACAAATAAATTACTATATTTATTGCGTGTGAGTCCGGGATGGGGCTGGGCGTTGCTTAGGCCTAATGGATCCGCTTCTCTCTCCACTCAACTTCCTTCTCATCTTCCTTTGGAATGAAATCTTCGCCGTTAATACGTTACACTTCACACGTACACGACTCACGTGCCATGCCTATTGCCCAAATTTATGTACATTTGCTTGCTAACTAGGTTGAGTAATACCAAATTTATGTATATAATTTTCGATTATAATTTTTCCTCCATCACTAATTCGCTGTCCACATTTGACTTTCACTTTATATTAATTAAAAACTAACTTTAATATATTTTACATTAATTTTTTATTAAAAAATAATAATATTGATATCTTACACATTTTTAATGCCAAAAAGCTAAAAATATATATTAAAAATTAATTCAATATATATATATATATATATATAAATAAATAAAACAAAAGCAATTAATGAAACCGTGATGATATTTAGTTAAGACTTAGTAAATGTTTTTGTGAATTTTTATGAGGGTCAATGAGTTAATTTATAGCCGTTGAACAAGTGTTACATTTAACAGGTTTTTGAGTAAAAATAAATAAATGTGAAATAAATAGCCAAATGGATAGATTATTCAAATGCAACCTAATTATTGTATGATGGTACCTGTAACTGCAAGCAAAGAAGTGATGCAAGATTTGCTTCCTCTTCTTTACCAGCAACTTGCTCAGCATACCATATCGTTTTTAATTGCCCAGCTCCATAATCAGGAGAACCAGAAAAAAGGCAAAGATTGTAGCTTCACCACTGTTCATGGGAGAAAAAGTGCAGAATGTACTACATTACTTAGATTTACCTGATAAAAAAAAGAACCTTAATGAGAGTTAAACAGTAAACACCTGCAAAATCAGAATAAGAAACAATATGCTCCATAGAGGTTGCTTTTTGACCTCAGTGCAGAACAAACAATAGGAGGATAGCTCCTCTCCAAGAAAATGAAAATGGGAAAAGCAAGTTAGTGGTGAAGAAGTGGAAGAACTTCAAACAACTACTACCTGCACAAGAACAAATCATCAATGTTCACAGATAAAATTCCATTTTATAAGAGTGTGCTACATTGTTTTCAAGAAGGAAAAAAGTAAGACAAAATTTGATGATCAACCCTATTGAAAATTGTGTATGATCATATTGTTCTATAGGCTATGTATTTCGAGATAATAGCGTGGCTTCTGAACAACTTTTACACTTTACGAGCTAGTGTCCTCTGCTTTGTTGCATGCTGAACTACTTTTTCTTCTACACGGAGACCCTTCCGCCTCCTCACGGCATCAATGAGCTTTCTTGCCGTATTTGGAAGAACACTAGAACCATCTCCAAACTCTTCTATCTCCTCTTCTGTTTTGGGTACAAAAAAAGGATCCTCAGGAAGTGCTTCCCAATGGCTAAGCACAAGAAGTGCACTAGAAGCCCCAGATGTCCATCTCCTTAACTCATCAGCAAAACCAAAACTTTCAGAAACTGGCACATAAGCATGCACAGTAAAAAGTGGAGAGCCTTCCTGCATTTCTTCCTTCAACACTCGGGCTCGCCTCCGAGCAAGCACAGCATACATAGGGCCCAAATATTCAGTTGGAGTATTCAACTCGCAAAAGTACATGGCTTCAACAAGCCGAGGTTTCCTCTGAAGCACAGCTGCTCTACAGGCATCCTTGACTGCTGTCATTACCTGTCCA
The DNA here is from genome assembly GCF_000208745.1 of Theobroma cacao. Classification (NCBI taxonomy): domain Eukaryota; kingdom Viridiplantae; phylum Streptophyta; class Magnoliopsida; order Malvales; family Malvaceae; genus Theobroma; species Theobroma cacao. The sequence continues at coordinate 7,067,784 of NC_030850.1, forward strand.
GTAAAGAGACCATACTGCTCAGGTTGTTGGTTAGGTTCTGATTCACTGGCCTGCCCAGTTGAGGAAGAGATATAAGCTTCAACAACAAATGCTAGTCCCCACATTGGTTCATCACATAAGGGGCCAGCTGCAGTAGCTAGTTCAAATCCAGACATCACACTACTTTCAAGACTCTCCACCTCTATGTAGAGTGGTTGAGTTACTTCTGAAGATTGCACAGCAGCCATATCACCAGCACTAGAATTGTCAGCAAACCCCAATCTTAGAGATACATGAGGGGAACCACATATCAGAACAGAGCCATCATTATTCTTCCTTTTGTAATCTGGAGTGAAGAGGATGTTAGGACCAACCTGCCTTGGACCAAGTGCCCAGATCCTCCTAAGAAACTTAAGCCACTCACCTTTGCATTTCTCAGACTGATCCTTGTCATTTTCATTTCCACACAAAATATCACCCTCCAGAGTATCAACTATGCGTTTACTGAGTACTTCAATTGGATTCTCATCTTCCCTCACGTTCGATCTATGTATTTCCAAGCCTTTACCACTCTGCCCTGGTTTACCTCCAATAATATCTGAGAGCAAATCAGCACTTTCATCAAGCACCTTGGTTAGTGTAGGTGGAAGTTTCATGACTTGAACGCGGATGACACATCTTCCATTTGGAGTCATTTTTTCAACATAATCTGAGCTAGCACTCAATCTTTTCAAATCCTCCAATGGATTAGATAAATCACCCTCAATGGTCTCTTTATACAACACAAGAGGTGGAGAGACTTCCAGGCTCACCTTTGCAAATCTCTCCTTCAAATCTTTTACACATCTTTCTAGATGAACCTCCCCAGCAGCAGCTAACACATGTTCCCCTCTAGATGAAACAGTGACCTCCACAAATGGATCTGCTCGATTCAGAAGCCTCAGTCCTTTCATAAGAGCACCCATGTCTGCTGGATCAGATGGTTCAATTGCAACCCTCAGGGTGGGGGCAACTTGGAAAGCCATACTTGAGAACGGCCAACAGTTTCTTGTGGATGAAAGAGTTGCACTCTTTAGTATATGCTGACCAAGTCCACGGATTGCCACAATATTCCCTGCCCTTGCCGAGGCCACTGGTTTCAGACCTTGACCCATCATTAAATATAAGGAATGCAATTCAGCTTCCTGCACATGCTTCTGCATTGATTCCCCTCTCAATGGATCATATAAAGCTGAAAGCACAAAAACTCTTTGTCCTGATGTAAGAACCCCACTAAATATCCTAGCAAATGAAAGGAAGCACTCATCTGATTCACTGCTTCCACCTTCATCATTGAAATTGTTTAAAATCTCCCCATGTGGACCCCGTTGGGGCAGCATCTTTGTCGGGATGGCAAACATTTTAGATACAAATGCAATACATGGTGCTTCAGAGCTAGAATCACAAGCTTCAACTGATTTTCTCACAAAATCAGCCTCTTCAAGCACATTAGAGTCTACCCCTTCATCAAGAATTTCTCTTTTGGGAAGCAAGCGTGAAATTCTAAGTGATTGAGCAGCAATTGGATCTGGCAGACACTTCACCACCATTGACAAAATTGCATCTGACAAAGGAAGCCATCTGCTCATGACAGCTTGAAGTAAGATCTTTGGGTCCTTATTCTGCAGTTCACGAGGAGGCACAGACAAATTAAAAGATTTAATCACCTTCTCAAGCATCCCTTTGTCCCCATCAGGCTCCAAAGCAGCCTGGTAAACCTGCCAAAGTGGCTCAAGGACAAACTGCACAAACATCGGCCGAGCCTTACTTCCTACACCTAGTCCCTTCTTCCCAACAATCATCTTGGTCTTCGGATTGAAATATCGAGGACCCCAAAAGGCCTTTTGCAGTGCAGCTGCACTTGCTCCAAGCTTAGAAGCATAGAATTCAGCAAACTCATTAATTGTAAAACCCCACCCATCCAATGCACACACAAACGCAACATTTCCCTTTTGGGGTTGAAAAGTATCCTCCTCATCATCCTCTATAGACTCCCAATTCTCATCAGTCACCTCACCAGAAGGGCCAGCAAGTATCGAATCAACATCAGACAAATATTTCTCTGACTTATATGTACTCATGATCCCATTAACCTCATGAACGATCCTCAATAACCGATTATAAGCTTCTATAGGACTCAACTTCAACTCACATATCAACCTATCAATTTTATTAAGAACTAAACATGGGGTAACCTTCTCTATCCAAGACTGACGCAGAACCGCATGAGTTTGAATATGAACGCCCTCAACAGCATCAACCAAAACCAATCCACCATCACTCAACCGCGCAGCTGTGGACACCTCACTACAAAAATCCATATGACCAGGGGAATCTATAAGGTTAATCTCGTAGTCTTTATAATGAAGAGCTATGGAAGAACTCTTCATTGTTATCGCTCTCCTCTGTTCTTCATCAAGATAATCCATATACCTAAGTTTACCAGCTAGTTTAGGGTGAAGTACACCGCCACCCGTGGCGGCTATCAAATGATCAGCCAATGTAGTTTTACCATGATCAACATGTGCTAAAATACATATATTTCTAATCTTTCTCGTGTCAGAGTCACCCATTTCTTTTCTTCCCCAAGTTACAACAACAACAACAACAACAAGAAGCAGAGCGAAAATAACAAAGAAATATGCTGAACAATGTATTGGGAATCTTAAAACCAAACAAAAACAAAATTGGGTTTTTGTAAATGATTCCCAGGCTATGCAAGCAAAGAAAATTGAAAGGGGGCTGACCTGGGCGTTTGTCTCGCGAGAAAGAGAGGAAATCGTTGCTGTTTGCAAGAGAATGAAGGGGTAAGTAACCTTGGCTGGGCTGGGCTGGGCTTCTTTTCAGGGTTTGCAACTTGGAAGCGATCAGGGCTAAGATCCTTGCATGATTTAGTTTTAGGGGATTAGGGATTAAGTGTATTTTCCGTCGAATCTTTTTAGATGGAGAGGGAAAGGGAATCAAACAAAAAAAAAACCACATATAATAATGATTATAATATATATGTTTTTGGTACATGTTCTTGTCTATTAAAATGTGATAAACACTTTATAATATTTTTATTTTCTATTCATCTTTTTTAATGTTTTTAAATTTTTTTTATTTTAACATTTAGATAAAATATCTAAACTTTTTAAATTTTGATCAAAACTACAAAAAGTATATTAATTTTTAAAATAAATACTTCATTTTAAAAAAATATTTTCACTAAACACAATATGATAATATTTTAAAAATAATTTTACTTTCTATTAATTTTAAAAATTATTATTAAATAAATTATAATTTTTATTTAAAAAAAAGTTCCAATCACCCTAGATCGGAGATCGAGCTCCCCAATGCTTCCTTGGGGAGCCCGATCAAGGCTCCCAAGGCAGCACCAGATTCGATACTCCTTTGGGAGCTCCAATGCTACTTTGGGGAGCTCAATTTGAGGCTCTCTAAGAGAGCTTCAATGCTCCCTTGGGGAGTCTGGTTTGGTGCTCCCTTGGGGAGCCTAATTTGAGGCTCCTTTAGTGTAAGGGGACGGAGTAGGTCAACTTGAAAGAAAGAAAATAAATAAAAAATATATATTTTAGATCTTTTATATTTAATATGAATGCAGTTTCAATGTTTGAGGTAAAATATTTATTTTGAAAATTAATGAACTTTCGAATAATTTTTATCAAAACTTAAAAGATGTTTAAATATTTTACCCTAACATTTATGTTTGAGACTACTGTTAATTTTTTTTTTATTTTAAGATGTTTCAAAATTATTATTCCCTTTTTAGTAAAATAAACTTAAAATTTATATGATTTGTAAATTTCATAAATAATATTTATTATTTTTTTGTTTTACATTTAACACCTTGAGAATATAAATTAATTTAATAGAATTGAGTTGATGTAATAGGAAACTTGATGTAAGATGTAAATTCCATACATTTATGCAATAAAAAGGAAATTGAAGCTTAACTTAGAAAGAAAATTGATATATGTGATAAAAAGATATTATTTTCTTTTTGTCAAATTATTTTTTATTAAAAATAAAATTCGAATCCCAATTTTAAAATAAATGATTTATGGACTTAATATAAATGGTAAAGTTTAAGGATTTCCTAAAATAAAAAAAAGAAAGTTACTTCGAAATTTTTGATAAAATTATTAATGAAAAAACAAACCAAAGGCAAGACAACACAATAGAAAAGAGGCGAGGAAAAAGGACAAAAACAAAAGCGGGGCCCAATGAAATGGGGAAAGCAAAATCTGACAAGGTATTTGCATATACCTAATAGGGAGCTTTAAGTCTTCCTTCCCCGAACTCCACTCTATCTCTCTCTCTCTCTATCTCACCATTGACGATCAACTGACGGCTGAACTCACATTTTCTCTCTCGGATAGCTCGATCCCTTGCTTACTACTTTCGCTCTAGCTATTTCGCTCTCATGGTAAGTCCACTTTCTCTCCTTCGATCTATTAATGTATATCTATGGTTTCTAGGGTTTAGTTTCTTGTCTCTGTTTAGAGAACTTTAGCTTTAAACCCTAGAAGGCATATAAATTAGGATTATTTAGGGTTCCATTGACTCTTTTGATTATTGGGTCTCTGTTTATTTGCTTGAGTTTCTTTGGTTCGTGATCTTGAATCTATTTTTTCCCCTTTCTCTATAACGAATCTTGAATCTATTATTCTAAGGGTAGGAAACACTCGATAGGTTTTTGATTTCTTGTTGCTTTTTCAACCAATTGAGTTGTTGAGCCATGCGTATTAAAATAATTTTCTTTTTGATTGCATTTACTAGTTTTAGGCTGTTTTCATCAATGAGCTAGGTGCAAATAGGAAACAGTTGACGATATTTGGGACAATTATTGGAATGAATGCAAGTAACTTGTCTTTTGACTTATTTTGCTCAGACTATAAGGTCATAGCTTTTTTTTAAATAGTTTCTTAGTTAGGCAATTGGATTGTTGAAATTATAAAGCTTAAAACAAAGTAATATTCTACACTTCCAGATAGCTCGATACTCAATTTGACAGAGAGCTTTGTTTGTAGTATGTTTTGCTAGAAAATATCAGTAGGATTACAGTGCATTATTTATTGCTGACTAGTGATACTGCCCTTCATTTAAACTTACTGCTTTTTCAGAACTTTCTTTTTTTTTGTGCAAATATTATATTTTATTGTTATTATTGGAAATTAGAAGTTTAAATGTTATACTGTTGTGATATATGTTGACTACTTTTAGTTGTTTAATAGTGTTTTAGGCACCTTTGAATTTGGGTAGTCAACAATATCATGCCTCTAATGGGGTTTGCTATGTCTGTTTGCTTGAGTCTTTATTAGGTTTTCATCTCTATGCTCAAAAACATTGCTTAGACAACATGAGACTAGGTATCAGGATAGATAGTACCGTGTGTGCTTTAGTTCTATGTATCTCATAAGAGTACATTTACCAGGGTGCTAATATCAGACATAATTTTGATGCAGTATTTTTCACAAGGTCAATGGTTGGAGGATTTACCAAGTGCATTCGATAACTGATGCAATTGTTTTTGCAATGGCATTCTCTCCTTCCTCAAGTGTCACATTGGATATGAGCTCGTCTTAAGGCTTTTATAGCAGTTTGTTAAGTGGAGAGTGCCAAAGATTTTGACATAGCAATATAAAAGTCTGGATCATAATTCAAGAAAAAAGAATCTCTTAATCTTTGGAGTTTGTTTTGCTGAATCCTCCTGATGCTCAAATTACATCATTGTCTTTATGGAGTGAAGGATGGGTTTGGAAGCAAGACACATCCCTTCTATGAATGAAAAGGCTAAACAATGCAGTTTGGTTGGTTGGAACAAATGTTTACAAGTACATAATCTAAATATATGTGTGAATGTGGTAGAGAAAGCAGCTAAAGTATACAAGATGGTGAATCATTCTTGTGTAGGGAGGAACTTTTGCTGACAATCTAAAGAAGTTTCAGATGATATATGTGCTGATTTGGAGATAGGAACAAAAGTATATTGTATTACTGTTACAATGAAAATTTGACTCTTGTACCAGATTTTAACATTAGTTTTTTTTTTTTTTTTTAGAGTAGATCTATATCTATGAGTTGGATGACTTAAGACTATGCAACTTGGTACTGTTGTTAAGAGTGATGAGGATTTAGGTTCTTATGGGCACCTTTTTTTGCCTTGTTATGTGAATTGTTCAATTGTATTAATTAGATTTATGCTCATTCATACAAAAATGATACTTGCTAAATTTGAGAATATTAGGCCCTTGCTGATGTTGAGGCATAGGCCATGACCTACAAAAGCTTTTTGTTATTGCAACATGCAGTTATCTCTTTGTACCTTGGCATACTGTAGGTAGTTTTAACAACTCTAGGTGGTGCTATATGGAGCTTTCAGCCATAGTTGTATATTTTGGGCATTAGACTCATGCAACTGCCTCACCTATCACGGTTTCTGGCAAATGTATTTTTTTCTATTTTTGGGAGGTTCTTTTGGTACAATATAACCCTAGTATTTGCTAATATAGTTGGGCCTATAACATAATATATGAATTGTTTTGTGATGTCTTCTAAATCTAGCATCTTCAATCTGCTGCAGAAAGAGCTTGAAAGATTCTTAATTTGTGCTGTGGATTTTTGATATCATTAGGCAAGGAATGTTTTTGTTAGACTCTTGGATGCTTTCCATGTCATGAGGATAACTTGGAAAGTTTTTAAGTTTATATATTTTTTGGGGTGGGGTGCAGTTTGAGTTTTCATTTTGTATGTTTCCCCTTTATTTGGTTGTTGCCAAACCAGCTGCAAATCTGTAGTCAATATATTATATGTATCAGTATTGTCCATTTATTCAGCTAATCTTCTATTCTTTTATTGCCTTTATCCTTTGATTTGTACTCATACAAGCCCTTAAGCTTTTTGGAAAATTAATAGTTGTCGAACCCATTGCTGGCGGCATTTTGTACGCATGGCATGACCTGATCATATGACTCATTCCACATCAGCTAATATTTGCCCATGTCAGCTGTCACGTGGAAAGAAAATGTCGGTTGGCATTAAGTTTGATGGTTGTCAATAACCATTAAGGATAGAATACTAAATTTGATAGTTGATTAATATATATTAAGGGTTGTTAGATATATTCATACAACAACTTGTATGCACAAAGACAGGGAAAGTTTTACAAATAATATAGTTACGTGGGGAGGGTACCATGTCAGTTGTCACGTGGAAAGAAAATGTCAGTTGACAGTAAGTTTGATGGTTGTTAATAACCATGAAGAATAGAATATTAAATTTGATAGTTTATTAATATATATTAAGGGTTGTTAGATATATTCATACAACAACTTGTATGCGCAGAGACGGTGAAAGTTTTACTAATAATATAGTTACATAGGGAGGGTATGTCTTTCTGATGCTTTTGGATAAAAACTCACCCTTGCCTGACTATAAGCTTGATATCATTTTATATCCAAGTATTTAATATAAGTTGAAGTGACTATACTTATGTATGTTGAGTGTACAATTTGTCACATAGATGACATGTTGGGCTCTCTGGTCTCAGATTCAAATGAACTAAATCCATTCTCATAAGTTATGGAAAAACTGGTGTTTTGAATTTCTCTTATTCCATCCTTGAACCTTGTAATAGCGGTCTCTTTAGGCAAAATAGTCGTTAGAAACCAAACAGCAAAATAAAACAGGAATCTAATTTTAAAACACTAGTAATGCTGCATGCCTCGTGCTTGCAATGAAATTAGCATGTTGACATGTGATTTGGGAATGTGTCATATTTTTATTGCCTTCATGTAGTCTCTCTTCTCATTTTTGTTTTTGGAAATTGGACATCTGTTTAATGGAATTGGATTTTTGCCCTATGCAATTTAAATCAAATAGCAGAGTGGACATGAAAATTCACTGACATGTGAATTAGATCCTACCATGAATTAAATCAATGATGGACTTGAGACAGATGGAGGGTGGTTGTATTTATTAATGTCTTACTTCCCTACTTCCAGATCATACTGCATTGATAAGAATACGTGCTACTACTTTTGGTGAAATGAGTGGCAGCAGAAAACGCTGTTCTAAGTGGGATTCAAAGGAGGAGCGGCAATATTCTCTTGAAAATGTACGAGACGCTGCTTGGCCTGCGAAAGCAGGTGTGAGTTTTCATGATAGAGAATCAGAACATGGGTATTTTTCTCCAGAGGTTGGTAGGAATGGCAACAAGTGGTCTTTTATGGAAGCCAGTGACATGATGAAATCTAAGCATGGACTGCCTTCAAGGGAATCTTTAACCGGAGGCAGAGGTGCACGAAAGGATGATAACATCAATGTTGACTGTGTCAAAAATTGGAAAACTACATCTCCGTGGGATGGGGATGAGACCTACAGCATGAGAATGTCTCCTGGTCTTGATGATTGGAGGCAACAAAATCGTCGCCATTCTCCTAAAAGTGATTGGAGCAGGTCTCAAAGGTTTGATTGTCTACTTGTGTATCCTTGATTATTATTATCATCTTTTTGAAGATGTCCTGGTTGTTAGTATACTGTTTGTATAACCTGACTCTATCGTATCAATCCCATGACCTATATATTATGTATTTATTCTTCAATGTTGCTAAGAAATTGAGAATCACATACTTATTGCTTCTTTTTGCAATTTCATTTTTGTTGAAAGTGCTTCCCTGTGCTAAATATATTTCATTTTTTCTCCAATTAGTTTGTGATTTTCCCCCCAGGGTGATTTTACTTGGATTTTGTGTTGTCACTGAGGTTGCATCTCAGCTTAATATGTTGAACATGATGTTTTGGACTCTCTAATTAAAATTATATTCTATGCTTTTTGCGTGGATAAATGGTTTTGTCTCCTCTGATCTTTCTGTACTGTCTTTTTTCTTCTTCCTGTTGAACACTGTCTAATATGTCTCCCAATATTTAGTTTTACCCACAAAAGCAGGAGTAGGAGCTGGAGCAGGAGTCGTAGTAGAAGCAGGAGCCGAAGTCCAGTTCGTGGCATTAGGCGGCAATCAGGATTCCATGAAAGAACCAGAAGCAGATCTGGAGTGTCAACTCAAATATGTAAAGAATTTATGGCTGGGAGATGCAGGAGAGGCAGTCAGTGTCAGTTTCTTCACCAAGATATTCAAAGTCATGAGGATGGTTGGGATAATAGACAAAAGAAAGCTGGGGGTTCAAAATATTTTACTCCGAATGATGGTAAAGAGTATCTGATAAAGAGTGGAAGGTCTACTGATTGCTGTAATGATTATCTGAAAGGTAATTGTCGCAGGGGGGCATCTTGTAGGTTTGCTCATGATGGTGCCTCTGATGGCTTCAGTAGAGGATCCATAAATGAGGTAAGTAGGGAAAGAGAAAGCAACAAGAGGAACAGAGTTGCAACTCCAGAGCGAGATGGTGAGCGTGAAGCTCGAAGAAGTGATGTTCCTTGCAAATACTATGCTGCTGGAAATTGTCGTAATGGAAAATATTGTAGGTTTTCTCATCATGGTCAGGCACGTGCAAGTCCTGAAAGGTCACGTGGTGATAGGGGGGGATGGGGTCAAAGTTTGGTTAGTGTGGATAAATTACGGGATGGTGCAAAATTTAGAGATGCAGATGCTTCATATAATGTGGAGAAATCTAGAAATGGTCCAAAATGGAGTGATGCTGATGCTTCAAATGAAGCAAAGAAATCCTGGGCTGGTCCAAAATGGAGTGATGCGGATGCTTCAAATGATGTGGACAAATCTTGGACTGGTTCAAAATGGGGTGATACAGGTACCTACTCAGGTGCAGCAAATATGAGCAAGGACATTAATGGAAAAGTGGGTGCCTCAGAATCAAGATTCCCTGATTGGTCCATGGACGAGAGATGGCAGCATAATTATGATGTAAGTGGAAAGAGCAGTGAGACTAAAGTGCATTATGAAACAGTTGATATTGACAAGGATGAAGCAATTCCAAGGAAGATAGAAAATGCTGGTCTTAGTACTGGTGTATCTGAACCAAGGGGTGCTGAAGAGTCACTTGGTGATATGGAGATGTCTCCTGAGTGGAATTACAGGATCCCCTCTTCTGTGAAAAAAGAAACTTCTCATAGTTCAAAGTCTCAAGCTCCCATTGACACATCTTTACCAGCTCATGAAAAGGATATAGCTGAAGAGGCCTCAGGTCGGGTGTGTGATGGGCTTGCAGCTTCACAGCCAATCTCAATTCAGAAATCTAACTTTCAACATGACCATGTGATGAGGGGGAGCAGTGCTGTTGCATTGCCAAGTGATAGCAATGCTGCTAGCAGAAATTCTGCTATTTCACACATTGATCTAAATTTTTCAAGCAACATCCTGCAAATGAAAAGCTTTGACCAGCCTGGGCCAAGTTCAAGTTCTTTACCTTATTCAAACTTAAAAGTAGTTGGACAAAGTCAAGTGGCAATCCCTTCAGACTCTAATGAAGTAAATGTAAAAGTTACGCAAAACAACCTGCTGTTTCAGGAGGAGAAACCAAGCAACAAAATGAATATTGGCGATACAAATACATCGAATGGTAATTCTGGAACTCAGTCAACTCAAAACATGGTAAGCAATGAACAGCTCACCCAACTTACCAACCTTTCAGCCTCTCTAGCTCAGTTATTTGGAAAGGGGCAGCAACTTCCACTACTTCATGTTGCTCTTAATGCCCATGATGCAATGCAGGTGAATTCTTTTGCAAGTTCTGGAGGACCTATTGAGCCTGATTCCATGCCAACTGTACAACCAGGTCAAGACGTTACATTCCTGAAGCAATATGACCCTATATCTGATAGCATTGAGCCTGTTAAGAAGCAGGACACAAATACTAAGCCTTTGGGGTTTTCAATACATCCTGTTGCTCAGAAGAATACTGCAGATGGAAAACCAGAACTATCAGCTAATATGTTACTACCATCATCTCTTGTGGGTAGCACAAATGGTGGTGATTATCATAATGACCACAGTTGCAAAAGAGAGCCTGATTCCGATAGCCATATGCCAAATCGGGTGGAGCCTGTTGCAAGTTCTGAGGTGACAAAGGAAAATGAAGGAGTTGAGGAAACCAAGAAAGCTCAAGAGGAGAATAAGAATGGTCCATCAGAGAATGTAGATGCAGATGATAGGACTGATGAGGGCAAGAAGAGCAAAGATGGTAAGGGGATTCGTGCATTTAAATTTGCACTTGTTGAGTTTGTCAAGGATCTCCTCAAACCAACATGGAAGGAAGGTCAAATTGGCAAAGACGCATACAAAAACATTGTGAAGAAAGTTGTTGACAAAGTGACCGCTACAATGCAAGGAGCTAATATTCCTCAAACACCTGAAAAAATTGATCAATATCTGTCATTTTCAAAACCAAAGCTTAGCAAACTTGTACAGGTGAGTGCAGCTTACTTTTAAATTGAAGGTTTCAAACTTTGTAGGGGAAGGGTAAAACAACATAAGACCTTTCTTTTGTTGTCTTTTCCATTAGTGCTTAGCATGTTTATCTGGCCTTCATTTGTGCCATCATTTGTAACTTTCGTTATATCACACAATAACATGCTTATTGCTAGGGGCTCTTGATCAATGTGCTTTTGGTCATATAAGTTGCAACTCATTGGAAGATGTCTTATGTCATGTCAATGGTTGAAGTTGATAGACAATTTCCTTTTATAATGTTATTGTTAATTTAATCTAGGCTGTTTCATTTTATGCATAGTTTGCTGACCTCTTTACATTCCTTATTCTGTTGCAGGCATATGTGGAAAAGTTTCAGAAGAACTAAAAGAAACATGGGATCGTCCTGTCTTTTTGTTTTATTATTTTTATAGTTATATATTAAGCCGTCATATCTTTTGTTTTTTTTTTTCATTTCTTTATCCAGTTTCCTGTAGCTTCTAGGAATGCTAACCTTTTCATTTTTGTTTATGTTTTATTCCTTGGAAGCAGGGTTAGGTAGTGAACTTTAACTCCCTGTAGATATTTTGTTATTTTTGTATTAGAAGTTAATATATGATGTTGGCACTTGCTTGTCATATGTGGGTATTTTGTGCCAGTTGTGATGTTTCTAAATCTAGTGTCTGATAGTGATTGTTGCTATCTAGGCATCCTGTTTGATCTAGGGTTTTATATGCCTGAGTTAGATGTTTAGACATTTTTGAAACTTAGCATGTTATTTTCTTGGCATTTAGCATTGATATGTTTGTCAGTGAAGAGCATAGAAATTTTGCCTTATTAAAGTTCATATAACTGCATGCCTGCATTGCCAAGGAATTGCCAACATGGTCATGCAGTTGGGTTGTTTTATGCCATGAGATTTCCTGCCATTGCTTCTGAGCGTGAAGAACACAATGAAAATTGTCTTCAGTGACGCAAGGAATGCGAAAGATAATTGTTAATATACATTTTGTGTATGGATTTTGTAGTAACAGGACACTTGGTGAAGTATATCTCTGTTGAATGGAAGTCCCCGTCATTTTTTCATGAAGTTATGCTTCAGCGTCCTTGGTATTATTATGTTTTCTAATGCTTGACAGCAAGTGGATGCTGCAATACGGGGTTCTTGTCTGATCAAGCTTTTGGCATAGCTAACATCCAGAACAGTGGTATGACTGAGCCATTTTATGTAGTAACACTTTGCTCGTAAGTTATCGTGTCAGATATAATGGACCAGGATTACGTTGAGAAGTTTAAGCTAATATTAAAAGGGATCATGCCATGCATGCAAAGACTCAAGTGGTTTTGTTTAAATTTTGATAATTTGTTTGAATGGGAATATGGCATTCATGCAATTCAGGTATTTTTAGTAAATTTTAACCCAAAAAAATTATGTAAACAGGGAATTTTGGTAAAAAAGAATATGATTATGGTAGAACTTAAAAGAAAAGGGGATGAAATAGGAATTAGGGTTGCGAAATGAGAGTGGCCGACATCCATGATGAGAATAGAAGCGAGTCATAAGTATTCAAATGACGAGAGGCTTAATTTGGAGCTCAATATCTTAGGTTTTATGTATAGATGATGCCTAAAACATGATTGAACGGAACCGCACCCCCTCCGTCCCTGTCGCACCCTTTGAGTCTTTGAAATTAATTCTAGGCAGAGAGTATGTGGTTGCATTTATCACGTGTGCTATCCTTTTTTGTACGTTTTGGATTACTGAGATTGCCACAGCATAGAGTCATGGGGTTGGCTTGCCTAGCTGTTAATAAGCTAACTATGACTCTAATCCCACTAATACCAACCAACCTCTACTCAAGTATATGTATACACCGTATGTACTGTAGTACACCAAAGTTGTAGGTGAATGTTCTGCAGGCCATAAAGAAACCTAGTCCAAAATGAAGGGGGGGATTTGGAGGGGAGGGGTATTTTTGGAATTCAGGTTTTGTTGACAAAAAGGGGAAGGCAGAAAAGCAGGCTTAAATTTAAATTTGTTTGTGCATGCAATGCATCTTCCCAATGCTCGGAGAGATTTGGTTGAAGATGAGGTTTTCAGGTGCTATTTTAGGACCCGACAAGGGACAAGTCCACTTTTTCCTTTCTTTTCCCCTAAGTTGACAATTGAAAAAAAATTTTCCTCCTACTCACAACCGCGGTCCGGACTCCGAGGAGAGAGGGCTCTTAAATTTCACAACCCTAACCCCTCCATTCCTCCTTCCCTTTTTATTTCTTAGGGAATGGATGAGCCAATGGGTGTCAGATCTCGTAACATGTTCTTCCCAATTCATCAACTGTTTTGATGAAGTAAGCCTCTCTTTTTCATACAACCATTGTCTTGTTCCTCACCACTTCCAGTTCTAGTTGGCCCAGACTTGGTTTCCATTCACAAAAATTATTGCTGAAGGAGTCAAAAAGGGGCACTCCATGGGTATATAGTTAATTCTTATTTGTGTCCCTTGCCCTCAATTCGATTTCAACTTCACACCTCGTTCCTCTTTTATTTATTTATTTATTTATTCTATATATATATATATATATATTGTTGACTATATATATCATTCAAAAATTAGTAGAGATTACGTCATTTCTCTTAAATCATAAGCCTTAATTTGTCTGCTTGACAAAACAAAAGATAACTATTAGATGAGGCCAATTAATTAGTTGGTTCCATTTAAACTTCAATCCTACTAATCATTATTTCCTAATATATATGACGACTTTTCTATTTGTAGTATATTCTTTGCATTTTGGATAACCTGTTGCTATGTATAGCAACTCTTTTTTTTCTTTATTAACAATATCTCTTGTAATTTCATAATAGTCAATTTCAAATTAATTAAATAATTAAATTTCTTAACTTGACAAGTTATCATTATCATAATATATACATACTCACATGTACACATGCATTTGTTTACAGTAATACCGAGATCTATTTTTGTTATGCTTTACAACGTTAATCTAAGAATCTTAGCTAGCAGTGTCACATGAGTACATGTGCATAATCAATGGCTTGGCAGATGATCTATATATCCATAGAGGTGACACATCTCAAAACTATCTATGACCTACGCACTTTATCTATTTGTAGTCAAAGTTTTAAAAGGTAAACTAAAAGTACTATACGCGTAGTTGAACCCCTCAATCACCTTTAGACTTGGTTGCTTGTAACTTGTCAATGGAAATGCCTCATATCTTTGACTAGGAAGTTCTCACAGAGGTTACCGCGTACATGTACAATCATCATATACGTGTAATGTAATGCTTGAATGGTACTTGGGTCCTTTTGTTTGTGATTGATACAATAATAATGCCAAAGTTTAATTCTATACTATGTTACATCATGGGTGTTTGGGAATAGGCAAGTGAAACCCTAGCAAATGAATGATTGCTTTGTGCATGCGCGAGTGGGAGAGCAAATAGAATTATAACATTGATTCAATGAAAGTGACCAAAGCGTGTGTGTTGCATTTGTTATTAAAGGAGAGAGAGAGAAAGCGCGGGGATGATCTAAGCAATTTGTCCCGCCGTCTGATATAGGTTGGAGGGTGTGATGCAGTAGAGTTGCTAATTAAGTAAGAAAAACCTTTCCCTCCCAGCCAAAGTTTGGTTCATGATTGATTGTACCAGATGAATCAGAAAGACAGTTTCAGACGCTATAGAAATTATGTGGTTTCAGCCCAAAACTCATTATTATTACCCAACCTGATGCACCTTTTATTGCATGATAGCTGTAGCTCTACTAATTTCTTCCTTTTTTCCCCCTTTTGGTCTATGCTGTGGGAAGATTGTGTGCTCTCTTTCTCTCCTGTGAGAGAAGAAGAAGAAGAATATTGAGAAGAAACAAAGAGGAAAATTAAAGAAGAATATTCACAAAACTCTTTATTGTCATCTATCCTTCAGCCCAAACTAAAAACCATGTTCTAGTTGTTCATTAATTAGACTGCTTGAAGATGTTGCATATATACTTGTTTAGGTTGTTCAATCCTAATTAGACAGTTTTAACTTTTCGTAGTCATACACTGGCTGCAATATATATGTAATTGGGTTAAATTTTTCCAAGGAACCTAGTTCTTGTATAATCGCATTCTTTCCCCAAGCTCCAAAATGTACATCATGGTTTTAGAGTTATTTTCTACACAATCTAAGAAACCAAATCCTATAATATTCTTTCTGGCCACCAAAAGATATAATTTTTTTGTTAAACCACACGGTGCACTAAAAAAATCAATTTATATATTTATATACTTTTATGTGTTAAACATGAAAAATTAAGTAACAAACTAAAAGTAAACATAACAATTAGGTCATAGAGCTTTTATAATTTCCTTTTATACATGTTAATGAGCTTCAATTTAATTTAGGAAACCAAAATCACTTCCGATAATGTGAAATCACCACCTTTTTTCAAAAATTCATGTTAACTTAAATCACACAATATTAAATTTAAAAATGTTCAAAGATTATTATTGATACGAAAGATCAATATTCGTCAGTGACAATGACGTATCCAGCATATATATATATATATATATATGAATAATGGTAAAAAGAGTTTGTGAACATAGGCGCAGAATATGGAAATTTTGATTAACATGCACATGTCACTTTATGTGAATGATACAAGCAGCATTTATTCCAAATTGACAGCAAAAGAACAGCTAGATTTCTGATTTGCTTTACTTTTCATGTTTTTCTAAACAATTACATGGTAGCTTTAAATCCAATGTGAAAATCAGTAAGTATTAGATGCAATTCATGCTTAAGCAAAAAATTGGTATTGATTTGCTTGAAGAAAGATGGCTTTATATTGTTATTATATTTGTATGATATAAACTCAGATTTTTATTTAATGCTTAGCCAAACTAGAGACTCCAGAAGTATTACTGATCAACTTAACCAAATGCACCAAAAAGAAAATGAAAAGGAAATCTATCATCATGTGAAGCAAAACCATAATGAACAAGAATATATATATATATATATATATATATATATATATATATATATATGTACAGACATATACATAGACATACATATATATATATATATATATATAATTCCGTAATCATTGAGAATAATTGATAATTACTTGCTTTTTTAGCTCATGTTAGCAGTAGTAAAAGAGGCAAAAAGGGTTAAGAGGAGTAGGGTTAGGGCCAGATCTTATGAGAATTATAATGAGGTGCAAGTTTTAAATGTATTACACAAACTTAATCGTAAAATGGTATTCGTACCAATCTTTGAAAAAGCCAAACAAAACCATCAGTACATCCTGGAAAAACAAACCCTATAGCAAAAAGCCCTAAAATTTCAGTGCTTGATATGTGATATGCCATATACAATTAGAAATGAATGAACTCTAGAAATATGGCAAAGGCTGCTAGCTTCACTAGGGGCAATTCAATTCTTGACTCTAGCTAGAGTACTTGTGAGAAAAAGTGAAGAAAAATCTCAACCCTTGGATTGATATCCAGTGATCCAACTAGGTCCAAAAACGTAGCCAATATTTTGCCATATATATATTCCCCATGCTTTCTCTCGTTCTAACCCTTAGTTATGACATATGGGTCATCAAGCTTCTTAAAGCTACAGAAACACCAAAGGAGGGTTTTCTTTTGCCAATAACCAAACCCTTTAGCATAGGGGCTTTTATAGGAAGAAGGGTAAACTTTAATGTGTTATTATAATCGTGCAAACCACTTCAACAAGCCATTGGATAGTGTCTCTCTCTCTCTCTCTCTCTCTCTCCCTCATTCCTTTTTGAACAGAGAGAATTCAGAAGCTCCCTCACTCAATTGATGGATATCAATCAAACAAAGCTCCCAAGTCACACTTGGAATCTTGAAATGTCCACGGAAGATCATGTCCTTCATGAGCAAGTTCCTTTGAATCCAATTTGGCCTAGCTACCCTCTTCAAACGCATCAAACACCATCCTCAACCTCCAGCCAAATACCTAGTGCAACAAATGTTTACAGTGACCAAATGGGTCAGCTTGCTGAAGAGGAAGAAGAGACAGAAGAAGAGTTAAGCGCCATGAAAGAAATGTTGTACAAAATAGCGGCGATGCAGCCCGTGGACATAGATCCAGCCACTATCCGAAAGCCCAAGAGACGCAACGTGAGAATCAGTGATGACCCCCAGAGCGTGGCAGCGCGTCACAGGCGAGAGAGGATAAGCGAAAAGATCAGAATTCTGCAAAGACTCGTTCCAGGAGGCACGAAAATGGACACAGCTTCAATGCTAGATGAAGCCATCCGCTATGTCAAGTTCTTGAAGAGGCAGATTCGGCTGTTACAACCCAATAACCAGCAGCCACCATGCCATGTGAACTGGCAAGTTACTCCAAATAAACCTCTCGTTTCGACCTCCTCAACCTCGATGGAGACACAGCAGGCAGGCCCTGAATTCACTTTCGGTGGCAACGGGGGAAACCCCTTGTGCTTTAATCATGAGGTAATTAATGATTAATATCCCTAAATCAACATGTAATTGTTGTATTAATGATAATATTAGTGAAAAAGGGGTGTGTGTATATATATATATATATATATATGAAGATTAAGATTATAACCTTTCCAAAAAAAAAAACAATGATTAAGATTATCAGATGTAATGCTATCTTAGGGGGTCAAGGGAGTTGGGGGGGAGAAGGGTTTGTTAGGATTTTGTTGACTAAGGTGTCGAATAATCATAACGGTTAGCTTGAGTTACGTTGAGCCATATATAAAATATATAATAAGGTTATTGAAGAGTCTAAATTGGCCGGAAACTTTGTTTGGCCGACTCTCTTTCCGGGAATAAAAAGGTGACGTGAGAAAGCTATTGAAATCATTGTTCTTTCCCCTCTCTTTTTCTGCATATATATACTATTTTTATTTTTGGGCTGTTTTCGGGGTTTGTGGATGAGCACATGTATGCAAGTGCATATATATTTTGTTTATACATATATGCATGAATACATGTGACATTGTGGCATGCCCTCATTGGTGAAATGCGATAAATGTAAATATAGAACAAGATGATTCATACTAAACTATGAAATCCAAATTACATGTTGTTTTCTCTTCTCTTTTTTTCAGTCAATCAAAAGATTTTCATTAATATGGTATAAGCTACAAGAGTGTCAGCTTAATGGTCCTGCGTACAAGCAACAGTACAAAAGATATCTTGTTGTTGCAAAAAATCATAAGAAAGAAGCCTCCAAAAATAACAGAGCGAAGACAATGCATAGGTAGATTAAAAGTTAATGCCAAAAAGACATAAAATAAATCACAGGCACATAATAGAACACAAGCCCCCAAGAAGACAAAGCAACAACAAATTCGAAATCCAGCAACAATGCACATAACAGCTCAAATCACAGTTTATCCAACAGATTGCACCAGGTAACAGGCAAAAACTCAAGAAAGTAATAAAGGCGTAATGAGACGTGCTTACGCAATACAAAATTCACCACCAAGCAAAAAATGAAGAGGGTTTGTCAACACCATACGTAGCCAAGGAGTCAGCAAAGCCATTACCTTCTCTAAATACATGGGAAAAGAACACAGTACTTAGAGAAAGGCATAGAGAATCCAACTCATTAAAAATATGCCATTTGTCCCAAGGGCGTTGCTCAAGTGATTTCCATCCACAAAAGAGCTACTTTTAAGTTAGACTCAATAGTGTTCATTTGGGGAAAGAAGAAAAAAACAAAAGACCCCTTATATGTAAGTGACTTAAACCCTAGATTCGTTCAAGCTAAAATGAAAATGACAAAAAAAAAAAAAAAGATATGGGCAATTGAGCTTAAACGCTTAGCTCAAGTGGTAGAGGTGGGATAAGATTTGGACAGAAATTCTAATTAAGTCCTATATCAAAAATGAAAATGAAGAAAACGTGGTTGTGACCTTAAAAAAACCTTGCAATGTGTCATGGTCCTTGCGTGGATGTGAATCTCACATCATAGAGATAATGTTCTCAACAGGTGAGATACAAAGTCTCACATCGATGAGAAACTCCGAACGAGAAATAAAGGTAGATGTCATGGTTATAGAGAAGGAGCCATGAATCCCACATTGATTATATACTAGAATGATACTGGAAATATAAGGGTTCACATCAACTTTAACCTATAAAGGACCTTTTGTGAGATAAAATCGTAAGGTCAATAGACCAAAGTAGACAATACCTCATACGGGTTGATGTGAACCATGACACAATGCATTGTCTTTCCTTGTTCTTATTTTTTGTTCTCCTCAAAGATTTGGCAGCTAAGATGATAAAGATAAACCTTGTTGAGTATGTTCCCAATGTTACTTGAGAGAGATTCACTTAAAACTAAGTTTTGATATTATAATGTTCATTTACATGAAATTGAAGAAGTTGAATTAGGATTGCCATAGCCAGATGTATCAAATCTTTCCACACATGGAGTTTTGCGACTCCTCTTGTTGTTGCTTTATTCCAAGATAAAGTGATAAATATATTAGGTCATTACATTTTTCTTTTGGCTATAATACTTATTCAAGATGATAAAAATCAAGCTTCTTAACTTGCATTTGGGTGCCACATGCAATATATATCTAGCAATATATGTAGGTATCACTACCAAATGCACACTCACACCCATATCTGTGATCTAATATGAATACATCAACTTTCATTTGGGTATTAAAAACTGATTTAGACTGCATTGTAATGTCAAACATATTCACAATTTTCCATCCAACTTGAGGTTTGAGCCAATAGTGACTTTTTATCATAATTTTCCAAACTACAGTTTTTCTATAATTGCTCTAGGCATGAACGGTTTTCCAACCCAACCATAATAAAATGAAACTAAACTTCAGTCTCTCATTAATTAGGTTTTTGTTCTAAGATGAGTTTTATTCTTGTATACATTTTTTTTTTTTGCTTATTTTTCATTCATAATTTATTGGTTAAACATATAATTGTTCTTCTTTTATTAGATTATAAAAAAATAGTTTTGACTTGAGTTGGTAATGATTTATATATGGATTTAGGAAGTGTTTAAACAATTAATCCTTTGTGCAAGAGATTGAGGCGAAATTAAGCCAACTGGGGGACTGGCAAATGAGTTAATTAAAAATTCTACTTTGATCATTACATTTTGCAATTAAAAATTACGATTGTAATTTGAAATTTGCTAAAAAATGTAAAATTGTGATTTAATAGTGTAAAATGTATAGCATTGGTGAAAGTGCTGTGAGAAGATTAATTTAATAAAATGGACATATTGCTAAAATAGTAAAATAAAATTCATTTGATTTAAATAAGTGGATATTTATATTTTTAATGCAATAAAAATCATGTTCAATCGCAAAACAGTCGGTTCTTACATTGCTTTAGCAAACCACTGAAGTTATAATTCTTTTATCACAATTATTACAGTGATCGACATTATAATTATAATGAAATTCAATAATTATAAATAAAATGTATCTATAACTGTGAACGAAACTAGCTTTTAAGCCATTCACATAATCATTTTTGGACAAAATATGTGATTCAAATAAGCTATTGAAAAAAAAAAGTTAAATATTGAATATATGAGAGCGTCCATATAAATATATATTGAACAATACATGGAATAAAAAATTTAAAGATAAATAAAATTTTAAATTTATATATTTATTTATATTTATGTCGTTGATTTGTTATCTTATATCTTGGCTCCACGATACACTTGAAAAGGGCCTTACCCCTCATCTCATATGTCTTATAAGCTTGTTCAGATTCGTTAGATCCTTAGCGTCGGCCTTGATCACCATTTGGTTCTAATTAGCTCTAATTAAAAGGATAGTTTGATGCAATTTACAACTTTGCATCTTAATACCATTTCTAATGGAACTTTTCAATCTTTTATAATTGGAGAACAAGTGAAAATAAAAAAATAAAAATAAAAAAGAGTGAGGAGAATTAAAGAAAGAAAAACTAGAAAGGAAACTAAACTCGGTAGCTATTGAAATATGAGTTTCAATACTCAATAACTAATACATTATCTTTGAAAAATAGCAAGTTAATGCCTTTTTTAGGTTTATGATAAATGATCAGTTATTGATGGCTTAGGAAGGATAAAGTTAATAAACATGAATTATTGAAAAATCATTGATTTTATATATTCAAAGTTACCAAAAAGCATGACTTGTAGAAGCATGCATCCCTAACACTATTCAAAGAAATGTATTGGAATTTTTTTAACTAAAAAGGCCTATTGGCTCAATTGGTTAGAGCGCCGTGCTAATAACGCGAAGGTTGCAAGTTCATACCTGCATGGGCCAATTTTTTAATCCTTATTGGAAAAAATTTTATGCTATATGTGTGTGTTAAATGTTGAATATTTTCAATCTTTTATCAAGAGTAAGGATGAAATTATACCGTTGTAAAACTTTTTTCTTTTATAACTTCTTATAGCTTCATAATCTTAAAAAAAAAAACTTCTTATAGCTTCATATGTAATTAATATTTTATTGAATTGACCGTTAGATTAAACAACTACTCATATTCATCAATGCATATAAAATTTTGAATCACCATATTTAACAATAAAACTTTATTATCTCAAATAATTAATTAGACAATATAACTTGAAATTTGGTGGTCATGATCTACTTGAATAAAGTATGAACTCCAATGATTGAATTTACTAAATATAAATAGTATAAAAAATACTAAAGAGTGTGAGTGAATCTCTCCTCCCTTATCATATATTACCTAAACTTTGCCTTGAAATAATTCACCACCATCACTCTTGCCCATTATGTCAAATTATGGTTTTTAACTCTCAAGTATACAGATTAAAATTAAATACACTACATGGTTTTAGATGTTTAAAAAACCAAAAAAGTACTTTTAAAAGCTTTTGAAAATACGAAATTTAAAAAAAATTACTTTTTAAAATTAATTCAATTATTTCTTGATTACTCATTCAATAAGATTTCTCACATTATAATCCTAGGAGGTTTTGCATATTATCAATTAATATAACACACTAAGAAAACACATTAAATTTCACGAAAACATAAAACTCAACATGTTATCATTCGATCCTCTTCTAAATTAAATATCCACCTTTCGTTTTTGAGTTGTCTTAAAATTATATGTATTTTCTTCTTTAAATACCAACAATTTTTTTCTATGTTTTATATTCATTTATATATATATTAATTTTTGGCATTAAAAATTATATTTAATCAATGTTATAAAAAATTGTTAATCAAAAAATAGATCAAAGGCCTTACAATCAAAATATTTTTCAAAAATTCAATTTGAAGTAGATGGAATATAAAATTAATTTTGTAATACTCTTTTAGCAATAACGAAGCATGGCACTTTAGCATTTGACTTATTGATTAACACATAATTTCTTTATTCAATACGTAAAATTCGAATCCCCTTTCACAAAAAAAAAATAATGAAACATGAGTATTTACATTATATTTAACATGGTAGTTTTAAGAGGTATACTTTGACATTTATTTTTTTATTCATATAAATAAATTTTTTTAATTTTTCAATATATTTTCACTTGTACGTCTTAATTTTAAATGTTGTTTTGTTTTTTTATTTATTGTGGAAAAATAGAAAATTACATCATTTTAGACCAACAAACTCCTAAATTTTTTATGTTATTTTATTGTTTTACAATAATTTCTTAGAAATGAAAGCAAAACCTAAGAGCTTAAGTAGTTATGAAAGAAAGTTTATCTTGCTGTAAATTAAAAGTATGATTTATTTTATTTTATTTCTTTTTCCAATAGTAAATCACATTTTTAAAATTTAGGAAAAAAAAAGCAAATTCATTCAATAATTACATTTTTTTTATATGTTAGAGAAGGCAAATATTTTTCTTATAATACATCTGAACATTGGATTCAATTATAAGTATTAATTAGTATCTTTTTATTGGCATAATCGAATTCAAATCCTTCCTTGTATAATGATTATGCTGTTGGTATTGGATCAACTATCTATAAATAGAAATGAAAAATTAAGAAAGATGACAAATCCAATTTTAGGACAACACACATTAAAATGATAAATTAATAGATTATGAAATTACAAAAATAACCTCCTCCAGGACAAAAACTCCAACTGCTTAATAATTTATTATTTATTATTATAATATAATTGTAACAATAATACTTTTAGCAGGCTTTGTTTATGATATATTTTTCTGGTGGAAGCTTTGGCAATGATTTTCCATTCATATATTTTCATGTATTGCTGTCTCTTTCTCCTAACCACCTCTCCGATCTCCTTCTCTTCACAGCCCACTTATCTCTCCCATTCCTTTCCATTGAAGCATTCTGTCAATTCTCTCTTCTCCTTTCTGATTCATTTCAATGTTATATTTCTCTCTAACTCTGCCTTCATCCACCAGCTAAGTACGATCTTTTTTTTTTCTCATTTAATTCATCCGAATTATTTGATTTCTCTGTTCTTTTTGCATCTGGGTTTGTTTTTCTTGAGATTTGGCAAAAACCCATTTTGTTTATTTGGTCGTTGATGCCAAATGAGTTGTTATAAAGATGATAGCTTTCAGCTTGAATTTCTGGAAAAGCTGTAATTTGAGCATTGGATATGTTTAGATATGCTCGTTTCGTTTTGCTTCTATATAATGTTGTTGCTCTACTTTGAAACTCTTATATTTCTGTGAGCTGAATGTGGGGCATTTATTTGAACTGACGGTGAAATTTTGTTAATGGATAGTGTGGTACTTATATTGGATCAATTATATAACGTGTTTAAAGTTGTTTATAGATAAATGGGTTATTGAAGATCTTAAAGTTATAATCTTTTCATTGTGGGTTGCTGTTTTTGTTGGAAGTTTGTTGAATGTTGGTGGTAGGAGATGGTAGAAAAAAAATAGTTTCATGAATGTTAGTTGGAATATATTGGCATTATGAATTGATTGAGATGGTGAATAATTTTAGTCGGAGTACATCATTCAACCGAAGGGCGTTGAATGTTGATAGCCCGAGATTTTTGAGTATTGCAAGCCCCAGAGCCTTGAATCTTCTTAGCCCTAAACCACTGGGTTTTGCTAGTCCTAGAGTTCATCATAGGTTGGGCTGGGTCTCACGCTTGTTTCCTGTGCTTATTCTCATTGGGGCTTTGATTTCATTTTTTATAGTAATTGGTGGAGGTTATATGTATGTTCTCCCTAGTCTCAGTCAAGCATTTCTTGGGTATAGTGTGTCAAAATTCAATGAATCGAGCGATGTTTGTGATATTTTTGATGGAAGCTGGGTTATAGATGATAGTTACCCATTATACAATGCTTCTGAATGTCCATATGCTGAACAAGGATTCAATTGCTTGGGAAATGGCAGGAAAGATAAAGATTATCTTAAATGGAGGTGGAAACCAAAAAATTGTGATATCCCAAGGTTCAATGTGCAAAATGTTCTGGAAATGCTTCGAGATAAAAGGATTGTTTTTGTTGGAGATTCTATGAGTAGAACACAGTGGGAATCATTGATATGCTTGCTCATAACTGGAGTGGAAGATAAGAAGAGTGTTTATGAAGTTAATGGGAATAAGATAACTAAACGGATCAGGTTTTTAGGTGTGCGGTTTAGTTCCTTCAATTTTACCATTGAGTTCTTTCGCTCAGTTTTCTTGGTGCAACATGGTTGGATGCCTAGACATGCTCCAAAGCGGGTTAGGTCAACCCTTAAGTTGGACAAGTTGGATGATATTAGCAATGAGTGGATTAATGCAGATGTTCTCGTATTCAACACGGGACAATGGTGGGTACCAGGGAAGCTCTTTGAAACGTAAGTTGCCCTCAGTCTGTCTGTAAATTTACATGATGACATATGGTTAATTTCTTGTTATTTCAAAAAGCAATATCTTCAATTTGAGAGTTCTCATGAATGACTTTGATGGCATGTCAAAAGCGATGCTCTAGACTCTCTTCCAATGTCACTTTCTGTGCTTATAAATATTTATGTGTCAATGATGCTCTTTATATCTGGGGTTATGCTTTTTTTCCATCTTTCAAAGTCCATATGCTTAAATGAATGTCACTTATTGAATCTTAAAGAAAAGTTTCTATCTCCCCCCTCTTCTTTCCCCCTTCCCTTTTTTTTTTTTGATTGATGGTTAGGGGAAAATCTAGCAGTTGCAGCAACATGTTAATGGTTTACTTATGTAGTTGTATTATACATCCTCTTGTTGTTTTCTACGTATTGCATAACATTTACTGTATCATGACCTTTGTGAGAATTTTGACTGTGAAGGATCCCTTGCTGCTGGAATACTTACGCTGTTGTACTTGACAATTGGGCAAATTATAGAACCCACGATCTTTCTTTCCAAGTAGGGGTCATTCTAGTGTTCACTTCTAGGAGATACAATGAGTTGGGACTTGTCCACATTCATTAATAGTATCTATCTAGTTTTGTAGGTTACAATGATTCAGTCATTTGGTTCTGTTTCTTTGGG
The DNA here is from genome assembly GCF_000208745.1 of Theobroma cacao. Taxonomy (NCBI): domain Eukaryota; kingdom Viridiplantae; phylum Streptophyta; class Magnoliopsida; order Malvales; family Malvaceae; genus Theobroma; species Theobroma cacao. The sequence continues at coordinate 7,093,693 of NC_030850.1, forward strand.
CTACAATGTGAAGAATTTGAAACTAAACTTTTATGATACTTAAGGAAAATGTACATGAATTCATTTTTGTGCTTCTGTTTTAATTTGGATCCCTACTACTCTTGAGCTTGCAACTTCTGCCATTTTGGAGGTTGCAAAGCAAAACACTTATTCCTGGACAAGTAGATTACCATTCTTCAATCAACATATACACTTCAAATGCCATGAGAGAATGCTGATAGGAAACTAAAAAAATATTTCCCGATTACATTCATATAATATTATTCTTACATTTTTCCCTCCTGCAGCTTGTTTAAATAAAGGTTTCTCTTTTTTACCCTGTCCTGTAGTTTAGCTTAAGTTTATTTTAAAAGAATGATGCTTTACCTGTATATGAACTCCTTGATCAATAATAACATCAACATATAATTTTGAAAACCTCAAAGTCGGCATCAGTTATTATTCCTAGGTTGCTCAAAGAAGATAAAAGTAAATTTGAAAAATTAAATGATTAGTTAAACTGGTGCCCGAAATCAACAAAATTGTCTAAATTGAAAGAGAATCCAGGTGACATCTCACTGGCCTTTATTGTATTCTAATGCTTAGTTTTATGCTGGATCCTCAAATGTGCTTTTTTGACCACATAGTAATCAATGAACTTAGTCTACAGTATAAGCAAGACCAGCTTTGTCTCTAATTAAAAATGACATTTAGCTTGGAAACACTTTCTGGATGCTTTTATTTACACATTTATGAAATGCTCCTAAATTCTTTCTTTGGCAGCGGTTGCTACTTTCAGGTTGAAAATTCAGTAAAGCTTGGAATGTCAATTCCTACCGCATTCAGAACAGCACTAGGTACTTGGGCATCATGGGTTGAGAATATGATTGACGCAAACAGAACACTTGTCTTTTTCCGGACTTTCGAGCCATCTCACTGGAGGTAATCAACAATACCATGATGCTATTTCTTTTATTTTTCTTTGATCAAGTACAATTTTTGTGGAAGAGGGATTTGAACCCAACTCTTTAAGCAGAGGAATATAACACTCAGCTGCACCATTATGCTCTTTCAAAACATATTACTCAAAATGAAGTTCTTTTAGGTGCTGAATTAAATATGTTATGTTACCTTATTTTTAACTGCTGTCCTGTCACTGGACAAACAAAAAACAACTGTCCTGTCTGTTCTTCTCGGTGTGAATGCCATATGAGTTGTTCTCTCTCTCTCTCTCTCTCTCTCTCTCTCTCTCTCTCTCTCTCACAAACAGATATTGTGTTGCAGCTTTTTCTCTGTTTCAGCAAACAACCCTGAATTGGCATATATGTACAATTTGAACAGTTTCAGATCTTCACATCTATTTCATAGTTTTGTAAATTATTCTTCTCTTAAAAGGTTTTGAAGTTGGGTCTGTTTCTAGCTGGTTCCTGTTGCAGTCAACCATCATTTATTGGACTAATTTTGTCCTACCATTTATTTATATATAATTAATTACATTATTTGCTTGTCTGCTTAATTTCAAAATCATATACGTTTGCCATTTTATAAATAATTAATATTTTTTTTATTTCTGCATCAGTGAAAAATCGCGTCGGTTTTGCAATGTGACCCAGAATCCATTATCAGAAACTGAAGGGAGGGATCAAAGCATTTTCTCAGAGACTATTTTCAAAGTGATAAAGAATATGACTGTTCCTATAACTGTTCTGCATGTAACTTCCATGTCGGCTTTCCGAAGAGATGCACACGTGGGCAGGTGGAGTGACAATCCATCTGTGCCTGATTGTAGCCACTGGTGTCTTCCTGGCGTACCTGATGTCTGGAATGAAATTTTCCTCTCATACCTGCTTGCTGCTTATGAATTTCCTGCAGTTTATAAAGAATAGTGAGTTCATTTCCTTTCTGATTTCACTTATTTCCGGTTGTTACAGTTATAATTTATACACTGCTCAATTTGATCTTCATGCCCTAGGATGAATTTTTGTCTTTTTGATGCTTTTATTCGTTGTCCTTGCTTCTGAAAATCCATTCCATCTCCAATAGCCGCACAGTTCAGAAGGAAAACTTCTGTAGTTTTTCAGATGGTAACCACATTTTGAGTGAGTTCTCTGTGATTGATGCAGATTGGATTAGCAAGCACGATGATTGAACCCTGGTCTGCATGCAGCTCTTCTCAGAACTCGAAATTAACATGGATTGAAATTCACCTCGCATTAAGACCTATAATCCTCCGGGAACCAGTATGACAAGTCTGCAATTCTTGACAAAGCACTCAATTTTTTATAGAGAAAAATGTAGAGTTACACGGATAAAGGAACGTGTAAGAGAAACTAATTTTTTCATTCTTTCTTGCCCTTTTCTTACCTTTTACATGTGAGAAGCGGCCAAAATTGGGTATTCAAATGTAACAAATTTGTCCATGTCCTGTTCAAATATTAAAATTTTGATGATTCACCACATTAAGAGATATATTTGTTGTTGTTGTACTTGCCATTACTGTTCTTTTTAAGACATATATATATATATATATATATATATATATATATATAATGTTGCGAAGGTCAGATTAAACACTAAACATATTTTTTTCCCTCTATCCTGTGGCCAGATGATAATATATTCACTGCAAATCCAAGCCTGCAATTGAAATGAAACAATGTCAGAGCTTATCCAAAACATGATGGTATAGTTTCAAGACTAGTTCAATTTCCACTTAAATCACCACAACGTTAGTTTTTTTTTTCTCCATCATAATAGTTCATCATCAAACTCAGACATGTGAATGATGGTACCAGGTAAAACCTCAAAACTTAGGTATTTAATTTGCTGTAAATTGAAGAAAGGTTCAAGAATTCTTGAGGGACAAATAGACAATGAACTTGCAGATTAAAAATTATTATGTAAATGTCATTGGTTATTTAATATAATGTTAAAGTGCATGTATCTCTTATTCAAAAAATCAAGTTTGAAATTTTCTTTTTTAAAAGATTATGTTTGATCAAGAAAGAATGAACAAGTTCATTGCTCGGTAGATGCAATGCCAAAATTCTGAATTTTGATGATCACGGATCCTTTGGCTGGTTCTATAGCCTCAGGTGCCATCCCGATGAAGTCATTTTCAGAAGATTGCAAATCATGACCATTTGGTCAATGGTGAAAGTAACACAGAAATCAACCTCACAATACATCATGAAATGAATAGGGAAAAGCTCTGATGCAAAATCAATAATCCATATACAAGAAGTGTTTTTTAATGCAATCAATGACAAGGCAACAACATTCTTAGCATGACAGTCAAGTAACTAAAACCGTAGAAGTATGCAAAACCACTCATATAAGCACGAGGCAGCAACACTACAATTAGCATCTATATATGCCCTTCTTCCATCTCAGACTAGTACCATCACAAGAAAGTCTTCCGCAATCACCACTTCTCACATTCTCACATAGAAATGGCTTCTATTACCAACATGTACTTCCCATATTTCCCTCTGCCACCACCCCATGGTCCTCCATCACCTCCAAAAATGCCACCACCTCATAACCATCCTTCCCCTCCAAGGCCAACACCGCCTTATAAACCTCCGACTCCTCCAAAAGTGTCACCACCTCATTTTACTCCAGCCCCTCCAAAAGTTGCACCACCCCATTATATTCCAACCCCTCCCAAAGTGCAACCACCTCCTAGTGCCCCATTCTCCCCCAAAGTACCACCATCTCCCAACGTCCCGTCCCCTTCAAAACCGAAAGTCCCTCCGCCGGCACCACATAATCCCATTACACCACCACAACCACATCCAGTTCCAGCACCACCCCATTATATTCCAACCCCTCCCAAAGTGCAACCACCTCCTAATGCCCCATTCTCCCCAAAAGTACCACCGTCTCCCACAGTCCCGTCCCCTTCAAAACCAAAAGTCCCTCCACCGGCACCACATAATCCCATTACACCACCACAACCACATCCAGTTCCAGCACCACCCCCACATCATCCATTCTATCCGTCACCACCTGCAGCAAAACCACCTCCCCATTCCCTTCCACCTCCCTCTCCTATTGTGACACCACCACCTCATATGATTCCACCTCCACCACCACCAGCCCCCGGACATCATTCAACTGTAACAATCGTTGTCTTTGTTTCTCTTGGCGGTCTATTCTTCCTTGCATTCCTCTCAGTTGCTCTATGCTGCTTCATTAAAAAGAGAAAGAAGAAAATGGTTGAGAAAACAGAAATAATAAGTATAGATGAACATGTCAAAGTCCAGGAAGCCATTATGCCAGGCCCTCATGGTGAACAAAACGCTGTATTGCTCATAGAAGAGGATGTTCATATTGAAGAAGAAATCAAGAAAAGCAAAAGGATCAGTGAAGGATCACATCTTAAATCTTCACAAGAAATTTCTCAAGCTGCCGATATGGCAGCAGATTCTCCTGGCCCCAGTCATCATCACCTTCTTGAGCATAAGGCTGATTGAGTGGTGAAAATGAACGGCATCAGCAGCAAACTAAGAGGTGGTTATGCTTCATACAATAATCCTGCTCTGTTAAGACATGGAACATTTTTATTCTTCCCTTATTCCTTTGTCAAAAGTGTTTCTGAAGGAATAAAAAGCTACTAATACTTGTTTTGCTCCTTAATTTATATGAAAAATCACAAGCAAAGCACATACAAAAGAATTACAGTACTAAAAAAGGTTTGCTTTTTCTATTATTATGGTACACTGGAGTATGCTTGTCATTGACGAGGAGTACAGGCTCACTGCCATTAGGAGATGAGATACCTTCTTTCTTTGTTTCATTTCAGTATTCAACGTCTATGGAACATCATGCTTGAAACATTTAAGGATTGAATCTATCAAGGCCTTTTTCGAAGCTTGAATATTCTTGGAAGTTCATGACATTTCCCAAGCATTGATCAAGATAGCTCATGGAGAGTAGTCATCATCAAGTGTCTCTCTTTAAGTGGTCATTATCTATTATATATGGTGCAAAATTGGATTATGCATGCATGCATGCATACATACATACATACATATATATATATATATGTATGTATCATGATGGAATACAAAATATGCAAACTTAAAAGTTTTTAAATAAAGAGATAAAAAAATTAAATCAGGTGATCATTATTATTATTGTTAACCCACTACTTTATTGAATTTTACTAAAACTATAAAATTTATATTGATCATTTCAATAAAAATGGTTTTTGGGAAACCATTGTATAATTATCGTTGCTTTGCATGGTCAGATTTACAATCATAAGAGTTATTTTTTTTTATTCATAATTTGGTTCAATAGTAACTATATATATATATATATATATATCAATTCAATTAAAAATTCTTTCTTAAATCATTAATTAATGAAGATATAAACCCTCATCAGTTTTTAACAAAGATTAAGTCATATACAATTAATAAAAAGCATTCTACAATTTTTTTTTTCAATAATGATGAATTTACTTGAAACAAAGTTCAACAGTAGTTAATAAGTATAATATGGATGCCATGTATCATTTCTATTCAACAAAATATTTTAACTTATTTTTTTTATTTTCCATACAAAGGAATAGTACCACAGCATAAATCAAGAATCTCTAGTCATGCCAAATTTCTACTTTTCTAGGCCTAATCTATATCAAGGTTTTGAATTATTTTTCCATAAATGTGCATCTCCCAATCATCTTTGAGTTGAATTATATTGATAAAATAAAAGATAAATTTGTAAGTTTCACATCCCAATTAGTTAGTTTCTACAAATTAATGATTCAGATGGATAATTAATTAAGTTGGTGGCTCATGCAACTCAACTTCCTTTCAACTTCATGCTACTCTTTCCTTCAATTTGTGTTCTTAAATAAAACCAATTATTCCTATGATCAAAGCATATGTTAAAGGTCGACAAAAATGCACGTAGTTGGCCAACCTAAGCATATGATATTAACTTACCCAACATATTACTCACTGTGCCATTCATCTTTGTCCCATTTCTTTGTTCTTTTTTGTTTTTTTTTTCTCTTCCTTTATTTTATATTGCTTTCTCTGATAATATTTTTTGGAAATTAAGCTTTCAAAGGAAAAAAATTGTGTCCCAAATCAGCTCATTAAAAAATGAAAACAAAAAAACTTAAAACTATCTTGTTTCATTGTTTGTCTCTCTTGCTTCAATATGTTTGTTCCCTGCATGTATAGGACAATGGGATTTATATAAGAATCATCTTAAAGAAAATTTATATATAAGAATTTAAGTATACATGTTGTTTGTTACTTCAATTTACTTAATAAGAAAAAGGAAAAAGGAAAGATAAATCTCAAAGTCTGTTATTATACGTACAGTGTCCTTCACAACTTTTTTATTTTTTGTAAATTAAGATTAAAGGAAATATTAAATGTTAGAAGAGATTCCCTCAATTGCACAATTTTAAAAGATAAGATATATATATATATATAGAAGAGAATAATCAAACATCATATATATAACTTTGGATGGATTTGCCAATATTGACTTGTAGCTAGTACTGTATATATACTAATCAAAATTATGCATTGGGAAGAACAAAAAAATTAGCATGGGTGGAAGCACAAGCATGAATTAGCTTGACATAATCCATTTGCCTTATCTCCATATTTTTGTAGGCACAAATTGAGGCAGCTTGAATCTGCACAACCTGGTAAATCTTCTGGTGTAGCACATACTCGCCCTTCATTTTGCCCCATTACCTCATATCCTGTATGCATTATAACATGGAATAATATTCTGCTTAAATGGTCATTAATATTAATTTTGAAATTCAAAATTTAGTCAATATATTATTCAATAAACATATGAATAAAATGAAAAAGAAATGGAATTTAGAACTTGAGAATCAAATGCTATCAAAACAGAAATTAGAGTTGAATATTAATTATTGTCAATGCTACATATACAATTGAAAATTATCATCATTCAAGTGGATTGATAAGCTAAGTAAAGCATAATTATTTGCTTGATGGAAGCTTAAAAATGGAGAAAATATGATGATGAAATGGCTTACCAGGAGATAAGAGAATAAATAGCATAAAGATAACAAAAACGTGTTGGCTCTTCATTGCTTTCTCAACTCTTTGTGCAGCTAAAAGGCAATACTATGAATCATAAGGCAATGAAAATTGCAATATTTATAAGCAAATAACGTAATAAGTTAGGCAACAAGTAGGAGAATGGCAATCTTTATCTCTTCAAGTTATGGGTTGTCAAGAAAGAAATGCAGCCTACCAATCAACTGTTTAGTATTATTATTTTAGCTGAAGTCTTAACCAATCTTTATAAATGTGATGGGATGTTTGCAGATTTCGTAAGTTAAAGTCACATACACATATCTACCAATTTTAATTTTCTAACTTAGAGTTAAATCTACTTGTTATGAAAATGTATATTAATATAGTTTTTTAGTTTATTGATTTTTTAATGAGGTAGTAAGATCTCAAACAATGGGGCATGAACTTGAAGAAGAGAAAGGATCCTAGGAAACCAGTACTTCACCTAAGCAAATGCCTAATGTCTAAACATTTCTCAATAGTTTGACGATTCAAGCAAAATTCTTCACATACAAATCGTTAAAAAAGCATCAATCTGCCGCTATCATGATCAGAGTTGAAGGCTGCTGTACAATCTGCTTGTTATCTCACTTGGATTGCTTACAGGGGAAAAGGTTAACGATGTACTGCAATTCGTCACGAGCATACATAGATTGCATTAATTTTCTGTATACCATACACGATACATCAAATGGCTGATAACTAATTCAGCCCCATGCAGATAGAAACCTTGGCGTATTATCAACTACAAAAATTTTACAGAAGATAGCACGACAGTATCATGGATCGATTGCCATTGGAGTAATACGCCTCTTGGCTGGCTTATTTGAGATGGGAGCATTCACCGTGCTCGGTGTTGCCTGTTTCCCTTCTCTCCTTTCAGTACATTCTGCCTTTCTGTTTTCTGCTGTAATTGAATCATCATCTTTAGCAGTTTCAATCACCATGTCATCAGGTTTCTGGACGACGGGGCTCTGTTTGTCGACATTCATAGGTTCTAGAAAAAAACTTTGTTAGAAGTGATTAAAGGCCAAATGTATAGAAACTTAATGGACAAACATTAGCATATAAATGGATAAACAACAAACCTAATGAAGAACTGGGTTGTCCCAATTCGTCCTTCTCAAATTCTACCAAAGTACAATAACCATCTTGAGATGACAATGCTAAATAACGAGCATCAAATGACCTTTCAACAACAAAAATAGTAGCCACTTAGAACTCCGAATGATAAAACTCAATCAAAAAATGATAGCCATTAAACTAGGAGCATATCTTCTTGGGAAGTCATAATATTTACCATGAAATGTCAGTTATGGCTGCATAGTGAAGACCAGCCAAAATTGCAATTGGAGGAACACTCTCTGTATCGTAAATGTACAATGAATTCAAAGTTGCAACTGCAAAAATGAGGCGATAAGGAAGCTTGAAAAAGCCGGCTGCAAAGTCAGAAAGGAAAGTCAAATTACCATTAAAATTCATGGTAGACTCCATAACAATAAAGCCTTATCAGCCAAAGGTACCTGGGTTTGACCCCCGAAGGTTGAAAGCTACAGGGCAGAAACGAACTGCGACAACTGGTTTGCTAGCACCAGGGAGCTGCAAAGAAGGTCTGCCACCCAGAAAAATAACAAACGCTAATGTATATAAAAATTCGGTCCAAACAATTTAGGTTACAAAATTCTTACAATAATAAAATATTGTAACTAATTATGCATTAAGATATGATAGATGTCAGGCCTCCATGGTAATACATAATAGAGTAACTGTCTTTACCTTGACAGGTCCTTTCTGGAAAAGACATAAGTAGTGTTTACTGTTTCAGATGAAGCTGGAATTTTGTAAAAACCTGCAATGCAAGAATGTCAAACAAAATGCACTGCTATCAATGGAACCAATGCAGCAAGTCCATGCTCTTTAAAAGATGTGAGGAACTACAGTTAAATTCTGTAAGTGAATTGGTTCAGAACTATTAAGGATGGAAATTCAAGTTACTGCCCACAAATGATGACAGGAGAGAAGGTGTGTGAAAAGTCAAAATATTTAACCAGAGTGAAAGTATTAAACTATATTGATAACTATTTAATCGAACTGGACATGCAGTTAGGTCAATACCTGCTGGCACTAGTAAAAACGAACCATCAGGTGACCAGGCTAATCGACGGAAGAATGACGGCAGTGTTTCGTCATGAAAGAGATGGTATTTTACAGACTGTATCTCAAACCATCTGTGAGGTTAGTTATAAGTGACAAATCCATGTAGAATACAAAAAGAAACAAAGAAGATACTTTCTAACCTTAGCATCATCTATTGGTTGCTGTTCTGCCTTGACAATCGTATGCTGACAAATATAATTCAACTTCTCAACACCCTTTGCTTTGGCTTGAGGCTTATTGACATAAATTCGGCAAGTCCTATCTGAACTGAGAGAAGCAACATACTTGGACAAGGGATCCCAGGCAACACCTTGAACATAATGGAAATGGCCATCCAATATCTGATGGACGGAACCTGAAGATGATAAAAAATGATAATCATCATGATGATAAAAGAGTAACAAAGCATTTTTATCGACATCTTGATTCCTGCATATCCTCCTTTTTACCTTTGTTAACATCCCATATGATGCAAGAATTGTCAACTGATCCAGAGATGAGAAATGCACCATCGCTTGACCATTGCAAGTCCAGAACATCTTTACGGTGAAATCTTGCCAAGAAGAAACCCAGTCATGAGCACAGAACTCACCCCTAACAAAATTAGACCCTAAAAAGGCTTCTAAGTGGAAAATTTACATCAATATAAGCTATCTAATAGGTGAAGGAAAAGACAAACCCCTCAGGTTGAATCCAAATTTAGAGGGAATTAGCTTAGACCTCTGGTCCCTACCAGCTTTGCAATTGCCTTTTATAGGTATGCTTTTATGTTGATATAGTCTATTTCGTCACATTGCATTTTCTTGTTCTTTTTCAGAGTATAATCAATTTGATAGAATCATCTCTGAACCACAACAATTCACTAAGATTCAACCTAACACTTACTAATTAAATGATAAAAAAGAATGGTTTTAATCAAGGGAACTTTCATCCTACTAAGATTTCACACAAGCACCAAAATGAAAAATCAGTTTGTAAGAAATGGCTATCTCGTAGAAGCTCTGCAATGCATTCAGACTAAGGGCCTTACGACAAACTCTTGAAAACTTTCCAACTTTGACCAGTTTCTGTAGTGTGCAATTTCCATATGATCAGCTCACCTCCTGTCACATAGAAAACCCTTTCTTCAGAATCTTCTGCCACTGCCGTACTTTTTCACTAAAGAACTTTAAAAACAGACTTATCATATGATGGAAAAGCAAAGAGATATCAGCGATAAAGCCATACCATCAGCACCAGAGGCAAGTTGTTCTCCTGCACAATACAAAAAGAGCAAAGATTATCTCAGCCATCAAATAGAATTACAATTTTAGATAGCATAAAAAAATTATCTTAGATAAACAAACAGCTACAAAGCATAAATTTATGAAAACTGGGAACAGCATTTATTTTAAAAGTTACAAACAGAGTGCAGCCACAAGAAGACATTTGAAAATTGAACTCGAGCTCAATTCGACCGTTAATAAACAAGAACAATTTAATTAACAGCAGACTTTGAGAAAAGATGAAGATTTTGAAATTCGGAGTGTTACACTAATAGTTCTTACATTCGATATGAATACACAACTCAAGTGATTTATATGCAATCCACCTAAACACGTATAATCATTGGAATTTCTATTTATGATAAAGTTATCAGCTCAAAGGAAGGGTTTTAGCGTTTTACCAGATGGTGAGAAGCGAAGGGCATTAACTGCGGAGCCATGGTAAGAGAGACTATTTTGATATGAAGCAGTTGGGATTTTCTTCTGCACTTCGTCTGAATTAATAAACCATAGCTGAAAAGTTCAATAAAGAGAAAAACAGTAATCTAATTAGCCTGGCTTGACTCTCGATTACCAAAGTTAATTTTATTTTAAACCGCAATCCCTTGCCTAAGTTATGGATTAACACAGCATTTTGATTTAGCAAAATAGCAAAGTTCCAGATTGTACAGAAAATTTTAAAAAATTTAAGAAATAAAAGCGATTTTAAATCAAAAAATAAAAGAAATGGAACGAATGGATCTATTAAAATGAAATAAGAAATAAATAAATGTTAAAATAAAAAAAGAGGCTCCATTTAAAAGGAACAAAAAAAAACCTTGATGTCAAAATCAGCGCCGCCGGTGGCCAGAAGACCGGAGATGGGGTGGAAATCTAGGGTCAGAACGGGTTTGGTGTCGTGCCAATTTATCTGAACCGTGCCCCCTTTCATTTTTTTAGCTTTTGTTTTCCTAGGGTTAGGTTGGGAGAGTGGAGAGTAAAGAAGAAGAAGAGGGGATGTACTGGCGCCCTGCTTTGATTTGGCGGGAAATGTCAGACCCTCTTTTCTCTTTTTCATTGAAACCACCGTATTAGATTTTTGTTTTTTTTTTTTCCATGGAGCAGCTTGAGTCGAGCCTGCTCTTTTCAAATCTAAGCCCAAGCCTGTCTAGGCCCAAGCCACATACATATTATTTTATTACTATTATTAAAATAAATAAAAAGGTTTTATATTTACAATTTAATCTTTTTAAATATTTAAATATGTAAAATATAATTAAATTAAACATACATTATATTATTTATATCAAAACAATAACTTCAAGTTCAAACTTAAAATCTTAATCAAAATTAAATTCAACATGGACAAAAGTTTTTAAGAAATTAAAACTTTTAACATTTATAGATAGCAAAATGCATAATTTAATTTTTGCATGGATTAGTTATGTTTGATATGCTATTATTCTTGATGTTCACTCAATATTAACCAATTATAATAATTATGTTTTCTATTTGTTGTACTTTACACAGCAATCTAATATTTATATAAATTAAACTAGTAAAATGTACATAACAATAGGTAACAACCAAACACTTATTATTAAGAGATACCTTATTCCAAAAGTTAATTAGAATTTTAAATTTTGAAATTGAAAAATTTTAGATTCAAATATTAGGAAGATAGTGTAGCGACCAAATAAAGATTGATAATATCATAAATAAATGGTCAAAATATCTGCAAAGTCTTTATATTAGGGTATTTTTTTCAAGTTAGTTATTCTACTCAAAATCGTAACATTTTAGTCTCTGATTTTTAAGAATTATTTCAATTTAGTCAAAATATCACTTATCATTTTATATCCACATGACACTGACATAACGTTAATGTAGATAGTGAAAAATATTATATGATCATGTTATCATGTCAAATTAACATGTCACGTTATCATTAATTATAACATGTCAGCATGTCATATCATTATAATTATGATATATTAGTATATCACATAAACGTCACGTGATGTAAAACGATAAATGACATTTTGATTAAATCAATTATTAATTATGAAGACTTATTTGACTCAAAATAAAAATACAAGTATTTCATTGAATACAATAAAAATATAAAAGCCTACTTGAACTTTCTTAAATAATTTAGAGATTTTTTTTAGATATTGTACCTAATGGAAAAAACACTCTTTCATTTTTAAATTTCATTTTATTGATATCAGATTCAAATTTAAAATCTCCAAGTTAGAGTCTCAAAATCTAATAATTAAGATGAATTCTCATTCTTAACCACTACAATTAAGTGGATATATAACATAATTTAATTTGTTGAATTATTACTGTTGAAATATCATCATGAGGAGAAATAGATTCCAGATTGTAATTAGTAAAAATCAGCTCTATATAATCCTCCTGCTAATAAAATGATATCAAAGTTATAACAGTAACAATCAATCAATCAATCTATGGCCTTTATTAGCAAGCTGAAACCACCTAATTCCATCTCAAATTTTGTACAACAACCAGACCTCCTCACGTTCGTGTTGGAAGTTGGAAGCATAGCAAAAGTCAAAGCTGAACTGAAGATATTCATTTATCTAGTCAAGCAAATTTGACAAAACAAAGGGGAAGTAGTCTAATTAATTAAAGATTTGAAGACAGATATATATATATATATGTCCTCATCATCTTTTTTGCGCACTAAATTCAGCCCAATAGCAGGCATCCTTTGTCTAATTATTAGCTATAGACATTATAGATAAGACATATAGCCTTTTGACCTGAAATGCAATAATAATATTGAAATTGCCTCCAGCAAGTCATCAATGGCAACCAAAACACAATGAATTAAACAAAGGAAAGTTCATTTGCATTGAAAAGTTGAGACACACAAAAAGGGATTAGAAACCAAGATGATCAATAATGCCTAATACCACATCACAAATATGCTTCAAACCCTCTTCTATACGTACAATCTCTCGCGGATAAACCAGCCCCGGATACCTTCTAAATGCGTTATGGCAAGCGTTTGGATACTCCGCGGCTGCCATGACATGCATGTACGCGTAATCATACGACTCCGATTCAAAATCTCGGACGGAAGCTTGAAGAGCATCGCCGGCGTGAGCATACTTGTCGGAGCATTCTTTCAATACTTTCTTAAGGATTGTGTCATTTGTGGTACTGAGCAATTGGGATGATAAGAAGGTTGATGTGGCCGTGGCATTAGCCATTCCAACTCCAACCAGGATCGTTGCCAGGCCCTTTGTGTCCGAATTCAAGCTAGTGGGATCGGACTTGAGGGAGGAGACACAAAGGTCATAGTACTTGGTTGTTTTGCAAGTCTTTCGGATTAAATCAGCATCTCCATTGACTGATATTGTTAATGCTAGGGAGACAAGAATGGAAATGAAAAAGGAAGAGCCCATTTTTGACAGGGTGAGGATAAAATTTTCTTGTGGGGGGGAAGCGAGGAAGGACGAGAGAGTGAAATTTAGTGAAGTGAGAGGAAGCTAAGAGGAGATTATATTATATTATAGGATGGTTAATAATTTTTTCTATCAAGGGCTATCATTATGGGTTTCTTTTTGACTGAGGGTGCTATATGGTCACAAAATAATCGTACGGAATGAGTTGTTTTTAATTTATTGCGTGATTGAATGTAAAGGGGTAAGGCTTTATCGGCAGGCGGGCATGTTGGTCAGATGGCTCTCTTTAGCAGCAGGCCAACTGCCAAAAATTGGGTTCACGGGGAACATGTTGTTAACAGCCTCGTAGATCCTCTCAATTTCCAATGTAATTTTGAGTTCTGCACTTCGACAATATCTTGTGAAATTGGAAGACACGCCACCCGGAACCCGGACCCATCAATAATTGCACCCTGTGATTGTGAGGATTTTTCATTTCATCTTCAAGTTAGAGGCTGCTCCACGTTACTCTTATGGACCTTTTAAGATTTAACAAAGGTTAAGCGCAGTGACTGACATCAAGGATGTAACATGTAAATGTTAGATCCTTCCAACCCAAATGAATGGATAACAATTCATGTGATCTCTTGTGCTTAATGCATCCACCTTTATTGTACATTTCAAATTTTATATCGTTGAAAAAGACAGATTGTTGAAGAATAACGGTGGCTCCGCTCCTCTTCTCCGTTCCAACTTACAAAATCATGCAATCAAATTCACATCACCAGCGAAGCAAGCACAAGTCATATACTGGAAATTAACTCCATTTACTATGAAAATTTTGCAACTTGGATAGTTCAGAAGCTACTCAACAGCTTTAAATCCTACAAATCTAGAACTAGCAGTGAAATTGAACAGGATTTTTTGGTCACTGTTACGGATCCTCATCTCTCTTCTTTCTTGACAAGAGATGGTATGCTACAAATAAAAATTCAAAAAATTAACTCATATAAAAGAATTTGCTGGTTCTAAAATGCAATCCTGCTTGTGTTTCCTGTTCTCATAGATGAACCGGAGGAACTCTGTAATAAGCTGGTATGGTTACAGGGAAGAACACCTGTCTAACTCCTTCAGCCTTGAGTATAGGGAAAATGATGCTTGATGCTCCCTGAATCATGTGAAAGATCAATAATTCCTGTTAGATTACCTTGAATAGTTCACAATGTAGAAGATAATAGACCAAGCAATGAAGATACAAACCGAAATTAATCTAGCACCAAGTAGAAGGCGTTTGAACGAAGGAAATGGAAGCAGTAAGCGCCCAACGCCATATATAGCCACAGCGAAGAAGTGTAGGATCAGGTTCAATGGCCGAGGATTCATGCCAGAGAGTAAAGCTATTGGTCCATTTGAAAAAACACCGCCAAGGCTTAAATAATCGAAGCATGCTTTGCGCATTTCTCTCCTTGCTGGGTCGGATGATCCGCTAAACACCTTATAGAGGGCACCGGCTAATGTATTTATGGTAGATGCTGTTGGCTGAAATATAAAGTCCACACATTGTTTGATTCCATAATTATCAGTTGTATAATACTAAATTTTGCTGCTACTTAGCTTTGGCACTTTATTTCCTCATGTAAGATAGAGTGCAGAAATATGTGTAAGATACATAGTTATGTTTTGCTTACCTTACGTAGAGTGTAGAAGGATTCCAGATATTTGCACAAGGCAGATGCATCATTTAGATCGCGGAGAGGTCTAAGGAGGTCTCTTAAGACAACGATATCAGAGAGTGCCACAGTCATTCCTCCACCGGTCAAAGGATGCCTCATGTTAAATGCATCTCCCATCAACAGTGCACCCGGAGTTGGATAGGGAGCAGCAGGCATGCTTCTGTTAGGCATCGTTCTTATGTTTCTCTTATCGATTGCAGATATGAAAGCATTGTATAGCTCAGGGGGGATCTGTGCATGCAAACCAGTGTTCTTTTTATTAGTCTCCAACTGAAAATTAGATGGAAAAGCTAATGTAGAAAGATAAATTGAAAACTCAAATCAACACTATTAAACTCAAGTATTTGGTTTTCATCAGGTCATTGCCACAATCATCAACAGATAATCAAAATGATATAGCACATATAGATTTTTCTTCTTTTTTCTTTTTTTTTTTGAATTTCATATGGTACACTTGATCAAAAAAAGGCAAAGGCAAGAGACTAAAGCAACCATGCTTGTTAAATTGTTAACTAGCAAAATGGTAGAGCAAGAAGACATATATACCTGAGGAGCCACCTCAGTTTTCAAGAAATGGGACATTTCGCCATTAGAGACTGAGGGAACATTTTGTCCAGGTACATCAACCAGACAACGAACCTCTGTGCTACTAATAGGATAAAACAGGATGGGAGAAGGATCTGCCAAAATAACGTGTCCGTGATTTGCATACGGAAGCTTACAGTTCTCCAGGACCATAGCAACAAAACAAGAAGGGATGTCAACCTGCAGAAATACTTGCTATATAAATACAAACACTACAGAATATTGTACAATCTAGGGAGATGGAACACTTGTATGGAACAATGGAAGACAATATCTCGAAGAAATCTGTCACATTTATGATCCTATATTTCAGAAAAAAGAGTGTGACATATATAACAGTTTATTCAAATAATTGAATAAAAATTATTTACATATCCTTTTCACCTTTGGATTGCAGAGAGAGCGCCTCAAATTTGAGAAGCATCCATCACATACAATTGTAAGGGGAGCTTTAGCGATCAGCTGTTGACCATTCTTGGTTTTGTACTGCACCCATTTAACAGTTCCCTTCTCAGTAATTAGAGATGTGACAGTTCCTTGTTCTAGTTTCACACTGTAAAGACAAATTTGATCGACAATGAAAATAAGTAAGGAATTGGTATTATATATCACTTCTAACTTGGCTAAATTTTAGGAGATCAGAGATGATACTTGGGAAGGGTTGATGCTTTTTCTCTCATTCTTTGAATGAAACGTCCATTATGGAAGCTTCTCCCTGCAACATCTGATTCGAAATGTTGCAAGGGATATGATAGTTTGGTGCTTTTCCCATCCTTAAACAGAGCATATCCAAACACGCGCTGAGCATCAATCTCATTCACACAATCTGCAACCACATACATATAGCTCACATCACATGTTACTATAATCATAGTGCCTATTTCTATGATTGATTACTGCTATACCTTTTGCTATTTATATAAACAAAAATAAGAGTGCATAACAAATTTCCTTAACAATATATGCAATTTCATCAATTTCGTACAAGATAATCCCTTTGTGCTTACCCTCAAGCCCCAACTCCATCAATTTCAGGTAACCTCCAGGTTGTAGAAGTTCTCCAACAATTCTATCAGGTTCAGTCAAGTCTCTCTCAATCACTTTCACTTGGCGTCCATCCTTCAGCATACAGTAGAAAACATGTTCATCAGAATTCTTAAGTGAAGAGCAACAAAAATGCTTTTAAGAACATTTGGGAACTCTTCCAATGCGAGATAAAGAAAGGAAAGAGAACGGCACAGATTGTTAGAGAGGCAGAGACTTGTCACCTTCCCAAGAGTGTAAGCAAGAGCAGAACCAGCAACCCCTGCCCCAACAATGATTATATCTGCACTCCTACCTATCTCTGAGTCACGGGGTAATCCATTATCAGAGCTCATTGAAAATGTCTCCTTCTGAATTTTCTTTGAAGAAAAAACGGTCTGCTTCTGAATTTTCTTGTATAGCAAAACAAGACCCAAAACAGAAGCCAGAATTGCTCCCAGTAGATATTGGCAAACCATCTTCTCGAGAACTGAATTGTTTTTATGCTTAGTGTGTGTTTGAGTTGCATGTTTCCAGCAACTGAACTTTGAGGCTTTTATAGGCTTGCAAAGGCCACATTGGGAACGCAAAAGCTACTTGGTCCATGCTAGTGTTTGCTTAAGAAGTTGTGCTACTAGTCAAAGTAGAGCAGTAGTAACGTAAAATAATAACAAATTTTGAAAAAAATATACTGTAAAGATGATTTATTAGTCAGAGATTTTCTCTGAAATAACAGTTCTAAGAAGAGCGGAATTGATCAAGTAAAAGTTTGAGGACGCGAGCAATGGTCAAAGTTATGAGATGCCCCCTAATGTTAAAAATGTTTTCAGGGTTTCAGTCATGGAAGCCACCAAACAGGAAATGACAAACACAGAAATAAATTGGAAAAACACTTCACTTCCCCCCATTAAGTTGCAGACAAACTATAGAATAAAGAATTTTAGAAAAGAAAAGGCCGGGTATACTAGGGCGTAGGTCAAGTAATCAGTCAGAATTTAGGAGCAATATTTTGTCAAATCCTCTGGTGGGGGCAGTAACAGCGGTATTTAGTAATGTCTTCGTGGTAAAGCCATGGGCTTGCAGTCTCACCTTCTTTAGTCAATGTTTTAAATAACCTAAACTCAAACAATTAATGCCTTATTATCTTCTGCTGAATCAATTTTCAGCCTCATTCTCTTGCTCAGACTCTGCCCACAACATGATGATGGGCTAGAAGCATGGTTATATGCATGAATGTCTGTGAGAAGATTTAATCTTAAGAAAACTACTGCCTATATTCTTCAAGTACCGACCTCATTATCTGCATCAAATGAAAATATTACTAGCAAAGGCATGAAGAGGTTTAAAACTAATGATAAAACCCAAATTGCATAGCAAAGGATAAGGATTAACTTCTTATGTATCTGGAACATTATCGTGCAATTGTTTAATGAGTTCAAAGTTTTTCTTTTTTCAAACAAGAAAATGATCATATATTAAGATATGATTGTAAGTTAAGATATCGTCAATGTAACACATAATTATTTCATATAAAATTCACTCAAATATCAATACTATGATCATAAATGACATCACAAATTATGCTTAAGTTTTATTAATTAATGCTAATTAATAAAAAATATTAACCATATAATTCATAAAATCTATAATTTTTTTACTACAAATTTATATTTGCCAGTTTTCATTAATTGTTATTAATTTTCATAAATAAATTAGGTGCTAACGATTATAAGGGGTTGACGCTTTTTTTCCCATAAAAAACAAACAGATGGGAGATTCGGTAGGCATTACAATCTTTTAATAATTAAGTAATTAAAATAAAAAATTTTAAAAATAAAGTGACAAAAAGATTCACGTTACCACACTCGCACGGCTGAAGTTATTTTTCACTTTTGCCCTTTAACTGTTTGAAATTTGAAGTAACATCTTACCAAAAATATAATTTTAAAAATTTATACAAAAGTATAATATTTAAATTTAAAAAAAATAATAATTACTTCAAGTTAAAAATAGTTGTATTCCATAATATAACCATACATCAAAAAATGTAATGACGCACATTTGAAAGAGAATTACAAAAACATTTGAAAATTAAGAGAGGGATAATTTTGTCAGAATTCAAAATAGAATGGGTATTCAATTCTTTCCTCCCAAAATGTACTGATCGCAGTTGGTTCGATTTTTGGAACCGAAAGGAGTTTTGGGTGTCAAATGCAATGCCACACGACCCAAAAAATCCCAAATAGCTAAGTAATGAAAGGTTGCGGCCAATAATCAGAGATTGGAATAAGCAAATGCTTTTTGGAAGTAACAGTGTCTTTACTAGCAAACTACTGAGATGAGTGCACGTCGAGAGCTATTCAGCAGAACAGAGACACCCCACAGTCAGATTAAAAACTATGATGGTAAATGACTATTTTCATTTTATAGTCCCATTTTCATCCATGGGCTAATGCTATTGCCTTCTCAAATGATCTGTGAATACATCTTTTTCCTATCTTCAACAATCATTCCCTGCAAAATCTCTCTACAACTTTAATGTTGCTTGTACTTGCCATCTTATGACTGTATCCAAAACTACATAAAACAAGCACAAATTGAATGCTGCAATGTCTTTAATAGATGGGACTCTGAAGCATTGATTCATACATGTATTGGATTCACAAAACCAAAACATGATATGAGCATATATCAGTCAAAGACCACCACACAACTGGTGGCACGTTTAAACTGAAACTCCATAAAGCAATCATAAAACCATAAGCCAATAACCAATGCGAAACAAATAGGGGACATATTCCAAAAGGTAGTCATCACAACTTTCATTCTCAAATTAAACACTTACATAGAACAATGGTAAACCAAGCAGCAGCAGCAGCACAACTGAAAATTTATTCCTAATAACACAATAACTCATCAAGACCGTTAAAATGCAGACTAGTTGTTATATGTAAAGGGTATATATTTTGTGGCAACTTATTCAAAGGGATACAACACACTGTTCAAATTGTTGTCTTCTGTGAAGGATGCCAACATGGACAAAATATCATCATCATCAGAAACTTGAGGAGCCTCAAAGAAAGAATCATTAGCAGTACCAATCACTTGACCATTGTCATAAATGATGAATGCATCATCTTCTCTGAAGAAATCCAACATTGATAAAATGTCATCATTTGATTCTTGAACTTGAGGAACTTGAGCAAGTTGAGGAGCCTCCGTTGATGCAGGAACAGCCTTATCAACAACCACTGGAACTTGAGGAGCATCCACAACTGTAGGGGCAGCATTAGCATTACTATCAATATCAGTGGTAACACTAGCAGCAGCATTAGTAAGAACCACTCGAGGTAGAGTATACAACCCACTTGATGCAACAGATGCTCCAGCACAAAGGCTTTCAGGGACACACGAGCTACTAGCACCACCAACGGCTAGCGTAGACATGCCAGAAAGAGAGCCAGTGCCGACCAAATTTACGTCCTCATCATCACTCCAATCTTCCTCCTTAAATGGTGCTCCATATTGGGCACCGTTTCTTGGGCCCAGACCATCCTTCTTGAAAACAACACAAAGCACATATGTATCCTGAACAACCCCTCTGTCGGCCAATTCTTTTTCTTCAAGTCGATATTCATGCATTACCCAATCTGTTCGGTCCCCACGTGGAGCTTTACCTTGGTGAAAAACTAGAGTTTTTATCATCCCCACAACTGCATCATTGTATGTAACAGTTCTATCCTTTCCAGTGGTTTTCCAATAACCATACATGGTAGCCCGATTAAATTTAACCCCTCGGGCGTATTTCTTCTCAATGGGACAAAAGAAGAACCATTTTAGATCTCCTGTCTTTAAACACGAGAAATCTGGTAGATCCCAAGGCGCATATTTGTATATATCGAGCTCAGCAATTGCTTCGAAAGCAAGCTTCTTGCCCAATACTTTCCTCTTCAAATAATATTTAACAAGTTCAACATCAGTAGGGTGAAATCTAAACCCCGGAGCCAACCAGTTTTTACCCATCACAATTTTGAAGTCTCAATGCCCAATAATAAACAACTTAAATTCACGAGCAAGTGAATATGGAAGTTGTGATTCTGCTTAGACTAAAGCAGCGGAACCAAAACAAAGAATCCAAAAAAAGAAAAAGGATCAAAAAATACTTGACGCGTAGAAAACGGGCCAAGTCCAATGCCTAAAGGAGATCTTTTGAGAACAATACCAGAGTCTCCCACGGCTCATAAACCCAAAATCACAGCAAAGAAACGACGGCGGCTGAACGCAACTGAGGTCAAAAGTCATTTGGCGTACAGATTGAACCCTGATTTCAACATATTAAGGTTCTCGTATCATTACAACTAATCAAACAACACATCATTTCATTCAAGTAAAAAAAAAACCCTAAATCGCAAAAATCAAAGAAGACAAAAAAAAAAAAAAAAGAGAAAGAGTCACAGCTCAAATGGACGACCTCTGATCAACTGGTATATGTAACATACAAGAATTACAACTACATAGAAAAAGAGAAAGAGAAACCAAAGAAACGTACCCGAAGAGAAGAGAGCCGCGAGTGAGGAAGCGATAGAGAGAGGGCGAGCGCGAGGGAGACCGAGTGAGTTAGACAAGAGCTGAAACCAACGAAGAGTAGAGAGCAAGCTAAGTTGTGCGCTCGTTTTATAACGGCACTCTTTTACTACCAAAGTGCCTTTTTTTCCTTCTTTTTTTTTTAATAAGGAAGGAAATTCCTCCCCTGACCTATGTTTTATGGTCTGAAACACCCTACTATTTACTACCAAAAAGGAAATACCCTCACTAATAAATCCTTTGCTTCCATTTTTAAATTTTTGGCACAACTATAACATTTGGATTCTTTCTACCATGCTTTTTTTCTAAAAAAAAAAGTACAAAAATTAATTTTAAAATTCATTTTCTTCTATTTAAATGGTTAGACTACATGACAATATATAAAAATGGTTATATATTTCTAATTTATGCCATTAATTTCATTACTATAATATATGACTAAACTAATCAATTGATAGAACTACGGAGAAAATCCATAAATTTTCGTACCTTTTCTTGGTGTTATCTTATTTGAAAGGTTTGAAGAACAAAAATGATTAAAAAAACAATAGCCTCAAGAAAATGTATGAAGTACAAAAACCAAGAGGACTCCTGGGAGATTAAAAGTAGTCATCACAACTCAAAAAACATTAATAAAAAATTATTTTAAAGAGATATTAATTTGAAGAAAGCATTGACTCTACAAAATATGTTTATTTTTGAAACCTAACTTAAGAATTTTGGTATTTAACATTTGTTAATTGCGGAATATGATTTATAATTATGTACAAATAAATTAATGTAGGATCAAATATTATCATTAACAAATGCAAGTTGGCACATAATATAACATAAAACTACATAATAATTAGTCTAAAGAGGCATAAAAAGAGTAAAAATTAAATCATTAAAAAGATATATTTGTAAAAAAGTTGATATGAAAAATATTCAAATGAGAGGTGCATCTATCTATCATGATAAAAAAAATTAGTTTAGATAAATAAAATTAAGGTATCATATTTTAAAAATTAAGATTACAACAGTTTCGATAAAAGTTTCAACTTAAAAAAAAAAATGTTTTTAGTCCTTGAAAGCTAATTTCGATCGTTTGTTCTCTAAAATTTGCAAGCTGCTCTAAAAGTTGAGCCAGAAAGGACACTTATAATTTAAATAGTTTATTGTTTTTTATAATGAATAAGAGTACGTACATGATGCTCGCAGGGCCAGCTTTGAGTAAAGCCACCCATACAAGGGCTTTAGCCCCAATCCGGGGAGGTTTTAATTTTAAAAAAAATTATAATTTTATAATAATTATAATATAATTAATTATATTAAATATATATAAAAATTAAAAAATTAAAAAATAATTAATAATTAATAAAATTATTTATTTTATTATTTTTTAATTATATATCTAATAAATTTTAATATTTTATTACTTTTTTATTTTTGAAATGTTATTAATTTTTAATTATATTATCTTATTTTCAATAAATTAATAATCATATGTATTTAATCATCTCCAACAGTTTTTTTTTTCACTTATTTCTCTTATTTCCAATCAATTAACAGTCATATGTATTTAATCTCCAACAGTTATTTTTTTCTATATATAAAACCAATTATTTTTTTTTCAATATATAATATCTACTTTTGAAATCTTTCTTTCTCATTTACACTTTCTTTCTTTAACTTCAATTTTTCTCCAAAGAATACACAAAAAGTCTGTTCTTTTATTATCTTCATAAAGCTGTAAGTCTCATTTATGATTTGTAATAAGTATTCAATAATTTGGTACTATTGTTCTAATCTTTGCACATTTTTTTATTTAATTTAGAGTTTATATTATATTATTATATTGCTTTTATTTATGTGATAGTTGATTTATTTGAATTAAAATTTTGATTGTTGATTTTATATTAACAATTTAAAAAATATAAAAAATTATATAGTTAAATATTTTTTACCTCATGTCAAATCAAAAATATGAATATGGTTTTTCAAGTAATTTTTTCACTTCAAAGTAGATTTGAATAATTTAAGATATATGAAAATATTTTTAATTTTTTATTTAGCGGTAAAAAGTTAAAGTCATTAGATGATAATAGTTTGAAAAAATATTGCCTTAATCTTGAATATTCCTTAAAATATAACAACTATTCTGATATTGATGGTTTAAATTTATTTTCAGAATTAAAAATTTAAAAAAAAAATTATATAGGAAGAAAACAGTCCAATTGACGTACTTAATCATATAAAAATACTCGATTCTTTTCTAAATACATATATTGCTTTTAAAATAATGTTAACAATTCCAATAAGTGTTGCTTCGGGAGAAATAAGTTTTTCAAAACTAAAATTAATAAAATCTTATTTAAGATTAACAATGTCTCAAGAAAAATTAAATAAATTGGCTATATTATCAATTGAAAAAGAAATATTAGAAGAATTTGATTATAAAAGTTTAATTAAAAATTTTGCATCTCAAAAAGCTAGGAGAATAAAATTTTAAATTTTAATAAAAAAAAAAGCCTCATTTGAATATTTCACTTTAGGCCTTTGAACTTATTGGACCGTCCTTGGATGTTAACTCTAAGCTTCTTGTAAACCTTGACGTTTCTACTTTTGGTCAGCTTCGAGAGACAATGGGAACCAGTTACAATACCAAGGCAAAGAATGGAGCAGTGTTTGCACTACAATGAGTTAGGTGGTGTCAGTGATGGTAGAATAGGAATCGAGCAACAGAACTTTGTTAGATTTTGCAAGACTTGTCCTCATATGCATGTCCAATAAAGCAGAAGATGGGCTAACAGTGATTGAGGTGGGAAGAGAACTCAAAAGAATTGATATGTTATTCTCATCACCTTCTTAGCCTGGACCTGGAACTCTCAGTTCAATCCCACAGTTGCACGCATTTTTCCTTTGGAAGCCATGTCCTTTATGTTACTTTCAGGTGCAATATTGCCATTGATTGTTGCTAATAGTTTCATTTTCTTTTCCTTTTGTTTCTTGTTTTTGCTAACAGGACATTCTTTGTAATAAAGTGGTACTAGTATAGGAAAAAACATTTGTCTAACCCCTTCAGACTTGAGCATGGGGAAAATGATAGTTGATATAACCCAAGCATGTCCTACTTCTTCTTAGGTTTTGGTAGCTATACTTGCCATATATATTTGCTTTGACAGTTAAAATTCTCCTTCTATACTGCAAATTTACTCCAAGTATTCCACGTAATCTGAAGAAATTTAAAAATTATGGAAGTTGACTTTCCTACCACTCTGTTCAGTATGTGCTACTGAAGTATTAGAAACACTATTAACATCTTTGTGTGTTGACATTGGGGAAGAAGAAGCACAAGAATTAATCGGAGTAACTCTAGCATCATCAATAACAATTCCAACATCTAGAACAACCTCAATAATAGAAATAGCTTCATTGTCAAGAACAACTTCATCTTGAGTAACTTGAGGAACAACCTCATCTTAAGTAGCCTATAGAGTAAGAATAATCTTAGTTTCAAAAAAAAAAAAATGAAACAACATCAATTGAAGAAACATTTTAATATTGTTCCTACTTGATTTATATTGGAACTTTGAATGTGAGAAGGGAACAGAGCATCCAAATCAATGGAATCATCAAAGGGGTCTGTCAATACATTTGACATTCTAAAAGGAGTAACAACACCCTCAAAATCAGCTTCAACAACACCAATAGACTCATCATTTGTTTCATCATTATGTTCAGAGTCACATGATTCTTCCTCAATCTCAATTTCAAAAGTCTCTTCCTTTTTGACCAAGTTAAGTTCTACTCTAGCAGTTGTTTCTCTCTACAAAAAAAAAAATATAATGAGGAAGTGAATTTAAGAGAAAAATAATGAAGTAGAAGAAGAAATAAAGGATGAACTTATTTTTCGATGCACATGTTTTGTTTACTGAGTAAGAGCGTGAAGAGCATCATTTTTTTCTTCATTTACATTTTTTTTTTAGAGAAATCAAGTGTAAGGATACATTAGTGTTACTCATAGAAAGAGTGTAGAGACAAGCTTTGGGATTAGTCAAAAGCACAATGAAAGATCTCCATTCTTTAATACACCCCCTCTAATAAGCAAACCATCAAGAAGTGTAGATACCAACTCTATCAAAAGTTGGGACAGTACAACTTTTAAGTTTATCTAAACAGAGTTGAAGTCTTGCCATGATAAATGAAGAAACGCAAGAAGAAAAACTGATAGATGAAGAAGAGTTAGGTGGAGTTGATTGGTCAAACCCAAATTGACGTGCTACTTTGTAAGGACAATAGACTTCGACAGAAAGAAAATTTCTATCTCCATTTGAGTTGGAACCTTCAATCATAGATGGCAATTGAGAATTGTGAACCCATAAAAAAAGTTAATATCTTGTGAACTCATTCTTCCATATTGTAAAAAGTGACGATCATAATAAATTTCATGATCATCAAATTCATTTATGGGCTACACATAAGGTTTGGGATTAAATTCTTTTGTCACATCCATCACCTCAAGAACATTACCTTTTGAAAGTAGATCATGCCACGCCTAATCTCTATAGTTGTTCATTGATAAAAGGTTATTCACAGAAAAATATGCAAAAGGATATACATTAGGCACGAGAGCGCGAGTACTAAACTTTTCCCATAGGCACATCTAAATGAAGGAAGCATCCACATAAGTCAAAACTTTGTAACGTCCAGTTAGCTTGACAGTTTTGAGTTGGTACAAGTCTAGTTTCTTATATAGAGATAAATAGAGTGGAGCAAGAGAAAAAAGTTTTCCCTAAACAATTTTTATTGTTAAAGGAACAACTGCAGAAGAGATACCATCATTTAGACACTTTGGAAGTATGTGCCATGCCAACCAAAATATTATTAAAGCTATTAGCTCATGCTTATGGTTTGGGTACTCAAGAGGGCCAATCTTAATTTCCTTAGCATTGAACTTCTTATAAAATATCCCTATTCAATTGGAAAACCGTGCAACCTTTGAAGTTTTACTCAAACTTTTAAGTAGAACAAAGAAAAAGTCTCGAATACACACTTCTTCTTCAAAAAGCTTGATAGAGTGAAAATCATGCTTCCACATACAAAGAAGTTCTAAGAGAATACACACATTTTTCAAACTGAAAGTAAATTCCCCAATACTGTAATCATAGTATAAGAAAAAGTGTTCCACCTTACAACAATAGCATGCCATACATCCATCGTTTTCTCTCTACAAATATTGAGCTTGGAAGTAACACATACAGCATCAAGTATTCCACCAGATGAGAGAAGTTTAATATAAGTAGGATTTTTCAACAACTTATTTACCCACTCATCCAACCATAAACAGATTGAGAATTAGAGCCTAACTTAATAGTAGAAAGTGGAAACTCACCATGCTTAAATTTGAACTTTAGAATGTATAATCTTGAAATACCACTTTTTTTATGAAAAAGTGCTTATAAGCATAGATGATTCTAATCATATCCAACAGGTTTAGAGGGATGTTTGTCAATCCTCCTGACACAAACTTCTTCCCAAAAACTATTTTCTCCCCTTTCTCTAATGATTTTATCTTCTCGGTTTTAAAGAACAGGAGGAATTTCAACACTCTTTCCTACTCTAATTTTCTTAAGAGGAATTACTTCAAAATCATTACTCTTGCTTTTATGTGCAATGATCTTTTTCCTTGTTGCAGCCTTTCTAGGCTCACCACAATAGATCTTTGGAAAGAAACGTGTCTTGGGCATAGAAGAAGATGAAAAAAGAAACCTACAAACATGATCACGAGAAAGGAGATAAATATACATATGTAATAATTTATTTATTTATTAAATATAAAAAAGCATAACAATAACAACAACGAAGTAAAACAACAAAACTTATCAAATTATAGATTTTGATATTATTATTATTTTTAATAATATATATATAATAAAAAAGTTAAATATCTATAATTTAAAAAAATATATAAAAAATAAATAAGTAAAATTTTAAAAGAAAATCTACAACTTCAAATAAAAATAACATAATAATAACATAAGTAAAAAATTATAATTACACAAAAAAAAGTCACCGCATATATGCCGCGAGCTCCAAAAGAAATAACTCGCGACACATGCCGCGAGCTCCAAAAGAAATAACTCGCGGCGTCAAAGGAAATAGCCCGCGGCACGCCTCGAGGTCCAAAAGAAAGTTTCAAAACAAAATTATAAAAGGTGGCCATACAAGCCACAAGCTTCAGCACAAAAGCGAAGTAAAAAAAAAAAAACGCTAAGCCGTGCCTTAAGCCTAAAACAAAAGCACTGTTACTAAAGTCCTCTTTTACACTTTGGCACTATTTGTAATTTGTTTCGGATTTGCTCTAAAACAGAGCCTCAAGATTTTAAAAGTCCAATTGTATATAATAAAAAAAGAGAACCTAAGCTTCAACGCTAGAAAAAGCATCAATTAAATAAAAAAAAAATCATCACAGCTTCTACGGTGAGCAAACAAAATAAGAGAAATACTTGAACGCCCTCTACAACTCTAATATTTATAGGCCAACTTTTGACTTGTCACTCTAGCTTGCCTAGCTAAATCTCCTTATCTTTCTATTCTTTGTGACATGTTAAAATAGCTTTCAATTGATAGAGATTACTTTTGTTTAGGATATTCATGAGACAAAAATAATTAAAAAAAATCTTTAAACTGCTCAATAGAATTAAGATTTTTACGTAAGTCATGATGTAAAATTCTACTATAATAATCTAATTCCATAGGGATCTTAATTATATCTAATAAGTAAATAATATACCTAACTTTGCTTATCTAATAATCATATATAAAGTAAAACAATTTATTTGTCTCCTTGAACATATGTATACATTCAAACATAAAAAAAAAAAATCCTTCAATCAAAAACTCATGCATGAAAAAAAAATTTCTTCTCATATTTCAATTTAAAAAGAATTTTTTCATGCAGGAGGCAACAAGCAAAAGAAATTCAATTTTTTTGAAAAATTATAAAAATACAAAAAGATAGAAAATAAGAAATTATATATATAAAAAATTAATTTGTTCAAAAAGATTTACAAAACAACAAACCTTTTGTTTTGAATTTTATTTTGCTTTGGAATCTGAATGAAGAAAATTATTTATGGTAACTTCATATTTATAAACCACATAAATAAGATTTTTATGAAAAATATTAACTTTCTTTTTACAATTTGTATATTGAGAATCTTATTTTATGAAAAATATATTGTTATATGAGCAATTAAATATTACACAAGACAATAATATATTATTATCTGAAACGTTATTGGCTAAGGTGTTATTATCTAAAGGGTGTTGCTACTCGAAGTGTTACTGTATAATACATTATAATACAAAATAAAACTTTTCTCTAAATTAACGCATGAGAATTATTTTTAAGTAAAAAAATTCTTATGTTGAGGGTAAAATGTAGATACTTGATTTTAGTTAATATCTATTCTTCAAAAAATTATTTTACAACATAATATTCTATAGAGAACAACCAAAATGAGTGAAGCACTACTTCACACAGAACAACTAGAACAAGTGGAGTGTTACTTCACTCAAAACAATTAAAATAAGTGTAACGCTACTTCATATGGAATAACTAATACAAGTAGAACAGTTACTTCGCATAGAATAGCTACTGCACATGGATAATAGGAAAAGCAACCCAAAATGAATGGCAGGGTTCATGGGTTATTTCTATTTTGAGATGTTCCGAAAAGTTTGGTTTTATAATTCAGATATAGAGGTAGTTAAGAGGTCTTTCTCTAAATCTTTTCCTGAAATACAAGTGTTTTACCTTCCAACCTTATTCTTATATACCTATTCACATATATTTTTTTCTCTTGTACCTATTCATGTACATCTTGTACCTACTCACATATAGTTTCTTCTTTTGTATCTGTTCACGTATACTTCTTCTCTATTACCTTTTACTTGAGAATAAGTCTTATTATATCCGATTACAATAACAGTTACTCACATTAAAGCTTTTCATAATAATGTAATTTATGAAGCACATTAAAGCTTATTCTTTAGTAACAGTCACTTTTAGCACTATATATAGAGCCTTATAATTCATTTAGGAGCTCTCCCTCCCTAGAGCTAGCATATCCTCCTCTAAAGAGTGTCTCTCTCTAAATTCTCTATCTAATTCTCTTTTCTTTCACTTGCCACTACAATCGATACTTCAGGAATTGCTCTGATCTTCCTCTTTGCAGCCTCTGACACATCTTTTTACTAGTTTACAACGCTTCCTCTCTTTATCATAAGAACTCCCTTTACACTTAAGCAAGGTTAACCAAAATCCAAAAGCATGTTGAAACCTTCAATCTGGTGCCTGTACTTCTGATACACACTATTCTAGTATAAAACTTCCATTAATAGCTAGGTTCAACCGCCATACATCGGACATCCTGCTAGTGCTACATGTTACCACTTACCATTGAATCAAATACAAAGACAAGGGTTCAATCTTTCAAGGATTCAAGCAATAAAACAATCACGCATAGGTTCTTAATTATTCCTATGCTGAGCTAATATATAAAGCACCCTACTAAGTTGAAATTGAGTTGTCTTAATGAAATTAAAGAATACACAACCACTCGCATATGGCAATGCAATCATATATCAAAAGCCACAGCTTCCTACTGAGCTAAAACAAAAGGAAAAAGCCTCAAGTCCCTACCGCTGGATTTACATTCATTAAACAAGTGGTTTTAGATCTCAAGGCACTGCAGAATCAGATGAAGAAAAATAGACCAAAAGACTTTAACAAAAATACCAAACAATTTTATTTATATAGACTTGGAAACATGAGCATTATTTTGTTATGTACAGTATTTAAGACTCAAACCAGATAATGAGACTTTTTCTTTTTCACAATATTTCCAACAACAATGACGTTTTATCTTTTAATTTGTCTTTCAGAGATAGACTTTTGACACTGACAGATTAGATCCTATTTTATGCATCCATGCGGATCACGCATCGAAGACTATCTCCACGGAGCATGTAGTCGAAGGCCTTGTTAATTTCTGAGAAAGGGACTTCATGGGTGATGAATTTCTCCAACTGAAGCTCCTGATTATATTAGAAATAGGAAGGACCATAAGTAATGTGTAACAATTTAAAAACAAAGAATGCCAAGTGAGTAGTAACACAACCATACAAGATTTTGTTCTTCACAGAATATATGCAATGAAAGGAGGAAAAAGAGACACAAAATTCGTGGCCATCTTGGGTTTAGTAAATACTTAAGGCGACCTTCTTGTATGCTATCAAGCATTTTGAAGGAGCAACTACTAAAGTAAAAATATGCCCTAAAAGGTCACCTGAGATCATCCCATTGCTGATACATGCGGATTTACATGATTGCTTTCAGACTAATGACAACATTATCAAGCATAAGCTTATGAGCACTAAATTGTCTAATTCTTGAAAAAGAATATCAAGTTCTAAGGTCCAATTAGTTACCTTGTTCATGTATTTTTCCACCACCAGAGGAAGGTCAGAGCGCGGCTTGTAGTTTCCAAAGAAGGTACCCTTAAGTGTTTTCTCATTCAAGACATTCATTGGATGTGTTTTGAAGGTATCATCTTTGTTTGGCACACCAACAAGTACTGCAACACCCCATCCCTGCAAAAGAAACATTTAGGAAAACAAATTTCACACATGAACTATGTTGATTTTACTTTCTTTCTGATAACCATAGTAGCAGCACAAAGGAAATTACATCATGAACACATTCGTATGCAGATATCATAGCATTGATGTTTCCAGTGCATTCGACACTTCGATCAACTCCACCACCAGTCATTTCAGCAATCACCTGAAGAAAAGTGAAATTAATTTAAAAATGTTTTAGTTTTACAAATTCCTCAAAAGGCCAAAACTTATTCAATGGACTTACTAACCTCCTGAACAGGTTTGCCATGGTCTTTTGGATTCACAAACTCCGTAACTCCAAATTTCTTGGCTGTTGACAAAAAGCAAGGAAAACAAACATTAAGAAGAAACAGAGATGGAAAATTCACATACTACTGCACCAAAAACTGATTATTTTATTTATACGAAGACTGCTATCATGCAGTTTTCACTTATGTAATAAATGGAATGTAAATCTTCTCCTTGCTTTATTCACCTTCATTGAATCTCTTGGAATTTAAATCAACCCCAATAATCCTTGAGGCACCTGCCATTCTAGCCCCTTCAGCAGCCTGATCATTCAACAGAGCAAGAAAAGTTTATAAAGTTAGCAGCAGCACCAAATTGCAATAAAAACTTGATTCATAGGTGAGAGGGGAAAAACTCACAGCAAGGCCAACGGCTCCCAATCCAAATATTGCTACTGTTGAACCTTTTCCAGGCTTTGCAACATTCAATGTGGCACCGAGACCTGCAAACAGGAATGCAATTTCCATTAATAAAAGAAGAGAAAATTAGTATTAATTTCAAATAAAAAGAAAAGAAAATTTCGCCAACCTGTTGAGATTCCACAGCTCAGAACACAAACTTTGTCAAGAGGAGCAGCAGGATTAATCTTGGCGACACAACCAACATGAACAACAGTGTATTCGCTGAAGGTTGAAGTCCCAACAAAATGGTAGATCGGCTGTCCATTGATTGAGAACCTTGATTTACCATCATGGAGC
The DNA here is from genome assembly GCF_000208745.1 of Theobroma cacao. Lineage (NCBI taxonomy): Eukaryota > Viridiplantae > Streptophyta > Magnoliopsida > Malvales > Malvaceae > Theobroma > Theobroma cacao. Next base: position 7,126,154 of record NC_030850.1, read on the forward strand.
ATCACCCCTCTGTCAGTATTGATCCTTAGGAGATCACACATGTTGCTTTCCTCTGACTTGCAATGCCGATACTCCTTGCACTCTCCTGTGAAAACAGGAAGGACATGGTCACCAGGTTCGAGGTCGGTAACACCCTCACCAACACTTTCAACAATCCTAGATTGCCGAAATTAAAAAAAATAAAATAAAAAATGAGTCCCAATATCAAGGGGAAAAAAACTGAGAATATAAGACTAAAAATCCAGCTCTTAAGCTAAAGAAAGAAAGTTAGTTTTGTGCTTACCCGCCTGCTTCATGACCAAATATACGAGGGAATAAAGGTGTCTGCCCCTGTAGATTTTACCCTTTTTTTGTCGAAAGGAGATCTGTTAATATTTGGAGCTAAATAGTTCATATTTATAAGTAAGAATTATTCAAAGAAAGAATAACAATGTAATTACCTTGGCTTCCCAGAAGTAAACATCAGTATGGCATAGGGAGGTGAACAGGATCTTCAGGCGAACCTCCATTGCCTGTGGAGGTGCCACCTCCACTTCTTCTATTACCAGTGGCTTTCCGGCTTCCCATGCCACCGCAGCTGTAGTGTATATGCATCCAATTAAGTCAGCATCCGAAAGAAAAATAATAAACATTAAGGGATGATCATACCATAGACTTGTGGGAAATTTTGTACTTGATAAAGAGGAAGATATTACAACTAATGCAATGAGAAAGTAAGCCCTAGCTGCAGAACACCCAGCAGATATTGTGTTTGAGATATAATTTCCTTACTACTCTTGTCATTCTAAAGTAGTTATCTACCGTTAACAGGAATATTGTGGAAGGTGTTCTATGAAACTTTGAAACCAATAGGCTGTTAAATCACCTTGGTCCTTTCAACAGACTCACTCTAATTCCCAAAAAGGAAAAAAAAAAAGAACAAAATGCTGGCTGCAATTCAAAACCATATTAATGAGCACAATGCTGACCGTCCAATAGAACCCAAAATTGTCAGTTACTTTTGGGACATAATGATCAATTAAAACATGATAAACCATTCAATTTCCTTCTGGAACCAAAAGCTCTTATACATATTGGTATGTATCGACGAACCATGAATCTTGAACTTATTTTAGAAAGTAACAATCAAGAAATTAAGAAGAAAACTTTATGTTTCGTGAAAACCAATTGCTGGTAAAAGATTCAGTGTTTCACAATCAAGAAGTTTCACGTCGGGGGGAAAAAAAGGGAACAAGTCGAAATTTTTATTCAGTAAATCGAGCAAACACTAATGCATGGTGCTTGCTTTAGTTTTTCCAAAAACAAAAACAAAAAACCAAGGAAGCATTGCTAATATTGTACTAAACTAATTTTATGAGCTCGAAGTTTGCATTTGTTTTTAGAGAACAACAAAGTAGAACAAAAATCCCTGACTTGCTAGCAATCATCAGGACTGAAACAGCTAGCCCACTTAACATCTACAAATTAATTCTCTGGCCAAAACCAAAACTTTGTTTTTATATCAAAAGGAAGAAAATCAAATAAATCAAAAAACTCAAGAAGAAAGCCATAAAACTAAGGTGTGATCAAAGGCAACTCAAGCGAAGAATAAAAAAAAAAAGAAAAAGACTTATAATAACACCCAGAAGAAGAAATAACCGAATGCTATTACCTTTACAGCGAATGACCTGACCAACAGTAGTACTTGGCATTTTCCGTCAACGTTTCTTTGATTTCCTTCAACTGATTCTCTGTCCTACGTTTACCCTTTTGAGTTGTGAATATCTTCAACAACTGGTGTTGGTATTTATAGTAAGGCGGTAGCATGTTGCAAATAATTAATCGTAAGAAAAGGCAAAACCATTCACTGAAACCGCTGTTGTTTTGTCTCAAATCTTCACTCGTTGAACAAATGTGAAAATGCTGCAAACCCATGGCGCCCTTTTGGTGTGTTGTTGTTAATTTGAATGTGTTTTGCTTCTGTTTCATGGTTCCTGTTTCCTGTTTCTGGTTTCTTACAACTTGTCTTGTCGCTGACTTTTTCATGGTAGGAATCTGGTTCAGTTGAGTTCCCCTTAAGAGATGTGGTCTTCCAATTAGTTCTTGACAGTTGGGACATTCCTAACATGGGGCAATGTTACGGGCTCCCAAGTCCCCAGTTGCCAAGTCATGGGCATATTCCCACTTACCCTTATTTTAGCTAGAACCCACAGGACGATGCACTCATGTAATTGTCAACTCTGTAATTCCATTAACAAAGTTTAGGATGGATTTGTTCTTTTAACTTCCATCGGGGCCTATCTGAAATTTTAAATTTCAGATATTAATTTTTTATAATTTATATCTAAAATTTAAATTTAATTTTAAAGTATAAAATATTAATTTTTAGTTTTTTTATTTAGCTTTGCCACTTCAGTATTTTTAATTTTTTTTCTTTTCCTTCTTTTAAATCTTTCAAGTTTTGGAGACAAAGTCAATATAATGTAACGTCGATTTGGTACTCCATGTAATCTGGTCAGGCCAAGGAACATCATATTCGGCGCTTCATGTGGCCGGCGACGGTGCCATCACTGCCGCCCTCCGATGGTGGAAAGAATTTAGAGAAAAAAAAAAAAGCAAAGAGGTAGAAGATGGATAGAGAGAAAAAAATTTGTGAAAAATATAAGAGTAAATTTTGAATTTATAAGAGGATATCTTTGTGTTTTGGAGGAGGATTATGCGCTAGCGAAGCGAGCTATGAAGATCTATGATCAAGAAGCTAAGGCTAAGGCTGTTCCTAATTATGAAAAGCTCGGCATGTATGAGATTTACATCGCCCGTGCAGCTGAAATTTTTGGTGTTCCAAAAACAAGAGAAATTTATGAGCAGGCAATAGAGTCTGGTCTTCCAGATAAAGATGTGAAGACAATGTGTTTGAAATACGCAGAGTTAGAAAAGAGCTTAGGAGAAATTGATCGTGCTCGTGGAATATATGTATTTGCATCTCAGTTCGCAGATCCACACTCTGGTGCTGATTTTTGGGATAAATGGCAAGAGTTTGAGGCCCAACATGGAAATGAAGATACCTTCACAGCACATTTTGTTCACGGAATGAAATAGAATAGTTATTACGTGGAAATAGAATGAGGTGAGAATAGAATAAGTATTATGTAGTTTGGTATGATAGATCGGAATAGAGTAGGAATAATTGTTATGACTTATTACAGTGTTTGGTTTGTAACAATAGCTTTAGAATAAGAAAGGAATAGAAAATAAAAAGATAAAAATATCCTTTNATTTATAATTATTAAAATATTAATAATTAATAGTTTAAATATCAATATTTTAATACAATTTAATTATTAATATTTTAATTAAAATATTTTTTAAATATTAATAATTGGTAATTTATTAAAAATATTAATAATTTTTATTTTTATTTATACTCATTAAAAATTAAATATATTAATAATTTAATAAATAAAACATTAATAGTTTAAAATATTAAATATTTAATATGGCTTTTAACCTATTTCACAGAATTTTTATTCCTGCGGAATTGCTATTCCGTATTTCAATTTTGTACAAAACAAAGGAATGGAAAATGACCGGGAATAGAGGGAGAATAGCATAGCTATTCCCCGTACCAAACGTGCCATCAGAGAAATGTTGCAGATTAGACGGAGTGTTTCTGCAAGTTATAGCCAGGTAAGCTCGTTGTTCTTTTCTATTTTTACTTTCAGAGAACATAAAAGCATAAGTTAAAAGACAATTGGTGTCCGGTATTTAGTTCCTCTGCTTTCAGAAATGACACTTGTTTGCGCAAATGGAGATAGTAGGTTTGTCACTGTTAATAACTATTGGAATATTGATGGAAATAAGTAATGCCATGCATTATGCATTTAGGATAAATGACCAAAGTTTTCAATTGCTGCTGACTACTGAGTTCTTCACATTGTCATCAGTTATGTCCCTAGAGTAAAATGACGTAACACCTGTACTAGTTGTGTTCGTTATATGTCAGCTATCATCTAAGGACTCGATTTGGTTCATTTCTTCTACTGCTGCTGGCTACCTTGAGAGGAAGCCGTTTGTGTTACGTCAGGATATTGGTGTAAATCTATAGATGTTTCCGAGTTAACATGTGCTGACATATCAATTACATGTATTAGTATCTGATTTCATACCTGGTTCTTGCATAACCGTGAATGCTCAAGTTGAGACTTGCAATTTCTGAACTCCAGATTTTAATTCTCATTATTTCTCTTCTTCCAGGCACATGAAGTTCCATCTGCCATGTTTGGTCTTACTCTGAAGAGGGAAGACTGTGACGAGGATGGGGCACTTGAGCGAAAAAGGCAGAAGCGAGCTTTAACTCCAGAGTCAGGTCTCTTTCAGCTTTAAAGTTATTAAAAAAATTATACAACAGTGATGAGTTTCCCAGTTCCCATTTGCGGTTTAGAATACTTTATCACAGTTGATTTTGAAGATGCACATTACACTGTAACATATCATTGTTTTATGTATAACTATATTAAAATGAAGAGTTATAAGATGCACATAAACATTGAAATCTTGATACTTTAAAAAGGTTATTAGTACCAAATTTCTTTGGGATTTTTAACGATGGATTCGAATATTCAGTGGGTATTGACCCTTAGATACGAGCAAGGTTTGAGTATTGCAATTATATACTATTATTGGATTCTTATTAACTAAGTTTTTGAGCTCAAGTTTAGCTCCAAGCTCCATCCCTAAACTTTCTCTTTTGCTGTGGGCTTCAGCCCTTTTTCCATAGTAGGTCCAAACAACTGGAGCTTCCTTTGTTCTTCGGCCGTCTTCACAAACATACACGAGAACAGACATGACCTGACAATGGGATATTTTAGGTGAGAATTTAATTGGATCATTTAGAATAAAGCTGCACCATGTAACAGAATTTGTTGCAGCCAGTACAGCAAAAATGTTAAGCAGACTTGGGTCCAACAATTCTTCTTAGATACAATCTAGTTGGCAATGAGAGAAGCATTTCTTTATGCACAAAGGTCTCTATATCCTACACAATGTGCTACCCTTCTCTATCTGAATCGTTGCCGGAGGCATCATGTTCTGCAATATTTGTTGAAGCAAGTAAATCTCTTTGTACCATAGCTATTGATCAATTAAAAATTATAACGTCTTATCAAAGAAAGCTTAGTTTCCAGTTCGCATATCTGAAGTGAAAGCACCATTAGAGAGAGACGATACAGAACACATTCATCCATGCAACAAGTATGGCATTCTTCATGTACAATGCATAAAAATCAAAAAGACATTTTCTTTCATCACGAAGCTCAACACAAGTCTGGGATCCTTCTATCAAAGTAAAAAACAGATGATTGCTAAATACAGATTAACTTGGACTTCATTCTGCTTTATGCATCCATGCGGATGATACAACGGAGGCCCTCCCCACGAAGCATGTATTCAAAGGCCTTGTTGATCTCTGAGAAAGGTACTTCATGGGTGATGAATTTCTCCAGCTCAAGCTCCTACAAAAATTACAAACTGTAAGGTTAGACACCATTCTGCAATGTTCCATATGAAAAATGTGTTTAGTTTTTTTAGTTTTACATTTATCTCCTGGTTTTGAGGTCATGATGAGAAATGTATATATGTTCTATACAGCAAACCAGTTACTGGTATGATGTGTTCCATGTTAAAAATTCCTTTACATCATGCTTTCTTCAGATTTAGATTTATATGCTAATATAGAATTCAAAGTTGCTCTGTTTTCCTCAAGTTCAGCATGGAAAGAGTGAAGTAATTAAAATAATTAGGAAGGAGGCTTTACTTTGTTCATGTACTTTTCCACCACTGAAGGAAGGTCAGAGCGGGGCTTGTAGTTGCCAAAGAAGGTGCCCTTGAGCGTCCTCTCATTCAGCAGATTCATGGGATGGGTTTTAAATGCATCATCCTTATTTGGCACACCAACTAGCACAGCAACACCCCATCCCTGCAAAAGAAAACAAACAAAAACCATATCCAAAGTGTCAAACATGGTAACCACACTAAACTGCTTCATTCTGCTTTATAGCTTCTATCTAGCCAAAAACAACAGCATCAAGGAAATTACATCGTGAACACATTCAAATGCAGAAATCATGGCATTGATGCTTCCAGTGCACTCCACACTTCGATCAACTCCCCCATTTGTCATTTCAGCGAGCACCTGAAAACAAGTGAGTAAAAAATGTGATGTCTGCATGATAAGTCATACGTAAAAGAACAAATGATGCTTCCACTAACCTCTTGAACAGGCTTGTCATGGTCTTTTGGGTTCACAAATTCAGTGCAACCAAAATTCTTGGCTGTTAAACATACACAAGGAAAGTGAACATTAGAAATCAGTTAAAATTAAGGGTATTAAATCAAGAATTTCCTTCTCCACTTTACCTAATTAACTTTAGTTGTTAGCAGGAGGTGAGGTTGTTTGTAAGTGACAGTAGATTAAAATGAAGAAAATCCAAAGAACTTAAATTTATTACCTTCCTCAAACCTCTTAGAATTAAGATCAACCCCAATAATCCTAGAAGCGCCTGCAATTCTAGCCCCTTCAGCGGCCTAAGGAAGAAGAGCACAATAAGAATGTCCAAGTTAGCAGCAGCAGGGTGAATAAAAAACCATAATCTGAGAGAAGATATACTCACAGCAAGGCCAACTGCTCCTAATCCAAAAATGGCCACAGTTGAACCCTTAGTGGGTTTTGCAACATTCAAGGTGGCACCAAGACCTAGACAGTGATCATAAATATTTCATTAAACTAACAAACAAAAAGAAAAACAACAATGCTACATCAACTAACAAATGGAAAGGTTTCTTCAAACCTGTAGAGATTCCACAGCTGAGAACACAAACTTTGTCTAGTGGAGCAGCAGGATTGATTTTGGCAACACAGCCAACATGAACAACAGTGTATTCGCTGAAGGTAGATGTCCCAACGAAATGGTAAATAGGTTGTCCATTAATAGAGAACCTGGTCTTGCCATCATTAAGCATCACCCCTCGGTCAGTGTTGATCCTAAGCAGATCACACATGTTACTTTCCTCTGACTTGCAATGACGGCAGTCCCCGCATTCCCCAGTGAACACAGGAAGCACATGGTCACCGGGTTTAAGGTCTGTCACACCCTCACCAACACTTTCAACAATCCTATAAACCAAAATGAATAGAAGCATCGAGGCACATAATTAATTGAATTAGCAGACACTAGACAGAATTAGAGGCATTATCCTATGCATTAAAATCAAAACTAGTTTTTGAACTTACCCCCCTGCTTCATGACCAAATATGCGAGGGAATAATGGAGTTTGCCCCTGTAAGATGACAAATTAAGTTAGCTTTAAGTACATGGCCGATTAACATTTCTTTGCAAAGTCAATGAACCATCAAGAAGTAATTACCTTGGCTTCCCAAAAGTAAACATCGGTGTGGCAGAGAGAGGTAAAGAGGATCTTCAGACGAACCTCCATTGCCTGTGGTGGTGCCAGCTCCACCTCTTCAACCACCAGTGGCTTTCCAGCTTCCCATGCCACGGCAGCTACAATTGCAAATGACTCCCATTAATAAATAAACATATATACATCAAAAGAGCAAAGAGACGTAGGTCTTATCAAGAAAAGCAATCAAGAATCAAGACGACAAAACTACACAGGAAAGAACCCGCAGGGCATGATCATAAAAGGACAAGCAGAGAGCTTTCCCTAACTCTCGCCCAATATATTATGTAAATCACATTGATCATTATATTTTAGACGTATACAAATTAACTGTTGGTCACCAAATTTTATCAAGATGTTGATCTATGTATTTTGGAACCAAGATTAGAGTTTTTCTCTAGTACTTACGAACTTTTTGGACTGACAAGAAAACAAGATTAAAATCAATCAAAATTCAAAACAGAAACAGGACTAATTAGTCCCTATCTAAGTAAAATCCCAGATCTAAGAAAAGAAAAAAAAATGGAAAACAGAAACAAATGTACCTTTGCAACGAATGACCTGACCAGCAGTGCTTGACATATTTTCTTTGAAACTAGTAATGGGTTTTTGAGTTTCTTTAGGAATTTGACTAACTGTTTATGCTTGAGACTGGCCTGGTTTGAGAGGGTATTTATAAGTTGAGATGGCAGAAGGTGTTAGAAGGTAAAAAACCAGCAAACGTAAACCGCTGTTTTCTTCCTTGGAATTTTGTGTGTAGTGGCTGCAAGGCAACCAAACGGCGCCTTTGTATTGTCCTCTTTCCCACTTTCCACAGACGTCTGGTATTGTCCCTTCCCTAACTCTTTTTTAATTAGTATTTAGGAGGTGGACTTTAGCTATGCTACAAAAGAACTTTACATTTTATATGGCCAGTTGGCAACTGGGTAACATTTCAAACCTTGTATGTGTCAGTGTGTCAGTTTGACGCCCTATATTCTTCCTATTACTTCCCGACACGTGGTTCAAACGCTGTCAGCAGATTTGGATTTTAGGCGCCGTTAACCGAACCAGCCCTCGGACTCTCCTGTCACGGCTGACGAAAGCCTTTGTTTTTTAGTTGTAGCACATATGAACCAAGACAAGGCAAATCTCATATTGTAACGGTCGGAATTAGTTTAGTTTGTATATGTTTCTCTATAAGAGTTACGTTTATAGATAATATTTACATTGCAGTCAAATAATTATTATTGTTATTTTATTTAATCAAATAAATTTACTAAACTCGCGCTTCTTTCTTGTTATTAAAATAATACTTCATTTTGATGATTCAATTAATATTTATGAAAATTATTAATAAAGTTAGATATTGATTTGAAATAACATAGATGAAATGTGAAAATTTTGATATTAAATTACATATCTTTTGATATTTTTGTAAAATATAAAGATAAATTATAAAAGTTATTTTAAAAAATAAAATATTAAATTATAATTTTTTTATAAATATCATCTTAACCAATAATAATAATATGCGCCTGCTAACATTTCTATAATAAAATTAAGATTATCATCGAAAAGAAAATACTAATAAAAAAAGTACTGAGTCATTTTCCCTTTAACTAATAAATATGTTATATTTTAATTTTAGGTGACAATATACATATATATATATATACATATATAAAGTAATTTAAGGTGAACTTTGTTTTTAGAAAAATACAAGTAGGTGGCAACCAATTACATATATTCAGGTATTACCTAATTGGAAAAGGTTTATCGAGAAACTAATGAATCAGGCAGCCATAGTTTTATATTGGAATGAGGTGTTTCAACTTTCAAGCTACCAATTAATGTCCTAATTTATTATTATGTCCTTGTACTTTACTTGAATCGAATCTCCAGCAAGTTTAACAGGGCTAGTAAAATGGAGGATTAATCCAAATTGGCAACATAATTAATGTCCTTTTCAAGAATTTTGTATACTTATAAGGTAATAATAATAATAAGCACATTTGAAAATTTTTATTTAGAGCTATTATTTTATCAAATAAATAAATAAATAATTTTAGCATTTTTAAAACTATTTTTAATATGTCTTTACTTACCATAATAGAAATATATATGCGATTCAAAAAAACTGGCGAATTTAGAGCTGAATTTTAGGTGGTGGCGTGGTGTGTGTGGCTACCAGTGGAGTGTATTGTAGCTGATGTGGTGCGGTGAGACGAGTTAATCGTGTTAGGACATGTGGGAGATGATTCCCAACAAAATGTCTGGTAAGAAATTTAACTTCATCAAAAGTCCAAAAAGACAAGCCTCAAAAGGAAAGGCATGAATAGCCACCTCGTTTGCTGTACTGCCAATCTGGTTCAAAACAGCATTCCATCTTTAGAATGCCACTTTCACAATTGCAGCTCTTTCCCAACCAACATCAAGGGCCTCTACAATTATGAGTTATGAATGGGCAAATGGCTTACTATCTTATATACCTGTTTTTGAATTTTAATTAAAAATGTAAGGTAGGTAAGAGGATTGTTACATAGTCCGTTAAGAGTATATTTTTAAAAAATAATAAATTAATATGATAAATGAAAACTATGTGATCGTATTTTAATCTCGCTTATAAAATATATATAAAAATCTATATAACCTTGTGTCATTAATTATACTCACATGATCACAAAAATAATTTTTTTAAAAGAAAATCTGAATAGACGGTACACATATTACAGACAATACCATCTACCTTAATTTTTCCCTCTTCAAACTAATGTATATTTGTTAATTACTTGTTGATGCTTTAATTTACATAATAATTACTCTTCACATGTCGGTAATCAAGGGAATGCAGAGATAACCAGCGCCGCTGGTGGTATTCGAAATCAAGGGCTGGTCAAGCCCTGGGGCCTTGCAGTTAATTGGATATGTAGTGACAGTTTGAGTGCTGGAAACTGAATTTATTTAGTCAAATGCTTAGAAAGGGAGATGATATTGACCCCTGGTCTGGGTAGGAATTTACGCTAAGGTTACAGATTGTGACGCCTGCGTAGTGTAGATAAATCCAAGGCTAAGGGCTGCATTTTGTGTACAGGGAATTGTTTTTGTAAAAGCAGGTTGCCATGGGATGATCCTGGGACATGCGGGCTATGTCATGTTGCTGCAATAAGTATCATCCCAGATGCAACCTGGAAAAGATTGGTTAGTTTAGAGTTTGTAGCGGCACTTAGGCGACGACCACCTCCCTCTGCGCCGTACGCTGCTCCATTTCTACCAATATGGCTAGTTTTTGTAATGATTTATTCAATAATGAAAATTTGATATTAGCCGTTAAAAAAAATTACTTGTTATGTTTATGTTGGGATTATGTTACTTTTATTATACTAAAATGGTGTTCGTAGTTAGGTTACGAAAAAATTTACGAAAAATATAAATTATGTTGGAGTGGATTTTAATTTGATATTTTTAAAAGAGTTTGTAGGAAAAATTATATTATATTAGTCAACTGCATGAATGTAAAATTTTTGCTAGTAGAGGAAAAAATAAACTAGTATTAATTAAAAATAATTATTTGTTTTGGTTTCAATCACTAAAAGTTGCTCCTAAATATATGGTTTTAAAATAGTACTTAACAAAAGAAGATAATAATTTTGTTAAATATTCAATAATTTTTTTCAATTAAAAATATATTGTTTAAACAAAATGAATAACATTTGTGATTTGAAGGATTCCATTTTTGTTAGATGATATATATCAACTTTGTAGATGTAGGATTTATACTTAACTAAATGTTAAGAGAATACAAACTGTTATACAATTGTCAGCTATGTCTAACTATGGTGACAGTTTGCTCTTCTGTCATATACATTTGTTTCCATTTTTTTAGTTTTTGTTGTTGTGTTATATTGTATTACTGAACTACATGAATGTATGATTTTTGTTGGTAAAAGAAAAGATAAATTGGTATTGATTGAAGATAATTATTTGCTTTGATTTCAATTATCGAAAACTTGCATCTACATATATGATTATAAAACAATATTTATCCAAAGAAGACAATAATCCTATCAAATATTGTTAGATGTATAATAAAATATTAAAAAATGAGAGAGTGTATAACTTATACTATTGGCAGATTAAGATAAATAGTTATAGAATATAGGACAATCGTATATGTAAAGATCCTATCAATATAAAATAGTTACTAATTTCTAGTAGTATTTATTTTTTATATATAAAATGAATGGTTAAAGGTTGTCAAATTTAATTAATTTGTTTATTCAATGATGACTATGTGTTATGTATATTGAAAAATAAGTAGACATTCTTGATTTTTTTATTTTATATAATAAATTGAATGGATATTTATTAGAATTTAAACATTTATGTATAAAAGAGATGGTTAAATACTATAGATTCATGTTCATACAGAATAAAAGGATATAGACAGAAAATAATATTAAATGAATCTATTCTCTAAGCATTAAAAATTAAAAATTATTATTTTCAAGTATTTTTTACTAAAATAAATGAAAGTAAAAAAAAAAACTCTTCAAATGTAAAAGATAACGACATAGTTTTGACATAAGGTGTATAAAAAAAATTAATTCAATTGAGAATGACAACCAACTAATCAGTTATCCTACTTAAAATAGTACTTATTCAAAAAAGACAATAATTCTATCAAAGATTGTTAGATGTATAATAAAATATTAAAAAAAGATAGAGTATATGGCCTCTACTATTAGCAGATTAAGATAAACAATTGTAGAATATAAGATAACAGTATAATGAAAAGATCCTATTAATATAAAATAGTTACTAATTTCTTGTAATGTCTTTATGTATAAAATGAATGATTAAAGATTGTCAAATTTAGTTGATTTGCTTGTTCAATGATGATTGTGTGCTATGCATATTGAGAAATGAGTAGACGTTCTTGATTGTTTTTATTTTGTTCAAAGAACTGAATGGATGCTTATTAGAATTTACACATTCATATATAAAAGAGATGTCTAAATATTATAGATTCAGATCCATGCAGATTAAGAGGATATAGATAAAAAAATAATATATTACAATTGATAAATATTAAATAAATCTATCTTTTAAGTATTAAAAGTTAAAAATTATTATTTTCAAGTAATTTTTACTGAAATAAATAAAAAATAAAAACAAAAAAACTCTTCAAATGTCAAAAACAACGTAATTTTAACATAAAGTCCAAAAAAAATTAATGCAATTGAGAATGACAAATATCAATTAATTGACTCAATTAATTATCTTATTTTTATATATATTATAAATATATATATGTATTTATGTAATGTATATATATATTCTTATATATATATATATATATATTTAAAATTACAGACGCAGTTTGAATTTTTAAATTAGATGTTACTTTCAAACAAACAGTCATGTTAAAGTAATCATTGAAGCAGCAAACTTGGCCCTTCTTCGAAAGAAAAAATGAAAAACTTTGGTTTGAACATATTGGAAGCTCTATACACTACATCAATATTTTCACAAGAACCAAAAGAAAAAAAGTCTTTCAATATTCCCAATGTTGATCAACGAGGATCCTTCACCAAGGTAAGTATAAATAAAATCATAGAAATATTAGGCAACAATCAGTTGTCATTATAGTATCCTGCCATCTTTGCAAAGCATTTTACATAATTTTTTTGAGATCCATTATCTACTTCAAGCCACATCGCTCTTCATCTCATGGAGTGCCTACCAGGAGTGGAGGGCTCCTCATTATATTTGCACTATTAGCTGCAAAAATTAATATATTATTAGAATTTACAAGTTCAGATCAATGAACATTAATAAGTTGAAATGAGACATTTGTCCAAATTACCATGAGTTCTGCTTTCTCTTGGAGTTCCAGGAGCACTACAGTTTCTGCTAGCCCAGCCAGACGCCGGACTAGCTGCTCTTTCTAGTTGTGAAGCAGGACTGAAACTGTCCCTATTATATATAGAACCAAAAGATGAACTTAAAGACAAGAAGACAAAAAATCTTCAGAATAAAAACTTGGAGCTCATCTGGCATTGTTAGCAACTCAAAGCAACAAAGATTAAGAGACATAAAACTCTTTTTGTTTTTGATCCGAACCTTGCAGGACTCATTGATGCATAAGGATGCCAAGCCCAGTTACGCATTGGCGTTCTCATGCCATCATGCAATGGTGTACCTGTAAAGAAAGCATTGGACAAGTCGTAAGTAAGCTTGCTATTTAGCCCCTAATTCAAATAGCAACTAAGTATATAATTTTACAATGCAAGCCACACGCACCTGGTTCTCTCATGGAGTCATGCACACGCATTGGAGTCTCGCTTCCAAGACCATATAGGGGTGCATCGCTGGCAAAATAAATAAAAGTAAGAATTAGTTCTCTTCCACTATATGTAAAGAGAAGGAGAGGGAGTCGAAACGAGAAACAAATTGTTACCAGCCTGGCGTTGTAACATTGACTTTATCAGAAATTTCACTACGACCCACTGGCCATTCAAAGGGGCAGAAACCACAGTCAATATTAGCAATATATAAGACAAAGCTGGCATTCACTTTAAGTACAGCCTCAGATTTTAAGTTTCATGGTCAGGACTCAGGGTAACTGGAGAAACTTGCCTGTTACAATCCTCATCTGAGACTCCAGTTCAATTCGGACTGACTGACCTTTAATGTCTACAACACGACCACGGGATCCCTTGTAGTGACCCTTGCAAATTTTCACCATGGTACCAACAATGGAATCATGGCCTCTTCTTCCACTTTGATATCTTCTCTCATCTGAAGCAAAAGCAGATATAAAATCAGCTTTGAGCATATCCATCATTCGTTAACCACGTCAAATAGATGACGTGAATTTCAACTGTCTAGGCATTCACAATAGAGTTTATATGAGGACCTCTTCTAATTTGTGGTCTCCCTGGGGATCGGGGAATGCAGGCAAGTGATCTTAAACTTGAAACTCGTGAGTCCATGACACCACCCTGCAATATAAATGAATCAAAACATGAGGACATTGATATGCGGTTACTGCTTTGGCAATAGGATAAAAAACTGATCTGAAATGTCTTTACCCTTATGTCACCTCTGGCATATAAACCCCCCAAAAGGGTACAGGACTTTGCTTTAACACAAAAAAAGCCTCCGTGATCAATGTTTTTGCGATCATGGATGCTTATAAATGTGTTCAACTGGTCCTAGTTTTCCCTAATAGAAGAATAAAGTGCATTGTCTTCAATGTAAACAAAACAATTACAGTAAGACCAAGTCAACGCTAGAATAAAAGAACTCACTTTAAATGGCCCCTCAACAATCCTCGCAATGTCTTTAACAGAGATTCTGTTTCTAAATCTGTCTTCTGTAGTTCCCATCTTCTCAATCTTGGAATTGATATCTCGGTACATTAGAACTTCGATCTCAGCTCGCTCTGGAGTTCCTTTCAGCACCTGAAGGAAAGTGATAAAAGTAGTAAATCCAGAGAGAAAACAAGGAACATGAAGAGAAAAAGAGTGACGAATGTTGAAAATTACTTACGTGATAAGCTTTTCCATCCACCCGTATGATTATGCCAAAGCTGGAATCACTGCACCACATAATCAGCGATGAAAATAATTTGGTCGGAAAGAAACTCAAGTCAAAACCATTACGATGAATATAATTTCAGTTTGGAAAGGCCGTTTCAATCAAAAGCAATCAAGATATTAAATCTCTGAACTTCATTTTCAGAAGAATTGTGTAGATTATAAGAATGAGGAAAAAGGAAAATTAAATAACTTAAAACATGGGCCTACTTGAGCAGAACAAGATCATGTAACTGATAGTCCTTGTTTCCGTTGTTTGTAGAAGTTACTTCGCTGCTTTTCATAACACAGTGAGCAAATACACGGATCTGGATGCAACATGTATAATATGAACTTGATAAGTATAGAGATACCAAATTAACCAATGATGTTCAATTCTCTCTTCTGGAGAACTCAAGGAAATTGTGAATTACCTCTTCCATGGATGCATCAGATACAATGACAAGAACACGACCCTCAACTTTAGTAACCATACCAGTTGCACCTTCTTGAGTACCAGAGACAACCTTCACATGATCCCCAGTCTCAAAGAACTTGCTAAGATCTGTAACATTGAACGTAAGAGTTTCCTGCAGAAGGTTGGCATCAAAATGGTAATTTTCATGCCAATTTTGCATAGTTTATCATCGGTTGGTGCAAGAATAAAGTTCAAACAGAACATACCGGCAAATCCTTGATATCTGGTCTAATACAAGCATACTCGTCCTCTACCTTCTCAACGATTCCCCTCATATTTTTGAGATCGCCGCTTACTACAAGAACCTTATCACCCTTCGAGAAGTGTTCCGTTTTTGTATCTCCAGATAATAAAGAATTGGAAAAATTTCCATCTCCATTCTCCCCTGGCCTTAGAAATCTTTCAAGCTCATCGAAGCTTGGCTGTATATTATGATAACTAATTGATTTCATGGAGACTGATTTATACAGAAAACCATCTTTGAACATCATTCCAGCAATTTTTTCGAAATACTCTCCGGTGAAAGGATCACGCTTTCGCTCAACATGTATGTTCTTTTCTCTGATAAACAGACCACAAACGAAACCAGCAAAAATTTAGTTAAAGTGTGTCTTACTATACTACTGTTATCCAGAAAGGATTAAAAAAACAGATAATACCTGACTTCAATTATGTTAATTAACCTAGGGGGGGGAACAAATGCTTTCTTCACAAATTCCACACCTGCCTATGTTGACAAGAAACGAGAAACATGGTTAAAATCCTTCAGGGAAATAATCACTAGGAATTCTAGCTACTCTTAAAGCAATATTTTGTCAAGCTACGACTATAAAAAGTACATATAACTAAATGATATGCCGCAAAATCAGTTTAGTTAGATTTGAACCAAAATCTAAGCAACATGTTAATGCATGCATTACGTAATCGACAAGGTCAAGCGGCAAAATGCAAGCAGTATCCACCAATCAGTACATGACGATTTGAAAATGTTTATCTGGTTCTCATTACAATATAATTTTGTAGTAATTAATAATACATTTCAACTGATATTTGACCAAAACCTAGCTTACTTCAATAATTTAATTGAAGTCACTAGACATTTACTCAATAAAGGAGCAAAGAATGTTTACCAATTTATCAGCTAATTCCTGTAAATCAATCCGTGGAACTAGCTTCACCGTAACTCTCTGCTGCATATCATCAACATCTGTAACCTACATATACAAAAGAAAGCTAATTAAATGATGAAAAGGAAAAAAAAAAAAGCGACTGACTGTTGCACATCCTCATGCAAGATGATAGATAAGATTTTTTGTACTTTTGCAAGGTCTCCTTTGTACGTTCCAATCTTCATTCGTATCCAGGTATCTTTGGATATATCAACGGGTTTGCTTTTAACTGAAAGAACACCGGCCATTTCTTTTAGGGGCACAATCATTATCTTCTTGGGATTTAAATATCGAAGACCCTTGCAAGCCTGAAAAAAAAACAGTGAATTAGTGCTAAATAAAATTCCCATGATAATATCGGGGAGGAAATGATTACATTACATACCTCCATCACATGTGCTTCTTTTTGTGCCTCGATATATATGTAGTTTTTGAGATTATCAAGGGCTATGGCAGAACTAATTTGCAATTCAGTTCTATCGATTGACTTTTGCATCAGGCAGACAGCAGCTTCTCTCTCATGTCCAATCTAAAATGAATAACTCAAAGCGTTACAAATGCAAAGTCATACGTAAATGATCATAGAAACAGAATAGCTTTAAGTCAACATGATAAGAAAACCCCATACTTCACACTTAACCAACCACAATTTTGGATCCCTAACGGATGGCAGGAGTGCTTGCTGTTCAACATGTGTGGTTTCTTCACCATAACCTTCATCATACTGTTCTGGACGACTTAAGGAACCATATTTCTCTTCAATTCTTCTTGCCATCTCTTCAACATCATCTTGATCATCCTCTGTTGGCAGGAAAGGACGGCGAGGCATCCTTTCTTTATTTTCCTTTGGTAATTCAGTCACATCATCATCTATAAAACCTGCATTAATTCCAAAATCAATTTTAAGCTAGGACAGATCATAATGGCTCCTAGAATGTTCGTTTGATGAAAGTTCACTTTTTTTCAGATACATCAAAATTAAAACAAAGAATACGACTACAGCTATATACGCCTGAAACAATTTCAACAGTAAGTTTAAAGGGATAGGAGATGGGATAAGAGGGATAAAAGCAATAACTAAAATTGTGCAGCATCTTATAAATTAAAAGAAGACTGTTAAACTGAACTAAATTAAAGAAAGGTTTGACATAGAGATAACAATTCAATGACTGACGTAAGAAGTACTAGACTCATCTCCAAATATTAACGAGGCATATAAGAAAGAAAGTACATTTATACTGATGCTATCATGCTAGCTATGCTTCATCATGCTAATTAATATTTTTTCTAGTGCATTCTTTTTTGAAAAATCTTTGAGAGACGCAATAGAAAGATTAAATTTTTCCTTTTTTTTTTTTGTTGGTTCCTCAAAGTCCTAAATTCCATCATCTCTATTCATCTATACTTAAAAAAAAAATGCTTCAAATATTAAAAAATTAGATTACAAATGGTCTAAAAGGAGTGTAAAAACCGAAATTAAATTCTCAACTAAAACTAACTTGATCAAATATAAGATCTCACTCAGTTTTATAAAATCTCAAAACATGGCAAATATGGAGTACTAAAAATTAACAAGGAATGGTACATATTTTGCAAATGAAGTAATCTATGCAACTGCATTTTAAATTTGATGAATCATATCATTCTCTCATTATTCATGCACCTATAACTAACCCTTTGAAAGAGATAAGTCTCTCATCCCAGGCCAAAAGTATGTTACATTTTATTGCCTCAAAAGTGCTTAAAAAAGCAATCCTTAAAACCCCCAAATTTAATCTCTGGTTTCTGAGCACTAAATTCAACCATGTTGCAGACACTCAATGAATATTCATGACTAACTTATGAATACGAATGCCTGATTAATAAAGTCAACTAACTGTAACTAGTATAAATAACCAAGAAACAAAGTTTTCTACAAAAAAAAAAAAAAAAGGAAGAACAACAATTAGGTTGAAACATATCAAATGAAATCAGATTATATCTAGTAAAAGTTAAAAATGTCATAATATTTCATATTTTCTTCACTTATTAATTAATTTGCTCTATAACCCTAGAACCCTAAAATTTACTATATCCATCCTGAAATTTCTAAAATAAAATCCAAAAAAAAGAAAAACCTTGAGAGTTTCCTACCATCCTCAGCATCGTCCTCATCATCCTCGTCCTCGCCACTATCAGCTTCAGCGGCTATATCGTCAAGGAAATCCCTAACGGACGATCTCCTTTTGCGTCTGCAATAATCCTCCTCCTCATCGTTATCATATTCGTCGTCTTCTTCCTCTTCCTCTTCCTCCTCCTCCTCCCCCTCATCGTCACGTCTCTTTCTTTTCATATTTACGTGCCGGCCACCGTTGCTTTCATAGCCATCATATTGGTCTCCGACCTGATCATCATGAGACGGTTCATCATCTTCATGGGTGTTGTTAGCCCTTCGACGGGGCATGGTTGCAGATCAACTTACGGCGAAAATATATTGCGAATGAAGGAAAGAAAACAGAGAGATAACAAACTAATGGGTTTTATACGAAGAAATTGAAGGAAGGCTTATTCTTCTTTGTTGATGAAGGAAACCTAAAATTTCTGCATGCATAAAAGCGTTTCTGATTTTGTCGTTCCGTTTTCCTTTTGTAATCTGGGGTGGGTGAAGCCGCAAGGCTCAATGTTAAAGGCTTAAGCCGAGTCTAAGTCATTTGGGCTTACGATGGAATAATTTTCTCATACTTATGCACAAGCCCAAGTTTTATTTTTATTTCGATTTTCATGGGCAATAGGCCCAAACAATTAAAAGGAAATAAATTCCTCTTCTAACTTTTCCAAATATTATTAATTGAAAAAAACATGATATTTAAATACATTTTTAAGTTAATTTTTTAAAAAATATTTTATATTACGTTTATTTTTATTTTAAATTAAATAAATTTTTATAATTAATAATTAATTAATTATTATTAATCAAAACATCACATATCATTTTATATCCACAAGATAATAAGATGATGTAAATATGAAAAGTAAAAAATATCACATGATGATATTATCATATCAAATTAATATGTTATTTTATTATTAATTATGATATATAAGCATGTTACATTATCGTTAATTATAATATGATAATATGTCATGTAAATATCACATAATATAAAATGATAAATGATATTTTGAATAAATTAATAATTAATTATAAAAAATTTATTTAATTTAAAATAAAATTATAAAAACTTGATTGAATGTAATAAAAATATAAAAATTTATTGAAATTTTTTTATTTAATTTATGAGTTTTTTAGATATTATATCATTAAAAAAATATTGAATTGCATGACCTTTCCACCTGACGTGGCAGGATCAACGTCAGCACTTTACGCCTCTCTTCAGCTGACATTGCTGTTTGGTGGAGGACAGCTTGGTGTATGATCAATTAATTAAAGAATGAAAGGAACATGGGTGGGTGAAAGAAACGGTGGTGATGTCAATGGCATACGTAATGGGGCCGGCCCTGCAGGTAGAAGTACTCTCATTAATCATAAAAAACAATAAAAAAAAAACTCAATTACAAGTGCCCATTTTGGCTCAATTTGTAGAGCAGCTTGTATATTTTAGAAATCAAAAACTTAAACTCAAACTTTTGAAAATAGCTTTGAAAGACCAAAAAATAAAATTTTAAATTGAAACTTGGCATAATGTTTAAATAAGTTTTTAAATTATTTAAAAATATTTAAATAAATTTTTATTTTTTTATTATATTCAATCAAGTTTTATATTTTTATATTGGGTCAAAAAAATTTTATGATTAATAATTGATTAATTATTATTAGTAAAAATACTATTTATCATTTTATATTTATATGGTATTGGCATGACATTATGTGAACGGTGAAAAATACTACATGATCATGTTATTATGTTAAATTAATATGTAATGTTATCATTAATCATAATATGTTAATATATCACATCATAATTAATTATGATATTTTAAC
Organism: Theobroma cacao; assembly: GCF_000208745.1. Classification (NCBI taxonomy): domain Eukaryota; kingdom Viridiplantae; phylum Streptophyta; class Magnoliopsida; order Malvales; family Malvaceae; genus Theobroma; species Theobroma cacao. Next base: position 7,146,782 of record NC_030850.1, read on the forward strand.
ATATCATGTCAGTATCACGTTATAAATAATACTAAATAATATTTTTATTAAATTAATCATTAATTATAAGAATTTATTTTATTTAAATAAAAAGTACAATAACTTATTTAACTTAAAATAAAAATGTAAGGACTTGATTGAATACAATAAAAGTATAAAGATTTATTTAAATTTTTTTAAATAGTTTAAGAGTTTATTTGTACATTATGCCTTGAAACTTTTATAAAATATTGCAAATGGGAATTACATACATGAGTTTAATTTTTGACATAATATTTAAAAAAAATTTAAACTATTCAAGAATAATATAATTTTTTTATATTTTTATTTTGCTCAATTATTTTTTATTTTTACTTTGAAATTAAATANTTATTTTGACATAATATTCTAAAAAAAATTTAAACTATTCAAGAATAATATAATTTTTTTATATTTTATTTTGCTCAATTATTTTTTATTTTTACTTTGAAATTAAATAAATTTTTTATAATTAATGATTAATTAATTAATTATTAAATAAAATATCACTTGTTATTTTTTATGTCACGTGATGTTGATATAAATGACAAAAATGTTAGTAATCATATTACCATGACATATTAAAATATACATCATAATCTATTATAATATATTAATATCACATGACATAAAATGATAAGTGATATTTTTATTAATAGTGGTTAGTTTACTATTATTTATAAGAACTTTATTTTGTTTAAAATATATATATATAGATTTGACTAAACACACAAAAAAGTAAGAATTTATTTAAATTCTTTCAAATAGTTCATAACCTTTTTAAAGCATTATACCTTAGTTTTATTTAAAACCTAAACTAAATTTTTTTGATCATGAAAAATATATGCACCTATCATTTGCATATTAACTTTTTTACAAATATATCTTTTTAATGATTTTTTCTTTTTTAGTGCCTCTCTAGACTAATTATTATGTAGTTTTATGTTATGTGCCAGCTTGCATTTGTTAATGATAACATTTGATCCTACGTTATTTTATTTGTGCATAATTATAAATCATGTTCCCTAATTAACAAATGTTAAATGTCAACATTCTCAAGTTACGTTTAAAAAACAAACATATTTTATAGAACCAGTGCTTTCTTCAAATTAATATCTCCTTAAAATTATAATTTATTAATGTTTTGTGAGTTGTGATGACTACTTTTAAATTTCCCAAGAGTTCTCTTGGTTTTTCTACTTCATCTATTTTCTTGAGGCTATTGTTTTTGTAATAATTTATTTTCTTCAAAACTTTCATATAAGATAATACCAAGAAAAGGTAAGAAAATTTATGGATTTTCTCCATAGTTCTATCAATTGATTAGTTTAGTCATATATTATAGTAATGAAATTAGTGGCATAAATTAGAAATACATAAACATTTTTATCTATTGTCATGTAGTCTAACCATTTAAATAAAAGAAAATGAATTTTAAAATTAATTTTTTTGAAAAGCAAGCTAGAAAGAATCCAAATGTTCGTTAAGAGTATTTCCTTTTTGGTAATGAATAGGAGGGTGTTTCAGACCATAAAAAAGAGGTAAGCGGAGGAATTTCCTTTTTTATTAAAAAAGAAAAAAGGAAAAAAGCAAATTTCGTAGTAAAAGAGTGCCGTTATAAAACGAGCGCACACCTTAGCTTGCTCTCTACTTTTCGTTGGGTTAAGCTCTTTGCTCACTCTCTCGGTCTCCCTCGCGCTCTCCCTCTGTCTTTCGCTTCCTCTCTCGCGGCTCCCTTCTCTTCGGGTACGATTCTTTGGTTTCTCTTTCTCTTTTTCTTTGTAATTGAAATTCTTGTATGTTACATATACCAGTTGATTAGAGGTCATCCATTTGATCTGTGACTCTTTTGTTTTTTTTGTTTTTTGTTTTCTTTGATTTTGCGATTTAGGGTTTTCAATTGATTTAGGTTTTTTTTTTATTTGAATGAATTGATGTGTTGTTTGTTAATTCTAATGATACGGGAACCTTAATATGTTGAAATCAGGGTTCAATCTGTACGCCAAATGACTTTTGACCTCAGTTGGGAACAGCCGCCATCGTTTCTTTGCTGTGATTTTGGGTTTATGAGCCGTGGGAGGCTCTGTTATTGTTCTCAAAAGATCTCTTTTAGGCATTGGACTTGGCCCGTTTTCTACGCGTCAAGTATTATTTGATCCTTTTTCTTTTTTTGGATTATTTGTTTTGGTTCTGCTGCTTTAGTCTAAGCAGAATCACAACTTCCATATTCACTTGCTCGTGAATTTAAGTTGTTTATTATTGGACATTGAGACTTCAAATTTTTGATGGGTAAAAACTTGTTGGCTCCGGGGTTTCGATTTCACCCCACTGATGTTGAACTTGTTAAATATTATTTGGAGAGGAAGGTATTGGGCAAGAAGCTTGCTTTCGAAGCAATTGCTGAGCTTGATATATACAAATATGCACCCTGGGATCTACCGGCTTTCTCTTGTTTAAAGACAGGGGATCTGAAATGGTTCTTCTTTTGTCCCATTGAGAAGAAATATGCCCGAGGGGCTAGATTTAATCGGGCTGCCATGTATGGTTACTGGAAAACCACTGGAAAGGATAGAACTGTTACATACAAAGATGCAGTTGTGGGGATGATAAAAACTCTAGTTTTTCACCAAGGTAAAGCTCCAAGTGGGGACAGAACAGATTGGGTAATGCATGAATATAGACTTGAAGAAAAAGAATTGGCTGACAGAGGGGTTGTTCAGGATACATATGTGCTTTGTGTTGTTTTCAAGAAGGATGGTATGGGCCCAAGAAACGGTGCCCAATATGGAGCACCATTTAAGGAGGAAGATTGGAGTGATGATGAGGATGTAAATTTGGTTGGCACTGGCTTTCTTTCTGGCATGTCTACGCTAGCCGTCGGTGGTGCTAGTAGCTCGTGTGTCCCGGAGAACCTTTGTGCTGGAGCATCTGTTGCATCAAGTGGGTTGTATACTCTACCTCGAGTGGTTCATACTAATGCTGCTGCTAGTGTTACCACTGATATTGATTGTAATGCTAATGCTGCCCCTACAGTTGTGGATGCTCCTCAAGTTCCGGTGGTTGTTGATAAGGCTGTTCCTGCATCAACGGAGGCTCCTCAACTTGCTCAAGGTCCTCAGGTTCAAGAATCAAATGATGACATTGTATCAATGTTGGAATTCTTCAGAGAAGATGATGCATTCATTATGTATGACAATGGTCAAGTGACTGGTACTGCTAATGATTGTTTCTTCGAGGCTCCTCAAGTTTCTGATGATGATGATATTTCATCCATGTTGGCATCCTTCACGGAAGACGACAATTTGAACTGTGTGTTGTATCCCTTTGAATAAGATGCCACAAAATATATACCCCTTACATATAACAACTAGTCTGCATTTTAATGTTCTTGATGAGTTATTGTGTTATTAGGAAAAAATTTTCAGTTGTGTTGCTGCTGCTTGGTTTATCATTGTACTATGTGGGTGTTTAATTTGAGAATGAAAGTTGTGATGACTACCTTTTGGAATATGTCCCTTAATTGTTTCGCTTTGGTTATTGTCTTATGGTTTTATGATTGCTTTATGGAGTTTCAGTTTAAACGTGCCACCAGTTGTGTGGTGGTCTTTGACTGATATGCTTGTATCATGTTTTGCTTTTGTGAATCCAATACATGTTGAATCAATGCTTCAGAGTCCCATCTATTAAAGACATTGCAGCATTCAATTTGTGCTTGTTTTATGTAGTTTTGGATACAGTCATAAGATGGCAAGTACAAGCAACATTAAAGTTGTAGAGAGATTTTGCTGGGAATGATTGTTGAAGATAGGAAAAAGATATATTCACAGATCATCTGAGAAGGCAATAGCATTAGCCCATGGATGAAAATGGGATTATAAAATGAAAATAGTCATTTACCACCATAGTTTTTAGTCTGACTGTAGGGTGTCTCTGTTCTGCTAAATAGCTCTCGACTTGCACTCATCTCGGTAGTTTGTTAGTAAAGACACTGTTACTTCCTAAAAACATTTGCTCATTCCCATTTCTGATTATTGGCCGCAACCTTTCATTACTTAGCTATTTGGGTCGTTTGGCGTTGCAGTTGACTCCCAAAACTCCTTTCGGTTCCAAAAATGGAACCAACTGCGATCTATAGTTTGGGGAGGAAAGAACCGAATACCCATTCCTATTTTGAAACATGACAAAATTATCCCTCTATTAATTTTCACCTATTTTTGTATTCTCTTTCAAATGTACGTCATTACATTTTTTATGTATGGTTATACTGTGGAATATAACTATTTTTAACTTGAAGTAAATTATTTTTTTTAAATTTTAAAAATTATATTTTTTGTAAGATGTTACTTCAAATTTCAAGTAGTGAAAGTGCAAAAATGAAAACTAACTTCATCGTTGCGAATGTGGTAACCTGAATCTTTTGGTCACTTTATTTTAATTTTTTTTTATTTTGATTATTTAATCATTAAAAATTTATAATGCCTACAGAATCTTTCGTCTATTTGTTTTTTAAGGAAAGAAAAAACAAGTGTCAACCCCTAAAAATTGTTAGCACCTAATTTATTTATAAAAATTAATAATAATTAATGAAAATCATCAAATATAAATTTGCAGTAAAAAATGATAGATTTTATGAATTATATGGTTAATACTTTTTATTAATTAACATTAGTTAATAAAACTTATGCGTAATTTGTGATGTCATCTATAATCATGATACGGATATTTGAGCAAATTTTATATGAAATAGTTATGTGTCACATTGATTATATCTTAATATACAATTCTATCTTAATATATAATCACTTTTTTATTTGAAGAAGAAAAAAAATTCGAACTCGTTAAACAATTCCATGATAATGTTCCAAATACATAAACTGTTAATCACCTTAATCCTTATCCTTTGCTATGAAATTTGGGTTTTATCATTAGTTTTAAACCTCTTCATGCCTTTGCTAGTAGTATTTTCATTTGATGCAGATAATGAGGTCGGTACTTCAAGAATATAGGGTATTTTCATTTGATAATGAGGTCAGTAGTTTTCTTAAGAACAGAAACCATGCTTCTAGCTCATCATCATGCTGTGGGCAAAAGTCTGAGCAAGAGAATGAGGCTGAAAATTGATTCCGCAGAAGATAATAAGGCATTAATTGTTTGATTTTAGGTTATTTAAAACATTGACTAAAGAAGGTGAGACTGCAAGCCCATGGCTTTACCACGAAAACATTACTAAATACTACTGTTACTGCCCCTACGATAGGATTTGACAAAATGTTGCTCCTAAATTCTGACTGATTATTTGACCTACACCTAGTATACTGTATACCCAACCTTTTCTTTTCTCAAATTCGTTATTCTATAGTCTGTCTGCAACTCCATGGAGGGAAGTGAAGTGTTTTTCCTATTTATTTGTTTGGTGGCTTCCATGACTGAAAACATTATTAAAATTAGGCGACATCTCATAACTTTTGACCACTGGTCGCCTCCTCAAACTTTTACTTGATCAATTCCACTTTTCTCAGAACTTTTATTTGATCAATTTCAGAGAAAATCTCTGACTAAAAAATCATCTTTACAATACTTTTTTTCATAATTTGTTAATATTTTACATTACTAGTGCTCTACTTTGACTACTATGACAACTTCTTCAACAAACGATTAAAATAACAGTAGGATGGACCAGGTAGCTTTTGAGTTCCCAATGTGGCCTTTGCAAGCCTATAAAAGCCTCAAAGTTCAGTTGCTGGAAACACACACTAAACACAAAAACAATTCAGTTCTCGAGAAGATGGATTGCCAATATCTACTGGGAGCAATTCTGGCTTCTGTTTTGGGTCTTCTCTTGCTGTACAAGAAAATTCAGAAGCAGACATTTTCAATGAGCTCTGATAATGGATTACCCCGAGACTCAGAGATAGGTAGGAGTGCAGATATAATCATCGTTGGGGCAGGGGTTGCTGGTTCTGCTCTTGCTTACACTCTTGGGAAGGTGACAACTCTCTCCCTCTCTAACAATCTGTGCCATTCTCTTTCCTTTCTTTATCTCATTTTTGAAGAGTTCCCAAATGTTCTTAAAAGTATTTTTGTTGCTCTTTCACTTGAGAATTCTGATGAGCATGTTTCTACTGCATGCTGAAGGATGGACGCCAAGTGAAAGTGATTGAGAGAGACTTGACTGAACCTGATAGAATTGTTGGAGAACTTCTACAACCTGGAGGTTACCTTAAATTGATGGAGTTGGGGCTTGAGGGTAAGCATAAAGGGTTTATCTTGTACAACTTATGAAATTGCATATATTGTTAAGGAAATTATTATGCACTCTTATTTTTATATAAATAGCAGTAATTAATCATTGAAGTAGGCACTATGATTATAGTAACATGTGATGTGAGCTGTACGTATGTGGTTGCAGAATGTGTGAATGGGATTGATGCTCAGCGCGTGTTTGGATATGCTCTGTTTAAGGATGGGAAAAGCACTAAACTATCATATCCCTTGCAACATTTCGAATCAGATGTTGCCGGGAGAAGCTTCCATAATGGACGTTTCATTCAAAGAATGAGAGAAAAAGCATCAACCCTTCCCAAGTATCATCTCTGATCTCCTAAAATTTAGCCAAGTTAAAAGTAATTTATAATACCAATTCCTTACTAATTTGCATTGTCGATCAAATTTGTGTTTACGGTGTGAAACTAGAACAAGGAACTGTCACATCTCTAATTACTGAGAAGGGAACTGTTAAAGGGGTGCAGTACAAAACCAAGAATGGTCAAGAGCTGATAGCTAAAGCTCCCCTCACAATCGTATGTGATGGATGCTTCTCAAATTTGAGACGCTCTCTCTGCAATCCACAGGTGAAAACGATAAGTAAATAATTTTTATTCAATTAGTGAATCTGTCATGAAGTTAATCAACTGTTATTTTATGTCACACTCTTTTATTTGAAATATAGGATCATACATGTGACAAATTTCTTCGAGATATTGTCTTCCATTTTTCCATTCAAGTGTTCCTTCTCCCTAGATTGTGCAGTAGTTTTTAGTGTTTGTATTTATATAGCAAGTATTTCTGCAGGTTGACATCCCTCCTTGTTTTGTTGCTTTGGTCCTGGAGAACTGTCAGCTTCCATATGCAAATCATGGACACGTTATTTTGGCAGATCCTTCTCCAATCCTGTTTTATCCTATTAGTAGCACAGAGGTTCGTTGTCTGGTTGATGTACCTGGACAAAAGGTTCCCTCAGTCTCTAATGGCGAAATGTCCCATTTCTTGAAAACTGAGGTGGCTCCTCAGGTATATATGTCTTCTTGCTCGACCATTTTGCTAGTTAATAATTTAACATGCACGGTTGCTTTAGTCTCTTGCTCTTGCCTTTTGTTGATTAAGTGAACCATATGAAATTCAAAAAAAAAAAAAAAGGAAGAAAAATCTATATGTGCTAGATCATTTTGATTATCTGTTGATGATTGTGGCAATGATCTGATGAACACCAAACACTTAAGTTTAATAGTGTTGATTTGAGTTTTCAATTTATCTTTCTACATTAGCATTTCCATCTAAGTTTCACTTGAGGACTAATAAAAGAACACTGGTGTGCATGCACAGATCCCCTCTGAGCTATACAATACTTTCATATCTGCAATCAATAAGGGAAACATAAGAACGATGCCTAACAGAAGCATGCCTGCTTCTCCCTATCCAACTCCGGGTGCACTGTTGATGGGAGATGCATTTAACATGAGGCATCCTTTGACCGGTGGAGGAATGACTGTGGCACTCTCTGATATCGTCGTTTTAAGAGACCTCCTTAGACCTCTGCGCGATCTAAATGATGCATCTGCCTTGTGCAAGTATCTGGAATCCTTCTACACTCTACGTAAGGTAAGCAAAACATAACTATGTATCTTACATATATTCCTGCACTCTATCTTACAGTAGGAAATAAAGTGTCAAAGCTAAGTAGCAGCAAAAATTAGTATTATACAACTGATAATTATGGAATCAAACAATGTGTGGACTTTATATTTCAGCCAACAGCATCTACCATATATACACTAGCCGGTGCCCTCTATAAGGTGTTTAGCGGATCATCTGACCCAGCAAGGAGAGAAATGCGCAAAGCATGCTTCGATTATTTAAGTCTTGGCGGTGTTTTTTCAAATGGACCAATAGCTTTACTCTCTGGAATGAATCCTCGGCCATTGAACCTGATCCTACACTTCTTCGCTGTGGCTGTATATGGCTTTGGGCGCTTACTGCTTCCATTTCCTTCATTTAAACGCCTTCTACTTGGTGCTAGATTAATTTCGGCTGGTATCTTCATTGCTTAGTCTATTATCTTCTACATTGTGGACTATTCAAGGAAATCTAACAGGAATTATTGATGTTTCACATAATTCAGGGAGCATCAAGCATCATTTTCCCTATACTCAAGGCTGAAGGAGTTAGACAGGTGTTCTTCCCTGTAACCATACCAGCTACTTACAGAGTTCCTCCGGTTAATCTATGAGAACAGGAAACACAAGCAAAATTTCATTTTAGAACCCGTAAATTCTTTTATACGAGTTAATTTTTAAAATTTTTATTTGTAGCATACCATCTCTTGTCAAAAAGGAAGAGAGAGATGAGGATCCGTAACGGGGACCGAAAAAATCCTGTTCAATTTCACTGCTAGTTCTAGATTTGTAGGATTTAAAGCTGTTGAGTAGCTTCTAAATTTCATAGTAAATGGAGTTAATTTTCAGTATATGACTTGTACTGGCTTCACTGGTGATGTGAATTTGATTGCATAATTATGTACGTTGGGATGGAGAGAAGAGGAGCCGAGCCACCATTATTTTTGTTGCCCCACGGCAGTTATGAATACTTGGATAAAGCAATCGAAAAACAAAATTATTGTGGTCATGTCAGCAGGCCCGGCCCTTGGGTAAAGCCACCCAAGCAAGGGCTTTAGACCCCTAATTTAGAAAAGGTCCCAAATTTGAAATTTTTTTATAATTTTATAATATAATTAATTATATTAAAAATATATAAAAATTAAAAATATATAAAAATAATTAATAATTAATAAAATTATTTATTTTCTCACTTTTTAATTATGTGGTTAATAAATTTTAATTTTTTATCAATAATTAATTTCTAGAATGCTATTAATTCTCAATTATTTTTCTTATTTCCAATCAACTAACAGTCATATATATTTAATTATTTTCAACAGTTTTTTTTTTACTTATTTCTCCTATTTTCAATTAACATATTTAATAAATTTCAACAACTATTTTTTCCTTTTATATAAAATTAATTGTTTTTTTTCAATATATAATATCTATTTTGACATTTTTTTTCTCATTTACTCTTTCTTCTTTCTTTGTTTTTACTTCAATTTTCCTTCAAAGAATAAATAAGAAAGTATTCAACAATTAAGTACTATTATTCTAATATTTACAGATTTTTTATTTTAATTTAGAGTTTATATCATATTATTATATTATTTTTATTTTATGTGATAGTTTTTTTTTTTATAATTGGGAAAAAGGGATTCAAACCCTGCTCTTTAGGCATGGGATTATACATCAACCAATGAGGCAAATGTTTGAGTACTTATTTTATGTGATAATTGATTTATTTGAATTAAAAATTTTGATTGATGATTTATATTAGTCATTTAAAAAATATATGATAGTCGCTTTAAACCTTAAACCTTATTGGGTCACCCCTGCATATCAGCTCCAAGTTTCTAAGGACTGGTTTTCCCAAATTAGAATTAGATTAGAAGATTGATCACACCAACCATCAAGAATCAAGTTCCTAAAAACAAGTGCCAAGTGTCAGCACCTAAATATCGTTAGCATCTAAGTTATTTATGAAAATTTAATATAATTTTGAAGTAAAATTTTTAGATTTTATGAATTATATGGTTAATACTTTTTATTAATCAGCATTAGTTTTTTTTTCATCATAATCAGCATTAGCTAATAAAACTTAAGCACAATTTGTGATGCCATTTATAATCACGGCATCGATACTTGAGCGAATTTTATATAAAATATTAAGGATATCTTAATTTACAATCAGATCTTAATATAGAATCAGTTTCTTATTTGAAAGAAGAAAAGATTTTGTACTCATTAAACAATGAAAACACATACCTAACACAAAATTAAATACATATAATTCTTTTTTTTATAAATTAAAAAAAATAAAATTTAACATATCACGTCTATCATATATATTTCCAAATATGCAACTTACATTTTAAATATCATTTATGAACAATAATTAATGAAATAATATCTTATCATTTGAGCTCGCATGGGATATATATGTACAAAATAATTCATTTCTTTTTTTTATTTTAAATATGAATGTAAGGGATATTTCCATATATGCTAAAACATCAATTTCATACCATTTTTTTTCTCTAGTATGGATGATAATATATACTTAGTCAACAAATGGATATTAGATAATATATTTAAAAAAAAATCGAAAATAAGTGAATTGATAACGTTGAAGCAAGATCCCATATCTCTATAAACTAATAAATTCATTACATTCGCCGGTTATCATTTGTAATTAGCATGTTTGTTCTCATTATTATTTGTAATTATCTTATCCATAATAAATATTTATTGTTTGCAATGAGAGCACGCTTATTTATTTATTTTTTTTGTGGGGGGTGGGGTTTAAAAGCAATTAGCACCTTCCTAATTTGACTTAGTTTTGGATAAAAGCAAATACAACATGCAAAATCCAGCAGAATATTTGCACATGGACATGGTGTCTTCTTAATTAAGCTTAAGCTTAAGCAGACATTACTTTGTTCAGTTTTCTTTGAGTCATTAGGCAGAATTTTCAACAACGTGAAGGGAGGAATGAGTTGTCTACAATCTGTAAACACTTCCAAAATCATTATTAATTCAATTTAATCCCATCTCAAATTAAGTGAGACAAATTATGAAATGACAGATAAAGTGAGTTCATCCAACATGAGAATTATTGGTGATATTCAAATGGTGTAATCATATTCCCATTTGAGTGGACTGAATGGAAACTTAGTGTTCCAACACTCAAAATAGTTATTATTACTTTTAAAACGTGGTCAGTATAGAAGAATCTATAAGTTCTGTTGTTTTATTTTTCATTGCAATGGGTAAGTTAGGTAAAGCACGAGTTCAAGTGTAATCAGCATCGGCATGCAAAACATCAATAACATCGTTTTCCTTCTTCATTACATGAAACTCATTTGGCTTTAAATCTATAATTGATATCATTTTCTTTCCTAAGCTGCACGCGTGAAAATAAATATTTTTTTTCTAAACACTGATAAAGGTTTATATTTAACGCAATATCTGTGTATTGATTACATACACTGTCAGTAAAAGAGAGATTGTCATCTTATTAATGAATAATTAATTCAAAATTTTAAAAATTTATATTTAATTATTATTATTTTTTAAAATTTCTTCCTATTGCATATTCGAAAGATGCACATCTCTGCAGATTTGTTTGCTGTTCGGCAGCACCTTCTTGATTTGATTCGATTCTGGCCGGTTTCCTCTGCTTGTTCTCCCTAGCGTGAGCTTGGAAAACTGGGGCTGTCATGCGGATGGTGCGATTTTCTCCCATGTCGTCTTATTGATCCTTCTTTTTTTTTGTGATTTCTTGCATGCGCTGAGATGATCGGCATCCACCGAAGGGATCTCTGCGGTGGGTGTGCTCTTTGGAGGATCTTGCTGTCTAGATTCGGGTTGATTTTAGGATGCTTTAGTTTTCAGGACTGGATTCTGTTCAGGGAATGTCATGCCAATTTGCTCTGGACAAATTCTTTTTTGTTCAGTAGAGTACAGACTTTCATCTAGCTAAAACAACTTTTATGTACCAAGAATCTCTAGTCAATCATAAGACTCTAAGTGACAGGTTGAAGGCTGACTCAATAAAATTAACACTTTTTTTTTTTAAAAAATCACTTTGTGTGTATATTCCTTGAATTAAAAGTTAGTTTCGAATATCTTTTTTTTAATTAAAAAAAATCTTTACATAAGAAATTAAAAAATTCTCTTTTCTAAAACGAGAGAAACAAAACCCAAATTTTCATTTTTTTTAAATAAAGAACTAACCTTAAATATAAAAGGTTATAAAGCTTGACAAATGCACATAAGAGAAGAAAAGAAACCCAAAATCTTATGTGATAAATAGGTGCAAATTAAACTTTTAAGTTTGCTATATACTCCATCTTATTGCTTCACTCAATTCATCCCCATCAGGACTCCAAAACCCATTGAAGCTTTCAACATTATGACTATTTACATTTCACATTTGTTTTACTTAGGGGTGAGCAAATGGATGAATTGAGTGGTTTGGTTTATCATATTTAAGAATGTCAAACCCTGCTTTGTAAATAATTATAATAATATCATCCACATGCTCGATAGAATGTTTGAATATTTAGGAATTTCGAGAAATCGTTTAAAAGACGATATTGCTCATAATGGTACCATTAAGTCGATCAAGCCTCGAACTAGTTCAAAAAGGAATTTTAAGGTGAAATTAAGAGTTTCAAAGTTCAGGGATGACTCAAAATGGTAATTAGGAGTTCGAGGATCAATTCGGAGTCAAATTGAAATTTTCACTATATAGGGGTAAAATTGTAATTTTCCCATCTGCG